>NC_086320.1:51017619-51328869 GCF_036172605.1 Pelobates fuscus
GGCCAGCATTAAGATTTCAGCAATTTGAGCTTCAGTACAAAGGTATAAACCACTACATGCCGGGCACATTCCCAAGATTTTCGTCTACCCATCATGGCCCTTGTCAGAGTCACTGAGATATTTTCGCTTGCCCATTTTTCCTGCTTCGAAACATAACATTTAAGAACTGAAATACCGTCTGTCACTTCATCCCTGCAGTACTTGCAGCTGATATTTTTTAAAGGGGCCCGGTCACACTATTACACGGTTGCAGCACTGACCAGGCCCCTAAACATATAGATCCCATTGGTTGTCACCCCCAGATGGAGGCCCTGACTCTGTGCACCATTATCGTTGTGATAATGCAAAGTAGTTATCTTGCTTAAAGTTACTCTTGTTAACTGACCCTTATTACAAGCAGATCCCTTATTAGTGTTATGGCAGCATATCCTTAGCTAGCCCTTGGGTGTTTTGCCAGTCCTTTAAATACTGTGCCATATGCCATGCCCAGTTCTCTTGGTTCAAAGTGTGCCAAGGGATGCCCATTAGCCTTGGCATGATTTGCGCCTGAATAATAAAGATCTTTACTATCTCAATACTTATCAATACATTTGAGCATGCATTAAAGCATGGGTCCTCAAACTCCGGACCCCCAGATGTTGCTGAACTACAACTCCCATGATTCTGTGAATTACATAGATAGCCAGAGAATCATGGGAGCTGTAGTTCAGCAACATCTGGGGGCCGGAGTTTGAGGACCCATGCATTACAGGAACACTCTAGGCCCCATAACCACTTCAAATGGTTTACTCATCATTTAGCAAAGCGGCTTATTCCCCCACAGCCAGGAGTCTGGTCTTCATTTTTTTAAATGGCAGAGGCAGAGTGTGGCTTCAACCTTGCATCATACCAATTCATAACAGGGATTGTGGCAGAGATTGGCAAAGAGCGCCCAGCTAATGCTCTCAGTCTATCAAAGCTCACTACCTCTGGTATGGCATGATGTAGAGTAGGGCCCTCCAGGTGTTGTTGAACTACAACTCCCATGATTCTTTGAATAAAATAGATACCCAGCGAATTTTCGGAGTTGTAGTTCAGCAAGCATAGCTTCACCTCTGCCGCCTCATCACTGGAGGCAAAGCTGCTGGCTGCCAGTAGACCATTAAGAAGTGATGCAGGGTTCAGTCCCCTTAGACTCCAGCCGTCATAACCACTTCAATTCGCAGCAGTGTTTATTGTGTCTGTAGTCTCCTTTTTACTCTATGTTCAGAATAAATCCCTTCATCCAGGACATACTTGGAAATCAGAGTAATCTGAATGTACCTTTCCTGGTTAAATACTTTGTACGTCTGCTGGACCGGAAACTCTGCAAGTCTGCCAATGAGGGCTGCCCAGAGCAACATGGAAGTGCTCTTACTTGGTCAAAAATTCCCCTTTATTTTCCCTTTTAGTTCTCTCATCTATCAAAGTAATAGTAGCCAGGGTAGCCAGTGATAGGCTGAGAGTGCAAGCTGATGCCCTACCTTTCTTTTTTGGTGTCCCCCAGAAAAAGGATATATTCTTTATAAAATACTAATTTTGAAATTCCAACCTAGTTAAGTGATATACTGAGACAAAGCAGGGACTATTTTGTCTCTATATACTGGTATTTCCTACCCTGTCTTATTTAGTCTCAGACTATTTTGTCTCTATATACTGGTATTTCCTAGACACTGGACGGAGTGACAGCTGCAGGAAATTGTGTCTATAAGGAAGAGAGGAACACAGGTACGCCTGTCCTCATAAAAAACGCTTTGAGCAGAAGTTGTTACGAAGTTGGAGCAGTGGTGTACATACCGGGGTCACAGGGGTCGCGGCTGCGATCGGGCCCGGCCCACCAGGGGTCCCAGCCGCCCTGCGACCCGGTATGTATGCCACTGTGGCCAGCCTCTTCTCCTGGGGGACCCAGGAGTCGGCCACCTCAGGGCCCCCGCGAGGCTGACCCTGGTGTCACCCGGCGGGCTGTCTGGCGAGCGCGCGAGGGAGCCCTCTCCCCTGAGTGCTTCCTCTTCAGTTCCCTCTAGCACCGCACTGATGCCGGAGCCAGAAGATGACGTCATCTTCCGGCTCCGGCATCAGTACGCGACGCGCTAGGGAGCTGAAAAGGAAGCACTCAGGGGAGAGTGCTCCCTCGCGCGCCCGCCAGCCCACCCGCCAGCCTGCCTGCCTGCCAGCCCGGTGACACCACTGGACCACAGGGAATACCCTCAGCTCTCCCAAAGGTAGGGAGCCTGGGGGATTCATTTTTTTTTAAAAACATGTGTGTTAGAGTGTGTGTGTGAGTGTGTTAGAGTGTGTGTGTGTTAGTGTGTGTGTGTGTGTTAGAGTGTGTTAGAGTGTGTGAGTGAGTGTGTGTGTGTGTGTGTGTTAGCGTGTGTGTGTGTGTTAGTGTTAGAGTGTGCGTGTTATTGTTAGAGAGTGTGTTTGTGTTAGTGTTAGTGTGTGTTAGTGTTAGAGTGTGTGTGTTAGTGTTAGAGTGTGTGTGTAAGTGTTAGAGTGTGTGTGTTTTAGTGTTAGTGTGTGTTAGTGTTAGAGTGTGTGTGTGTTAGTGTTAGTGTGTGTGTTAGTGTTAGAGTGTGTGTGTGTTAGTGTTAGTGTGTGTGTTAGTGTTAGAGTGTGTGTGTTAGTGTTAGAGTGTGTGTGTTAGTGTGTGTGTGTGTGTTAGAGTGTGTGAGTGAGTGTGTGTGAGTGTGTGTGTGTGTGAGCATTAGTGTTAGAGTGTGTGTTATTGTTAGAGTGTGTGTGTGTGTGTTAGTGTTAGCATGTGTGTTTGTGTGTGTGTGTTAGAGTGTGTGTGTGTGTGTGTGTGTGTGTGTGTGTGTGTGTGTGTGTGTGTGTTAGAGTGTGTTAGTGTTAGAGTGTGTCAGTGAGTGTTACTGTGTGTGTCTGTTACTGAGTGTGTTAGTTTGTGTGTGTGTTAGAGTGTGTGTGTTAGTGTTAGAGTTTGTGTGTTAGTGTTAGTGTTAGAGTGTGTGTGTGTGTGTGTGTGTTAGAGTGTGTGTGTGTGTTAGTGTGTGTGTTACAGTGTGTGAGTGAGTGTGTGTGTGTTAGCGTGTGTGTGTGTGTTAGTGTTAGAGTGTGCGTGTTATTGTTAGAGAGTGTGTTTGTGTTAGTGTTAGTGTGTGTTAGTGTTAGAGTGTGTGTGTTAGTGTTAGAGTGTGTGTGTAAGTGTTAGAGTGTGTGTGTTTTAGTGTTAGTGTGTGTTAGTGTTAGAGTGTGTGTGTGTGTTAGTGTTAGTGTGTGTTAGTGTGTGTGTGTTAGTGTTAGATTGTGTGTGTGTGTGTGTGTGTGTGTGTTAGTGTTAGTGTTAGTGTGTGTGTTAGTGTTAGAGTGTGTGTTAGTGTTAGAGTGTGTGTGTTAGTGTGTGTGTGTGTTAGAGTGTGTGTGTGAGTGAGTGTGTGTGAGTGTGTGTGAGTGTGTGTGTGTGTGTGTGTGTGTGAGCATTAGTGTTAGAGTGTGTGTTATTGTTAGAGTGTGTGTGTGTGTGTGTGTGTGTTAGTGTTAGCATGTGTGTTTGTGTGTGTGTGTTAGAGTGTGTGTGTGTGTGTGTGTGTGTGTGTGTGTGTGTGTTACAGTGTGTTAGTGTTAGAGTGTGTCAGTGAGTGTTACTGTGTGTGTCTGTTACTGATTGTGTTAGTTTGTGTGTGTGTTAGAGTGTGTGTGTTAGTGTTAGAGTGTGTGTGTTAGTGTTAGTGTTAGCGTGTGTGTGTGTGTGTGTGTTAGAGTGTGTATGTGTTAGTGTGTGTGTGTGTTACAGTGTGTTAGAGTGTGTGAGTGAGTGTGTGTGTGATAGCGTGTGTGTGTGTGTGTGTGTGTTAGTGTTAGAGTGTGTGTGTTATTGTTAGAGAGTGTGTTTGTGTTAGTGTTAGTGTGTGTTAGTGTTAGAGTGTGTGTGTTAGTGTTAGAGTGTGTGTGTAAGTGTTAGAGTGTGTGTGTTTTAGTGTTAGTGTGTGTTAGTGTTAGAGTGTGTGTGTGTGTGTTAGTGTTAGTGTGTGTGTTAGTGTTAGAGTGTGTGTGTTAGTGTTAGAGTGTGTGTGTGTGTGTGTGTGTGTGTGTGTGTTAGAGTGTGTGAGTGAGTGAGTGTGTGTGAGTGTGTGTGTGTGAGCATTAGTGTTAGAGTGTGTGTTATTGTTAGAGTGTGTGTGTGTGTTAGTGTTAGCATGTGTGTTCGTGTGTGTGTGTTAGAGTGTGTGTGTGTGTTAGAGTGTGTTAGTGTTAGAGTGTGTCAGTGAGTGTTACTGTGTGTGTCTGTTACTGAGTGTGTTAGTTTGTGTGCGTCTGTTAGTGGGTGTGTGTTTTGTAAGGGAGTGAGTGTGTGTCTGTCTGTCAGTGAGTGTGTATGTATGTCTGTCACTGAGTGTGTGTCTGTCAGTAAATATGTGTGTCTGTTAGCTAGTGTGTATGCGTCTGTTTTAAGCACTTACCTTTCTCCAGCGCCAGACTCCCTTGGCGCTGGGGATCTCTCCGCCCCGATCCGCCTCTCAGCTCCGAATGCGCATGCGTGGCAAGAGCTGCGTGCGCATTCAAACCGCCCATAGGAAAGCATTACTCAATGCTTTCCTATGGACGTTCAGCGTCTTCTCACTGTGATTTTCACAGTGAGAATCACGGAAGCTCCTCTAGTGGCTGTCAATGAGACAGCCACTAGAAGCTGGATTAACCCTCAGTGAAACATAGCAGTTTCTCTGAAACTGCTATGTTTTCAGCTGCAGGGTTAAAATTAGAGGGACCTGGCACCCAGACCACTTCGTTGAGCTCATTTGATCTGGGCGTCTGTAGTGGTCCTTTAAGTGAATGTGTATCTGCATGCACTGGCGTACACACAGCGGCCGCAGCCCGCGCAGAGTAAGCGCTCGCTGGGGGGGGGGGGGGGGCACTGATCAGTTTTCGCACCGGGGCCCCATGGGTTGTGTGTACACCACTGGGTGGGAGTGTTACTTTAGTGCACTTCAATTCAAACTCCTAAATGTTACAATAATTTTTTCTATTCACTACTGTTCAGGGTTTAGTGAAAATACCCTCTGCAAGATTTCATGTTTGTTAACCCATGTTGTTTTATGTTGTATAATTGTATCTCTTGGTAGTTTATTGCTGAAACCAGTTTTGGTGTCTGGAGAACAATTTGCAGTAATTACACCAATTAGCCACTGCTAAGTTGTTGACCTATTTTTTAGTACTTACCCATCTTTTATGGCCTACATTTTGAAAGTCAGTAAGCACCTCTACAAATCTCATCATTTTAGCAATATTTCATTAGTTTACTTTTACTTTGTGGCAAATGCATTTACTAAATGTTTGTGAAAATTATCTATATAAAACATAAGAAAGAAAAAAAAAAGAATTATGGTTATGTATTTTATATGATCTTGTGTTTTCTTGCTGAGAGTCAGCACAGAAACAAAATTTAGATGTAAGGTGTATGGCGTTGTCTATATCATATATTTAATGTTATTATGTTATTTACTTATTTGAGTGTAGTTCAATACATTCAAATGTATTCAAAACATTTGCATATGTAAATTATTTTCCTTTTATTCAAAAGCATTGGAATTAATTTGAATGAATTCCAACACAACTGCATTTGATTATTGTGATTTCAAAAAATAAATGTAAATATTTTGCTGTTGTTAGATAGTGTCTCGTCACACAAATAGCATTCGGGGAACTATTCACTTAACAGCATGCTAACAGCTGATTCACAAAATTGTACATAAAATTATGAAGTTGTGACTGAGTTAGAGTTTTTTTTTTTCTATTGCTGCTATTTTTTTTCTAAATCTTGCAAGCCTCACTAAACTGGATTTTGGAAACTTTGCACATATCCACAAATACAAGCATTCAATATATTAGCTGTACATTGGATATACATTAAGCTGCAAACACTGAAAATGTCCTGTTCAGGTTGTATTATGTCTGCCCCTTAACCCATTAAGGACACATGACGGACATGTTCCGTCATGCTGGACTTTTACTTCTGAAGCTGTGTATAGGGCTTAACACGTGTCAAAGTCCACTATAAGGATGAAAATGGTCCAAAATACTGCCTAGTGATTGGGTAATACACATATTGAAAAGGACACTCCAAAGTGGATTTACTGTCCCATTTTGCACGTTAAAATGAATCCGTATAAGTTGAATGTGTGTGTGTTTTTCTCACTACACACACACACACAAAATATTTATATATACACATACATACATACATACATACATACACATAAAATTATCGTGAGAGGGATGTATTCATGTGTGATCATATACACAATCATGTAATACAGTTATGCATTATTGGGAACGGAACTACCAACTTTGCTCTTTGATGTCTCAATTCTCTCATTATGTTTGAAATAATGAAATGCCTCAAACTGTTACATTTATAGACCTCAGGTCAAGCATCTGCTGCCCTGTGATAGATCCTTATAAAACATAAAAAATAATTACGTATTTCATCCACTGGGCCAACGTTTTGACCCTGACTAATTTCCTTTGGAAGCTTAGAGCATTGAGCGTCTTTATTGACATCGGGAGATAATTGTTTTCAAATAATCAGGTACTGTACATGTAAGGATTGCATATTCATTTTAAAATTTAATTACCATAATATGGGGTTTCTCTGTCTTTCATATCAATCACAGAGACACTTTCTAGTTGATAAAGTTAAACTGGCAACAATAATGAGAATTCTACTTCATGAAGAAACATTTTTAATCATGGGTAGATTACAAACCCATTTATAGTTATGGCTATAGAAAATTCTATTATCTACCTTCTCCCGTGAAAGATATTAAGAAGTCTTTGCACAGAAGACATTATCAGGCAATATTGTTTCCACAAAGTTCCAAGCTATATGACAAGGAACATTTAAAATGGAATAAACAGCCAAAGTCTTTATTATTAGATACCAGTAAATACTATTAATACCTGACGTGTTTTAACCAGCTTAGGTTATGAAAATGCAATAATTGTGCTGGAAAATATTTACTATGCATAATAATATCCAATAACGGATGATATGATGATATTGACGTAGATGATTATAATATGTTTGTGTAGAAAAAAATAACGGGAGTTTTTTGCAACTTTGGTTTATTTTTTAAAACCACACACAGGTGACATCATCAACTACAATACTTTTAAAATAATACAATTTTGCATGTTTCTCAATTTTTCACAAAGGTTTGGTTACTTTTTTTTTTACTTAATGAGAAGGGCTTAGACAATAGATCTGTGCATTCATTTTGTTCCAAATCAAATTTTGTCCTAATTTTGTAGACATTTTGGAATTCAGAAACTTCCAAATTCAGCAGAATCTGAAACACAACAAACCCTACATTTTTGGAACAAATTGATCTGAAAATTCTAAGTTCCATTCATTTTTATAAAGGATAGCAAATTAGGGACTTATGTTAAGCAATTGAAACAGCAAAATAATAAAAAAAAAAAACTGTTTTTTAATGCTTAATTTAGCTCTTTCAGCTGTTTAGTAGGTACTAGATCGTTAGCTAATTTGGTACAGTTATGAGTGATCGCCCTATCTAGATTACCAAATTAAGATGCTGTTTGGCTCATACATGCACACTGTGTCATTTACCCATAAACTGACACAGTCATACATGTTGATTTACCCATGTGTGCACAGTTATTTGCCCATACATAAACACATTCAAATGCACTGTCATTTACCCATACATGTACACAGTCATATACATGTTCACTTACCCATGCATGCACACTGTCACACTGTCATTTACCCATACATGCATGTAGTCATATACAGGTTCATTTGCCCATGCATGCATAGTTTGTGCCCATACAGACACAGTCATATGCACTCAGGGCCGGTGCAAGGAATTTTGGGTACACAAAAAAGCATCTTCACTTGTCTGCCATTTAACCTGCCTTTTATTTCTTATCCCCCCTTTTAAATGTCTTACCCCCTTTAGTGTCTTATCCCCTATTTTTCCCAATCGTGTGTCTTACACCTCCTTTGTGTATCTCTTACTATCCCCCTTTGTGTTTCTTACTCCCCTCAGCCTCTTTGTCACCTTCTTTCCCAGACCCATTGTGTCTTTTACTCTTACCAGCTTCTTTGTGTGTTTCTCTTTCACCACTTACCTGTCTCTTAGTGCCCCCATTCCCCTTAATGTCCCCCCCCCCATCTTAGTGCTCCTCTCCCTTCTCTTTTAGTGGTCCCCACACTACCCCAGTGTTAATTTTCTCTTCCCTCCCCTGTATCTTAGTGCCCCCCTTAATGTTCCTCTCTCCCCCCTAGTGTTCCTCAACCCTCCCTCTTTTTTAGTCTTTTTTCCCCCTCCCCTGTCCCATATAATTTTTCCTCCCCACCCCTGTTCCATAGTGTTCCTCCCCCCCATACTATTCCTTCCCCCCCTCCCATAGTGCCCCTCTTTGTCCCTGGTGTGTCTTCTACCTTTCTTGTAGCGTGGCCAGACGGCACGGACCGCGGTACAGGAGCTTCAGTTTCCTGTACCCAGCCGGACTGATAGGAAGTGCTCTCTCAGTGAGCACTTCCTTTCAGTACGGCCGGGTACAGGAAACATAAGTTCCTGTACCGTGGCGCGTACTGCTCTGCTCGGCCATGTTACTCTGAGTGCCTGGCAGGGGGGAGCGCTGTGCGCTCACCTCCCGCCGGTCACTCCAATTTAGCACCGCCCACTCCCGGGCTGGTGCGCCCTAAGGTGGCCACTTATGCCACCTTATGGATGCACCAACCCTGTATGCACTGTCATTTACCTGTTTGCAGTGAACTCTCTAATTTGGTATCCTTAATAGGGTAATCTCACATAAGGGTACCAAATTAGGGGAGTTATTTACTAAACAGCACTTTAATTTGGTATCCTAAGGAGGAAAATCTCACATTGTCAAATTTCGATTTGGATTTTGGATTTTTCTAAAATAATTCAGATGAATTTTGGTTTGTTATAAATTAATAATTAACAATTTTCACCAAATTAAATTTCAGAATAACTGAAATGAATCACAAGTCTATTAAGCAAAGCAGAGATTGCTATTTAACAATAAGACAATGTCACAGTGTAGTTTTTAATAAAATCTACATATCTATATAATGTATATATCACTGGTTAATTAAAAAAAAACAATGGAGTTTGAAAAAATAAAGTCTCAAGTCTATCAAGTTCAATTTGTCACATACCTCTCTTTTTGCCAGTGGTGGCTTGTCTAGAGAGGCACTTGGTGCAGCACACCACCAAGACTGAATTACTGTTTGTTTGTTTTTTTCCTTTGGGAAAGGATTAACTTACAAATTATATTAAAAATGGTAGACATATACGTTACAACATTGCTGTGCTATAATCTACTCTATCCATCTTCTATTACATCCCAAACTGACTCACTGACTCCCTGGATAACCTGATAACGGCAACTTGACATGTGTAGAATTTAGGACGTTTTTAAAATCTGTCCAAACAGAAAGCACCTAAGGTGTTCCATTTTATTTCCAGTAGGGCATTGAGTTGGCGCCTCAGTGTATAATAGTTCACAAGTTTTAAAATCCCATTAGACACTATTACTTCTGCGTTAGCCTGGCAGTATTGCATTTAGTTTGGAAAACTAAAGATTAAGATTTAAATTCCCACAACAGGGGGCTTATTTGTTCTGCTGATTCTGTGCCCATAAGAATCAGGGGTTGTGATTTCAATTCCTTAATTGTTATAGTTTGGGGTTTGTTTTTTTGAGCTAAATCATTATGTTTCCACAGGTTTGCATGACTGATAAAAAAAAAAGTTATTCCCACCACACTG
Organism: Pelobates fuscus; assembly: GCF_036172605.1. Lineage (NCBI taxonomy): Eukaryota > Metazoa > Chordata > Amphibia > Anura > Pelobatidae > Pelobates > Pelobates fuscus. Next base: position 51,027,420 of record NC_086320.1, read on the forward strand.
TGAGGGTCTTTGGATCATGCTGCAAGACTATCCCAGGTTTCCAAGTACAGTTCCATTATTGAATAGCCCTGTATCCTTGAATCTTCAGTCTTACATTAGATTTTTTCCTGAAGACAATTTAGCATAACTGTTTTTTTGTCATTGATCAGTCCCCCCAAAACACGTTTTAAAGTGATTTAGTTATCATTATTATTATTATTATTATTATTATTGCCATTTATATAGCGCCAACAGATTCCGTAGCGCTTTACAATATTATGAGAGGGGATTTAACTATAAATAGGACAATTACAAATAAACTTACAGGAACAATAGGTTGAAGAGGACCCTGCTCAATCGAGCTTACATTCTATAGGAGATGGGGTGTAAAACACATTAGGACAGGAATTTGCAGTCAAATAAGGTGGGCTGCCCTTTAGGAGAGGGCAAGAGACAGGTATGTGAGGTAGGGGTTAGTCTTGGAGGCCATAAGCTTTCCTATATTTCTATATTTTTTTGCACACAGATTTCTCCTTTAGAAAAAAACTGTTAATACCGTGTTACTTAATACAGAATAGCCTGCTTTTCCAAAATGGCATCAAGTCAACTCAATCTGATAAAACAACCTCTCTAGGCAGAGTATCGAGTATCTTATTGTTATCGATCCCTATAATGTATAACTTTAGCCTCAGAAAAGACATAATTTCTGTGATTTTGCCGCGATTAGCAAAAAATCGAAGACCCTGATAATTATGCCCCATACGTACATTCTTCTCACATTTATCAGCATTTTTATGAAGCTGATTTTCATATCTAACAAATTAACTATTATTATCTGTACTAGTGACACTATAGTCACCCTGACCTCTTCATCTCAAGTGCTCTGGGCGCAGTGTCCCTATCTTTGTAACTCTGCAATGTAAAACATTAAAACATATTTTTTAGAAACTGTAATATTTACATTGAAGGTTAAATCCACCTGTAATTCCTGTCTCCCTGACAGCCACTAGAGGCGTTTCCACTGCACTGACTGTGAAATCTCGGACACGTGATGCTGACGTCAATAGAAAAGCATTGAATGCAATGCTTCCATCTTTGCGCGGCATCTATAAGTAGCATTGGACCAATTCAAAAGTGGCCATGCCTCCTCGATGATGCCAATCATCAAGGTAGCCTCAGTGCCAGAAAAAGTTAAGTAAAAACTTCATTTTCTTCGTTTTTAGGGACAACGGGGGTGGAGAGGGATGCTGTAGCATTACGAATAGAGATGTCCCAAACAGTTCGCCGGGAACTATTCGCTGGCGAACATAGCTTGTTCGCGGTCGCTGCGGCGGGCGAACATATGCGATGTTCGGTCCGCCCCCTATTCGTCATCATTGAGCAAACTTTGACCCTGTACCTCACAGTCAGCAGACACCATGGTACCTTATTGCACTATACACTGCCACTTCTCACTTCACTCTACCACCTTGCACTATACACACTAACACCTTGCACTATGTACACTTCCACTATACACACTGCCACTTTCCACTGTACACACTGCCACTTTACACTGTATACACTGCCACTTTAAACTAGCACTATACACACCGCCACTTTCCACTGCACACACTTCCACTTTACACTAGCACTATACACACCACCACTTTCCACTGCACACACTTCCACTTTACACTATACATACTGCTACTTTACACACTGCCACCTTGCACTGTACACACTGCCAATTTACACTAAACACACTCTTACCTTGCACTATACACACTGCAACTTTACACACTGCATTCTTTACACAAACACACACTCTGCATTCACTACACAAACACACACTGCATCCACTACACAAACATACACTCTGCATTCACTATAGGTACACTGCATCCACTTCACACTATATCCACTACACACAAACACTACACACACTGCATCCATTACACAAACATACAATCTGCATTCACCATATAAGCACACACTCTATATCTATTACACACAGTACACACACAACATCACTATACACATACACCTCATCCACTATACACACCCTCCTACATCCCACTACACACACACACTACAGGAGGGGCGGAGTCAAAGGCAGTGCCAATGGGGGCTGCAAAATGAGGCTTTGCCTAGGGCAAAAAAATCCTTGCGCCAGAGTATGATTAACAGAATGTTTCCAGTTTGGCTATTTTAACCTTACATTTAAAATTAACTTTGAATCGCTTTAGTGAATAGCACTGTGATACATTTCTGGCATGATTTTTATTCTTCGTAAGGCCATGTGTATGATTCAGAAATCAATTGGAAAAAAAACAACAATGTAGGTTTGAGTTATTTTTAAAAGGAAAACAGTGTAATATGTGCCAAATCTGGAATCTACAAATTATTTAACCTTCTCTAGACACAGCTCTGTTAACCACAACACAACTATGTAAGTATCTTCCCCCGGTATAGTCAGAATTCTGCACTTACACCAGGAAAATCAATACGCTCATTTAGCTGAGTTACATTCAGATATCAGTTTGTAAGCCGCAATAGTAAATATTAGACTTGTGCAAAAATCTGTTTCAGCCAGTTCATCCGATTCAAATTCCATTTAATCCACAGCCCATTGAATCAATCCACCCAGGATTTACCTGTGGAATCTTCAATGTATTCAATGAATAAGACTCCACAGGTAAATCCCTGGAGAATTGATCCGTTCACATGAATGGGAGGACTATATCAGACAAGAAGATCACTTATAATATAATTTTACATTTGACCAAATATAGACATAGATATATATTTTTTTTCCTTTTATTTTTTATTTTATTCTTTTTGTAATTATCTTTTGTATTGGTAATTCATTCAATATACCTGCACTATAATTGAAAATGTTTTGGATTTATACTATGTGCAAACGTCATGTTTTGTTGTAACTGAATATAGACTTTAGGATAACACATTTTATGTTGTTATCATTAATAACGCTTTACAATAATATTGTTATTACTATGATTAAATAATGTCAAAACTTTAATAAAAGTTATTTGACAAGAATTGATCCGTTCAGGTGTGTATTAAAAGGCATTTGATTTAGAAGAACTGGCCAAAACAAATTCTAGGACATATTTTAAATATTTTGACTGACTTCAAAGTAATGATAATATAGCCAACAAGTGAAAAATACAAAACAGAGGAAACAAAGTAAAGTGACCATAAAATGTATATTATAGCATCATTTATACGGATTCCTTCCACAGCAATTCAAACACATCCAATTGCCTGCTAATATCAGCCGCACTTTTATTCAACTACTATTGATAAGTTATTCTTCTTGATATGCTTCAAATGCCATCATGCAAATTCTATCTGAATATATTTAAATAATGCTTAAAACTTTGCTTTTGTGTTTATCTATATTTTTATGTATTAGAGTCTCTGCTTTGTGCTTTGAAATCTAAATAGATATGAAGATTGCATATAATGTATTTCCCTTGCACTCTAATAAATACCATGAGAACAATCTCAATGTATGCAAAGAATCAGATTTTTACCCTATCTGAGCTGATCATGTGATTGGCATTTTAATACCTTTTGTATCTATCTGTGAGATGAGGTTAACCCTTTCATTACTTCCCCCCTGTATAGTACATGCATAATAATAAATCCTTGCCCTAAAATGTAATACCACTTTATCAAAAAACAGTTTTGTATTAAACAAGTGAAATTAAACGTACAACTCATAGCAACTAAAGTTTGTTGGAGCCTCCACAATCCTTCCTGATAGTTCAAAAATAAAAATTACAATTATTTATATAGCGCCAACATATTCCGCAGTTCTGTATAAAAGGTAACGCGAGACAAAAAAATTATTCTAACAAAACACGTCGGACATACGAGAACAGATCACGATCAAGTAAAAAAAAAAAAGTTATATGAGGAAAATTACATTAATGTTAAAACCCCCAAAATATGTGGACGTTTGACGAGTAGTAATCTGACTTTTTACCCAATCAAAAAAATCTCGCATAAAAAACAATCATATTATACAGGAGGTAAAAAAAAAGTTTAAGAACATACCTACTGGTCACAGAAGGGGGAGACCAAAAACCACTTCCTCGGTAGCTACCGATTTAACTGTGACAAACTGTGCTTAAAGGACCACTATAGTGCCAGGAAAACATACTCATTTTCCTGGCACTATAGTGCCCTGAGGGTGCCCCCACCCTCAGGGTTCCACTCCCGCCGGGCTCTAGGGGGAGGAAGGGGTTAAACTTACCTCTTTCTCCAGTGCCGGGCGGGGGACTCTCCTCCTCCTCTCCGCCTCCTTTCATCCTCCTCGGCTGAATGCGCATGCGCGGCACGAGCCACGTGCGCCTTCAGCCAGTCTCATAGGAAAGCATTCACAGTGCTTTCCTATGGAAGCTGGCGTCTTCTCACTGTGAAAATCACAGCAAGAAGCTCGGAAGCGCCTCTAGCGGCTGTCAATGAAACAGCCACTAGAGGCTGGATTAACCCTATTATAAACATAGCAGTTTCTCTGAAACTGCTATGTTTATAGAAGAAAGGGTTAATCCTAGCTGGACCTGGCACACAGACCACTTCATTAAGCTGAAGTGGTCTGGGTGCCTATAGTGGTCCTTTAACAAAGTGCAGACATGGCCAGCACAAATCATACGTGCAAACTGTGCAATTAAAACAATACATCAAGCCCTGACATTCATGACATTACAGACGCTGTTATGGATTCATAGAGGCATATTGACGTAAAATATTTAAATGTGACAATACTATAGGCCTTATTTACTGTGCAAAGATAAATAGGGGCTGCGCCACAGGGAGTAATAGAATATAGTCAATGACAGGAAGTCCAGAGGTATAAAAGAAAACCTTTAGGTTCACACCAGATGGTGTCTTAATGGTATATTCAACGGGAGATGTGAATTCTTAAAGCTTGGGAATGGTATCCTTAATCAGTCTCTCCGATATTCGGTCATATAAAAACGGAGAGAAGAAGAGAGAAAGGACCTAGTAGTGCAATATGTATTGTATAACGTGGTTATGGTGGAATAGTAATAATAATGCACTCACATTTGGCAGAGCTATAGCCAGCTCTAGCATCTAGTGCTTGTAGTGGTACAATCCCCACTTTGGGATATACTGATATACTGTATCCTCAGTCTTTTGGGTTAGCTGGAGCTCAACTGGAATTGTTTTTTGTATTTGTACTTTTGTATCACACAGCTATGTTACAATGCTGCCGCCCATCCCATAAGTTCCATATTAGGGGTTAATAAGTATTTAAAAAATACCCCTTTCTGTCTCATTAGAGATATCTTTGCCAGAAGCTCAAGGAAGCAAAGTGAAAGGTTTTTGTAGGAGAGGTCTGCCTCGACGTGGCAGGTGGGCTAAAGTCTCTCATGGCCATTGGAGAAACTAAATAACCTCAATTTGTTTAAATATGCATAGGGATTTGGGAAGAGCACAGCTAACTTTTTTCTTTGGTTTTTCCCTTAAATTATAAATGCAGTTTATATACTTTGTTTTATTAATTGAGAGATCGCTTATAATTTTCAATTGATTCTATTTTTTTTATTTACTGATAAACCCTCAACAAATGGTCACGATTGGAGCAGGGATGAATAAGTTGCTTAAGACATTAGCTGGACTTGATCAGTCATGTTATAATTAGGGCTCAAAATCTCCCCTTGCCCACTAGCCATTGGCAAGTAACTTTTAGTCTATCTAGAACCATAGAACTTCATTATTTTAGCCCTGAACTCACCCCCATAATATTGTGGCCATACTGAGTGCATGTAACAGTTATTATTTTTATTATTTTGTTATTTATATAGCGCCATCAAATTCCGTAGTGCTGTACAATGGGTCTAAAGTTTAACTATTTCTGACTAATTTGATATTCAGTGTTCGAGTCACCTTGAAGGATCCAACCCCACACTATAAATGTATTTATTAAAAAAATAAAAAGATAGAAGATTGTCTTTTTGCTTGGAGGATGAACAAAAACATTTTATAATAAAATGGAAAAAAATGAAAAAAGGCACTTGTTGGGAGTTTCTTCAAGCACGAAACAATACTTTTTTTGCCTGGTTGTACTTGTAACACCTTAGCATTATTATCACTGGAGTTTTAAGCCATTAAAAGGTTGCTTTTTCTTCTCAGTACATCAAGCATTGCACAACCCCCTCCCAAAAATATATTGACAAATAAATAAATACATAAATAAATATATATATTTAGCCTACAGTCCTATTATAACTAGGTTCATTTAAATAATAACCTGAAGAAAATCATTCATAAAAAGAAAATTCGGAATAAATCTGACGTCACTGTCACTTCACATCAAACCATTAAGTAAGCTCCGCTGTTCTCCATGTTAGCCTGAAATATCTTTTAAGTTACTGACTGTACCTGACATCCTTGTCTGTTTAAATTATGAGCAACAATTAATTCTTACCATTCTACTTGCTATACTCTAGTGTTCTTGATCGCAAGTGACAATGACGTCAGATATAGTCAGTATTCTGCGATCCCACTGAGAGATTTGCATACCGGCATTTTGTGACCTTTAATGTGTCTTACAAAAGGTCTGGTGTTAGCACACTTTCATTGTGGGAAATAGAACTTAAGTGTCTTGTAAGAGATGCTCTGTTGATACAAATGCACTTCTAGATAGAATTTAACCCTTTCAGTGGCTGTCGCAGTTAGGGAGCTTGGAGCGTTCCTTTAAAAGTCTGTGTGTGGGTTGCACTGTGTACTTTTGTGTTTGGGGGGAAGGTGACTGTGTTTGTTGCTTATGTGTAAGGTGGTTGTAAGTGTTGTTGATGTGTGTGATATGTGGATTGGGGCTGAGTATGGCTGGCTGTATGTGTGCTGGTGACAGCTTGTGTTTTGTTTAAATGTAGAGCAGCTGTAAGTGTTGTTGTTGCTGTGTGTGATGTGTGTTGTCACTGTGTGTGGCTTACTGCATGTGTGTGGTAATTATTTGTGTGGGATAATTGTGTGCTGTATTGGTGTAGGCTGGCTTTAAGTGTTGTAGCTGTGAGTGATACGTGTTGCTAGTGCATAGGTAACAATGAGGGATGTGTATGAGCTGCGTGTGATGTCTAGTAGCTATGAGTGATGTCTGTAGTTGTGCCTGGGCAGCTGATGTAGTCTGCTGTGTCTGGGTATCTGTAACTGTTACTGTGTGTGGGTAGCTGTGTTTTGTGTATGTGGCTGTGTGTAGCTAGCTGTTAGTGATGTGTGTGTAGATGAGTGTTGTGAAGTTCTGTTTTTGCCTCTTCCCTTACACACCTTGGGAAGGGGGCACTATTCCCTGGTGGCGCAGTGTAGTCAGTAGTCAGCTCACTGGTGGCACAATGGGGTCATTTTCCAACCCCCTGGTGGTACAGCAGGAGGAGCTCTTGGTCTGCATCTCTGGTGGATGAAGAACAGTATAAATGCTCATTATGGTCCATTATTGAGAGAAAGTATTTAAAGCGATCTGCACTACCGAGGGTCAGATTATCAGCCCCATTGTTCCTGATCCTGAAGTTCTTTATTTTTGTTATTTTCATTTCATATGTGAATATTTATTAAAGTAACACTCCAAGCATCATAACCAGTACATCCTGGTCGCTTACCTAGGTCCTGGCAGGCTCCAGCAGCGGTTTCTCCGGCATGGAACTTATGTGAGCTATGTTTATCTAAGTCCTGCTGTGCATGACCGACTGGAGTGGAATGGGATGGAGTGCTCTGCATGTTTAGGCCTAGCTCAATGGCAGGAGCTTATGAAAGCAGAGGAAGCACCTGTTGTGACCCAAGTTAGTTGTCAAGCCATTATTAAACAATTTGAGTACTTATTATGTAGGCAAAAGAGAGTCTGGAGTGAGGAAGTGAAAAATATTCTGTTTCATTTCTTCCCCTTCCAATATAGACTAACCAATGGGAGAGGAGACTCTCAGTGGGTTGACTCTCGGGTTTCATTTTCTTTATCCCAAAGCCAAAGCTCTGGAACTCCTCCTCGGATTGGGACGCTGCAGGGAAGCAGCTAGAATTATCCCTGTGTAACTACTTATCCAAAACAGAACCCTATTCAGGTCAGGTCATCTGTGGGAATGATGCTGACCTGCATTCCTCTCCAAGTACCAAGGTAACGGAAGATTATGTTACAACACCAAAGATCAAGGGATACAGAAGTTAGAATAGTCAGAACAAACCAAGGTCAAAGTACGCAAGAATCAATAGGAACAACGCGGTCTCGGATAACCAAACAGGAAACCACGACTGGGCATTGAGAAATATTCAAACTGAGCTTAAATAGCCAGACAATTGTGGTCACATGACATCAGAATGTGGGTGCGCGACATTGTTGTGATGACGCACGCATATTCGTGAGCTCCATATGAGGCAAGTCTAATGGAGCCATAAAAGACTCTAGTGCACAGCGGCCAGCGGCACTCATGATTCATGTGGACACTTCGGAATTAAGAGATACCTGGTGGCATTCACAATTTATAGACAATTTATGGCTAACGTCAGATTTCCAAACCAGATGGTAAAAATTACCACCGGATCTGATGCAGTCACTGATTCACTCAACTTTACACCTACTTAAGCTATCTGTAAACTGGGAAAGGTAAGTTGTCACCTGTAAGTCAAACTCCCAATGCAAGTGAAAATACATTAATTCCCTATTTAAATACATTTAAGGACTTCCTAAAGCTTGTCTATGAGAATGGCATATGCATTCTTTAAAAAATACTTGTGACATATACAAATGTGGAGAGCCAAGCAACAAAGATATAGACCAACCAGAAGAGTTAAACTCTAATAATACGTGCAAATATGGATGGAATGGTATAGGAAATTACTAAAATGGAACTTGCATTAATCAATATAAAAAGGTGAGAATTTTCTTTGTAAACAGAAGACACAAAAAAAGATAGTCAAAGTGACACTGTCACCATCTGGGGACTTTGCATAATTTGCTAAGACTCCTGATGGTGACATTGCTGTTTGGCGTCCGGTGGCCGGGGGCAGGCAAAGGTGACTTTAACTATCCTAAACCTGTTCCTTGTGGGTGCCCCCATTTTCTTCCAGCTGGTCTTTAACCCCTTCAGGACGGAGTCAATAGTACACGTTCTGATCAAAACAAAACGTAAACAAAAACTGGAATTTGCGCTATATGTCTGTTCAACCGTAATTCACCTCTTTCATATTAAATGCACCCACACTTATTATATATCATTTTGTTCAGGAGAAACAGGGCTTTCATTTCATATAAAATATTTATATATGAAACAATTTATTATGAATAAAATTTAAAAAAACTGTGAGAAATTTAAATTTTTTTTTTTAATTTGTAGTTCCGCCTCACATTTTAGCTGTAAATGTCATAATACTGTTAGGTTTTACTGCAACAAAATGCACATATTTGTAATCAGCGATGTCTCACGAGTACAACAGTACCCCCCATTAACAGGTTTTATGGTGATTTGGAAAGTTACAGGGTCAAATATCGAATGTTCCATTTTCAAATTGAAATTTGCCAGATTAGTAATGTTACCTTTGAGACGGTGTGGTAGCCCAGGAATGAGAATTACCCCCATAATGGCATACCATTTGAAAAAGTAGACAACCCAAGGTATTGAACGTGGGGTATGTTTAGTCTTTTTTAGTAGCCACTTAGTCACAAACACTGGCCAAAGTTAGCGTTCATATTTGTTTTTGTGTGAAAAAAGCAAAAAACTAATATTTGGCCAGTGTTTGTGACTAAGTGGCTACTAAAAATGACTGGACATACCCCATTTGCAATACCTTGGGTTGTCTACTTTTGCAAATGGTATGCCATCATGGGGGTAATTCTTATTCCTGGGCTACCATACGGTCTCAAAGGCAACATAACTAATCTGGCAAATTTCAATGTCAAAAAAATGAAATGCAAGCCTTATATGTGACTCTCTAACTTTCCAAAACACCATAAAACCTGTACATGGGGGGTACTGTTATTCTCGGGAGATTTCACTAAACACAAATATTAGTGTTTTAAAACAGTAAAACATATTACAACAATAATATAGTCCATAAAAGTGCAGTTTGTTTGTAAAAAATGCAAAAAACGTCACTTTTACTTAAAATATCATCGTTGTAATACAATTTACCAGTTTTAAACACTAATATTTGAGTTCAGCGAAGTCTCCCAAGTAAAACAGTACCCCCTATATACAGGTTTTATGGTGTCTTGGAGAGTTACAGGGTCAAATATAGTGCGTGCAAATTAAATTCTCTGCACTTTCTCCCTGTGTTGTCAGGCATGTCAATCAAATTTTAATTAATCAAATGACATAATTATGTTAAAAAATTACTTAAATATACACGTAGAATTTTAATATATATGCATTTATAGGTATAAATTCTACGTGTATACTAATGTAATCTTTTATGTAATTATATGTATTTATCTCTATATATATATTTGCGGTTATTTGTATTTTATATATAGATAGATAGATATAGAATGTCATTCTAAGTGTATTCTGTTTCCAATATATATATATTAATAACAAAATACAGTTAGAATGAAATTACATATGAATAAATAATTTATTTTAAATTTAGTTTCAATATTTTATTTATTTATTTAATTATTTAATTTATTTATTATTGTAATTATACGTATATATATATAATATATATATGTAGATCTATTATATATATATAATATATATACATATTATATATATGTAACGTCATTCTAAGTGTATTTTAATACTAATATATATACTAATATTAATATTAAAATACATTACGTATGACGTTACATATATATAATATGTATATATATATTATATATAATATATATACATATTATATATATATATATATATATATATATATATATATAAAGGCATTTCATTTATTTTATAACATTTTAATATTTTTTTTTTACACTACCTACCAGCAGGGGGACTGTCTAATATTTTAGACAGTCCCCCTGCTGGCAGATCTATACCCAGCTATAGGGGGCCATGTGATCGCTCTTTGAGAGCGATCACATGGCCCCCGGGGGCCTCATTTGCCGGAGGGGGGCTGCCTGGGCTCTCAGGCAGCCCCCCAGAAGAGGATCGCGGCGGAGGTGAGTACGCCGGACCTCCAGGGGCTGCAAGCCGTTACGGCGTTCTATGCCGCCGCAACGGCTTTAAAGCCCTTTAAAGCCGCGACGGCATAGAACGCCGTAACGGCGTTAAGGGGTTAATTTAGGATTCAGTTCAAGGTTTTTGTGCTTATTTACAAAACTCTTCATAAAATTGCCCCTGCTTACATTTACTCCTCCATTAGCAAATTTACTCCAGCCCAGCCTCTTCGCAACACCAACAATCTATTACTGTCCCATTCTGGCACCCGCACCCCAGACTCTTGCCAGCAAGACTTCTCTAGGGTCGGTCCCTTCTTTTGGAAAGTCCTCCCATAGAACAACCTTCTGCAATGTGTAGAGCTTTGTACCCTCCTCATTTTAACCTCAAAACAGCAGGTGAGGGGCAAATGTTGTGTATCATTGTTGATTAAATGTACCACCTTAAAATAACTTTAAATGCTTATACACTGAGCAAAATGATAAATGCAACACTTTTTTTTGCCCCCATTTTTCATGAGATCTAAGACTTTTTCTATGTACACAAAAAGCCTTTTTCTCTCAAATATTGTTCACAAATCTGTCTAAATCTGTGTTAGTGTTAGTCACTTCTCCTTTGCCAAGATAATCCATCAATCAATGCTTCTAGTGCTTACCAAGGACCATCAGCACCGCACCAGACATGATAAGCACTGCAGACCCCATGAACCGCCGCAGCTTGGTTGGGGTCTCGCAGTCTCCTGCCACACTCCAGGCTCCAGTGGGTGAACCTCCCTTAGAATGTCTGGATTTAACGTAAAGAATAACCAGTAACGAGCCAAGGTCAGGAATACAGAAAGGAACAAACATGAAATAAACAAAGCCAAAGGGTCAAGGATACCAGAAATACAGAAAGTCAAGTCAAGCCAAGTTCAATAACCAAATACCAGTAACAGGAATGCGCTCTTGAATAACCAACAAGATGTAAACCACAACAGGGCACTGAACAACTGCAGGTTTTTGGTTTAAATAACCCAGTAAACCCTGCTTTTACTAATTTGGGTCCCATGACCCCAGAATGTGCGTGCAAGGTGAAAACATGATGTGGCACGCACGTTAACATCACTAGTGACATCATTGTGGGCGGCACTATCATATAGCGGCGCCTTGCAGCGGCCTGTGTCCTTCCTAACGCTGGACCCGGCCTCTGTCATATGAGCTGCACGTAGGGAGAGGCCCTGGAGGCACGGTAAGGCAATCTAACTTTGAAGAAACTACTCTTTGTGTTCAGTAATTTTGATTTTTATCGATCGGTAGAAATAAATACTGAACACCGACCACCCCTCTGGCTCATTAACTACAAAGAAGACCACAAATTAAGTGCTCTCTCTGTGTGTCAGCTGTTCGTATAGCCAAATGCCACGTGCGGGATAAAGCGGCGGCCATCTTGTCGCATGAAAAGAGACAGCAGGACTTGGTCATTGAGTGTCTGTAACTAAAATCAGACACTAGACTTCCTGAACGCCGGTCAATTTCGCGAACGCTTGCTTCTTTTTAATGACCAGACATGAGATCGCTATTCGGTTGGTTTGTTCCCATGAACTAGGGGAATTAACACTACTTATGAGTCAGAGGAACCGTTCATGGATTTGTTCGGTTTTTAGACTTCCAGAAAGAGACCGACCTAATTAAGACTTCCATGGAACTCCTGAACCTCTGATCCGATCTGGGTGATATGTTGGTCCCGCAGATCAGGGCTATCAGGTGATATAACATTTGTGGGGTTTCCATGGGGTTTGGGGTACTTTCTGTGTTTTTTGGTTTGGATATAATTGAGTTTAGTATAGTGCTTGACTCAATTATCTCCCAGGCACAGGGGAAGGATTATATTATTGTATGTAGGAGTGTCCTGGACATGAGAGCCAATGTAACTGCAGAATGTATTTTGTCATTGCTCCCTCTCAGGTCCAGTGGGGAATGCCCCTGGAATATGTCACAGTAAACCCTGTACATTTGTAACTGCATATAAACTGGCCAGTTGGCCTGAATAAATTAACTCCTGTTGTACCCTTCATCTTGTCTAGGCTGATGTTTGGGTATACGTCTGATTTGCTTGGTGAATATACTTGGATGCTGTATTTTGTCTGGAGAACATTCGAATCAACACCCGAACTGCAAGCTTGTCACGTATTCATCCGCTTATAAAAATGTGGTTAATGACATTTACTGTCCACACAGGAAAAGTTGTGCCGAGCAGCAACCTAATCCACAGAAGGGTTAATGCTGAGCAGCAATTATGCAAATTAAACCTGGTAACTGAATTTGGGGTCAAATGCCGGTTACAGCCTATCAGATCTAGAGGAGGGGTATTTAGGCCCAGTTCTCATCCTGCTCAGTGCCCTGTCATGGTTTCCCTTGTGGTTTCCCCCGCGTTCCTGTTTATAGTTTTCTACCTGTTTTTTTACTTTGGCTTTGTTTATTTGACTTCTCTGTATTCTGGTATCCTGACTCCTGGCTTTCCTCATCGCTGTGTCCCTTTCTGTGTTCCCTGACCTCGGCTAGTATTTTTGACTATTCTTTGTACGTTAAATCCGGCCATTCTAAGGACCGGTAATACGTTACTTAATTGTCATCCGTGCTATACAGTTCTACGTGCTGGATCAAACAGTAATCCTGACAGAGCTATAATCACTCAGCCTCTAGCAGTTTGGGAGGAAACGGACGATCGGGTATCTGAAATACCAGCGTACGTTATAGTAACCTCTCCCTCCTTTAGTGTGACTGCATTGATCAGATGCAGTCACATCCTGGTGCCGATCGGGCACCATGACGGCGTGACCGCACTTATCAGGTGCGGCTATACCAAGGAGCTGTATCTGAAATTTAGTTTTCTCTCTGAGGCCCTGGGGTGGCAGTCGTCAAAGCACATACTTTTTAGGGTGGATTGAGTATTAATAGGTTTACCAAGGTAAAATATAGACACTATATATGTCCACATGTTCTTAACACACAAACTATTCTGATATTGTATTCTCAAATATGTTAATAATAACTTAGTTTAAAGGTAGGGTTTTCCCTGATTACACTACTCATTTCAGACATATCTCTCCAGGGCCACCATCAGGTTGGTACAGGCAGTACCCTTGAATGGGGCCAAGACCAGCTAGGGGCCTGCATTGGGTCCAGTAGCGCTTATTGGTCCAGTTGGTGAGATAGATATATCTCCCTGATTTGGACTGCATTAGCTAGCAGCATCACAATGGGCCCCCCGTTTATTAAATAGGAGTCTGCAAAGCTCCCTTGCAGACTGCTGCACTGTAGGTTGTAAAATCATAGATATCACGTCCTCCCAGTATCACCACAAGGCTTCTGTAACTATTAGCTGAGGATCAGGAATGAGAATGTGTTTGCCAGTGTGTACATGCTGTGCCAATCCAAGGTGGGAGCAGACAGCCCAGGTGCTCTGTAGATATGCGGCGTGTTCAGTGCTAGGCTTCCACCCCCATCTTGATATTCCCCTTACCCCCACAATCAGCATAGGGTGGCAGAGGGGGTGCGGCCTAATGAGATGAGTAGTACCTACCTGAAGGGGTGGTGCCTAGCACTGCACACCCTACTTACCTACAGAGCAGCTGGACGGGCTGCATCCACCCTGGATCGGCTCTGTGTATATGTTTAACTGTGTGTCTGATACTGCATGCGGCATGTGTGTCTGACAGCAGGAATCTGTGTGTGTTTTTAACATTGTGTACCTGTGTATGTGACAGTGTGTATGTGCATGACATTGTGCATTTGCATCTGTCAATATGTATCTGTGTATTCTGAGTTTGTGTGTGTGAGACAATGTATGTGTGTATGTCTGTATGTATGGCAAGGAGTGTGTATCTAGGTAAAGGGGCACGGACAATATTTTTAAGGGGGCCTTAGATTTCTGATGACAGCCTTGTAATCCTCTAAAAAAACCTCTCGCAGAAAGCTGCTTTTTTTAGCAATTTATTGATGTACTGTAATAAATTCGATTTATATCACGGGTTCAAACCAACTCTATGAAAGGTACCTACTCATAAAAAAAAAAAAATATCCTTATATTATGGTTTTAAACTGATTAAGGCCTGCTGTATCATTATAAATTACGTAGCTGTGATGAATCCGTTTCATTCTATATTTTATCAAATTATAGAGTATACTTTTTTATTTCTATCAAAAAGTATTTTGATTACAAATTGTAATTTTACATTTATCGGATTGTGCTCAGATATGCTCCATAACGTGCGTTAAGACTACACTAATTTATCATTTCTCTAGTACTAAATCTGTTTAGAGAATAAGAAAATGACTAAAATATTACTTTTTGGAGAATTGCTTTCATTTTTCAAGAGTTTTTTTTCATTCATATTTTAAGAGAACATTTTATTAGTTATTTAAATTCTTCTAATATTTCTAAGATTCCTAATATTGGAAATAAATTGATAAAAGCTTACAAATGCAATATTAATAATTTTTTATTAAAAGATTTACAAAAAAATATCCTACAGCATATTTTACATATGAATTCTCACTGCTTACTTTTGAAATAGTAGCGATTACCAATTTGTGGCTAATGATAAGGGCATACAACCTTTGTTTGAATAATTGGAGCAGAAACTGATTTGTACACGCTATTTTTTATTTATTTAATTTTTTTTTTTTTAACTCAACTGAAATATAAAAATACATTCGTAAATTAGGTCAAAGGCAATGTTTGACCATCTGGAGTTTAGAAAGCATTCATTTTGACAGCGTTCTTAAGATGTAACCTAGCTGTGTGAATTAAACTAGGCTTTGCAATAAAGACATCAGTGAGAAATATTTTCAACATAGCTTTAACTACAGCAAACTCTTTAAATAGGATGCGTACGCTCAATGCAAAGATGCAGCTCTAGCGCATAAAATACTAACTATAAAAAGTATAAAATAAAACCAATTTTTTTTTTTTTTTTTTTATAATTTTATAATTGCATAAATCTGTCCGTAAGAATCTCACTGACCACAGGTGATCATCTATGGGAAATCCTGGTTTATCCTTATTTATCATCTGGTTATTTCAACCAAGATAAGACAGAGGTGTTGTGCCTATGGGCACTCAGATCGAATGCCACCTGAGATCCCAATCTCACGATGATTGCATTTGGAATAAGAAAATGCAAAAGGCCATTAGTCAAAAGGGGGAAAAAAAATGGAAACGTAGCAATGCAGAGCAAAAAACGGACAGTCCTTGTTCCTTGCTCTATTATCCCAGTGCAATTATATTGTGGACACCCACTCCTTGCCTGCACAGTAGATAGGGCTATAATTGTATGTTATTTTTTAATTACAAGGGGGTAAAAAAAATGTGATGATGGGCTGGAAGGTGCCATTGCATTGTTATTTTTTTTTTCCCTTCGTTTGCTGATTATGTGAGCTGGGCTCCTTTGCTAGTCGATGATAAGCAGAATTTCCATGTTCTCTGCATAATTAATCCATCTCTGCCTCTCTTCATGCCAACTCTGCTGTTATCGCAGGCACATGCCTGAATTGCAAAAGAATCCACTCTTCAATTGGAACTTATTGATATTCTAAAAAAAAAAAGAGAGAGAGAGAGAGAGAGAGAGAGAGAGAGAGAGCAAGAAAGACAGACAGAGGAAGGGAGAGGGTAAAACTGTAAATTCATAAGTTTAGGCTGCAGATTTTTAAATGGATTAATTTCTGTGCAATCACAGCCATCTAAGGGAAGAAGGCAGGCATAGAACATTGAAAGCCTCTCCATGTTTGGAGAATTGGGTCCAGCACACTGAAATATACTGGCATAGCTCCCTTTTAAAGTCAGAAAATTACCATTCATTTACATCACATGAAATACTTTTTTTTAAAAAAGCTAGAAATATTCAAGAGATGTTCTTTAAATGCCTGCTAATGCTTGATAACATTTCCAACTTTCAACGTTTTGCGAGACTTTGATATGACATGATAGGAATGCCTGCTAGTAAGGAATAATATATGCATCGGTAATCTCTTTTTTATCAAAATAAGATAATATCATTTTTTCTTTTTTTTTCTTTAACCAGTCCAAAGTGGTATTTATACAATGGATTCCGAATCCCGCGCTGTTGTTTGGCTCCGTGCATAGCCACCTTAAAGATAATATTTGAAATCGTCTTTAATAAAGTTTATTTTCACTGCAAATGACAAGCATCCTGTTTTACTGCATACACCTGTCCATGATTATGCCTAATTTTATGGGACTCATTTTCGGTGAAAATTGTTTCTGTAAATATAGTTTTGAGACAAGTGGGTTGAGATACATTGTGCTATAACAAGGATCAGCTGCATAAATGTTTTACAAAATGCTGTAGGCTCTCCATGAATACTAAATACTAAAGTAGATGTTAACTCTAAAAATCCAAGAAAAATGGGAATATTTTTTTTAACACTTTTCTTGGTCCTGAATTAAAATTCTTTCTAACCTTCTGTAGCATAAAAGTATAGGTAACAAATAACGGGAACAGGTGTGTGAAGTCTACAAAATATGAACTGTATATTAATGTAGGCCAAGGAACTCAGACCAGGAGATAAGATATAAAAACAACAACATTTCGGTAGTTTTGTCCCCCGAACTAGTGACCTTATCTTTCAATCTTGATTTCAAGAATTATATATATATATATATATATATATTATTTATTTGAAACTTGATATTGTCTTTTACTAACCTTGATTAGCCTGGGGGGGAAAACTACTCTGAACACCAATGGACAAATTTAAATATTTACAATTTCACTTTTTTTTTTTTTTTTTTATGGGCCAATCAAAATTTATAACAAAACTGTACAGATACATTTCTAAAGTACGGTCACAAAATAACTTCGGCCAAGTCTAAAGATTTCCAGGTGTAGGAAAGCGAAAGGTTCTGTGTAAAATGTAAATACTTTTCCGTTGATAAAAAACAGTTGACAATTATTGCCAAAAATTATTGAAGAAAAAACCTTTCGGTTTCAACTGCTGTACATTCTAGCAGAGTCCTCCTGTAATGAAAGTACAATGTAAATATACATTTCAGAAGTAAGCATTGACTTAGCAATGTAGAAGATTGAAAATTCACACGTCTTTTTATATTTGGGATGAGCATGAATGTGTTTTATTTATTTTGACATGACTGCTAGTTTAATGCTTGTTGAAGTCGTGAGCTAGCTATTTTTAACTTCATTGCTATAAAAGAAGTGATGTCTGTAACAGCAAAATAAGCTTAGCACACGTGCTAAGCTTATTTTCCTTGTACCAAATGTATTTATTTTTCAGCAAAGAATTAGTTGTTTTTTCTGCGTGTCTGTGTGTCTGTGTGTGTGTGTGTGTGTGTAACCACATTATATAAAATATTGCAGTAATACTTAACTCTTTTGTCCAATTCTCTCATACCAACGAATCACAAATAATACAATGTATTTTTGTTTTCTATGATATAAGATTTTAAAGAGACACTGTAGTCAAACTATTACAATTGTTATTTGCATCCTACATGTGTTCATCTTTTCCTTTACATATATCAGCCCTTTTTGTGCCTTGATTTTATATAAAAAAATACCTCTAATCCCTCACCGACATCTTCCACCTAGACCGCCAACTATCTTGTCATAAAGGCCCAGAGGAGGGGGGCTGAAAGCTTGCCGGATAAGAGGCATGTGTGGGTGTGGTGGGTGTGGGTGTAACAAGTGGGGGTGTCATTTAGGTCAAAGTAGTTGAGTGGGGTCATATAAGTATTGGACATTTTGTCCCCTTACCTCAGCCATCTTAAAACTAACGGCGTGGTAACAACTTCCCTGCTGCTTTAAGGCATCCTCCGGTTACCCGTGCTTATCCAACGGCCAAGGAGCATGAATATTGATGGTATCCTTGCTGCCCTCTGGGCTGAAGCTCTCCAAGACGGTGGCTGGCACCTGCAGGCCCAACTGGTGAGGTTGCAGGGTGCTGCCGTGGTGGCCGCTCCCTCAGACAGCGGCCACGGTATCCCATGCCGTCGGGCGCGTCCCCCTACCCGGTATAGCCCCTCGAGGGTCGGGTGAGGGAGAGGAGCAGGAGCCCTGTTGCCGGCCCGCGCGCCAGGTCCACCGCGGCCGTGGGCGGCATTGCCTCAAGTGATCCTGTCGCCTCCTCCCCAAGACGGTCTCGGAGTGGCCGTCAGGTTGCTGCACATCAGGGAGGTGATGGCCATTCCGCTCCTGTCCTCCCTGCTCCTCCGGTCTCGCTTGCCCTCAGAAGGGTGGCAGCGAGATCCCACTCCAGCATCTCATCACGGGCGTCGCGACGGGCATCAGGAACACGCTCTGCCCTTGCTGGATCTCCGGCAGGGCGGGGGCAGGTTAGGCCTTCAGCCAGCCCTTCTCCAGGATGGGTGAATAGGCCCCAGGTCGGCAGGGCTGCCTATAGGGGGATGGTGGGTTCGGGGGGCCGGGGCCTAGAGCCTGGATCGGCTAATGTATCTCACAGACCCCCCTTCTCCTCCTCCCCATTCTGTCTCCCCTGGGCCTGCCCCTGACACACTCCCATCATCCTCATCTGCCCCCCTCATTGTTGGGACTCAGGCTATCCCCCCTGGGCCTTTTCCTATTGGGTTAATACCCTCTTCATCAGCCCCCATCATAGCTGGGGCCCATTCTGCCCCCCCCCCGGATCTACTCCTGCCTCTGCTGGGTTCAGGGCCGTCTTTAATTTTGATTGGACCCTGGGCAAGCATTTACTTGGGCCCCCCTGACTACATATAGATACACACAAATACACTACCTGACACACATGCAGATACACACTGACCGCATATAGATACACACAAGAACATACAGATACACACAGACACTGACACACACATAGACACACACACACACACACACACACACACAGATACAAACACTGACATACATGCAGATACAAAAAGTACACACACTGACTACATATAGATACACCGACACACACACTGACACACATACAGACACACATGCAGATATACAGATACAAACACTGACACATACAGATACACACACAAACACAAATGGACAACATACAGATACAGAGACACATTCTGACAGACGTACTGACACAGACAGCCATACTGAAACACACATACAAAAATACATACTGAACCACACAGACATACAGATACACTGACAGACATACTGGCACATATACACACAGACAGATGGACATACTGAAACACACATACACTGACAGACATATTGACAAACACAGACATACAGAACCACACAGACACTGACAGACTCACACATAGACATTCTGTCACACATACACACAGACAGACTCATGCACACACAGACATACTGACACACTGACAGACATTCTGGCACACATACACACAGACACAGAGACAAACACACATAGAGACATACTGACACACTGACAGACATTCTGGCACACAGACAGACAGACTGAAACACATACACACAGACACTGAGAGACAAACACACACACAGACATACTGACACACTGGCAGACATTCTGGCACACAGACAGACAGACTGAAACACATACACACAGACACTGAGAGACAAACATACACACAGACATACTGACACACTGACAGACATTCTGGCACACATACACACAGACAGACATACTGAAGCACACAGACACTGAGAGGCAAACACACACACAGACCTACTGACACACTGACAGACATTCTGGCACACATACACACAGACAGACATACTGAACCACACATACACTGACAGACTTACACACAGACATACTGGCACACATACACACAGGTAGACATACAGATATATTGACACACACACACACTCAGACATTTATGCAAAATTTGATAACCACCCTCCAGTTTCTTACCTTTTTCCTGGAGGTTGGCTTCCCTGGGGTCCAGTGGGCTGGCTGGGGTGGCTGGGAGTTAAGCTCTCGCTCTCTCCCGGCCTGGCCCCCTTCTGAGCAGCTGGTCCTCCTTCCTCCCGCGCGGTTCCGGTTTCTGTGGGAGGAAGTGGCGCGCGGCGGTCACTTCCTCCCAGACGGCTGCCGAAAAGCAAGGGCCCGGTCGCGCTGTTAAAGCGCCACAGCGCCCGACCGGGCCCCTGCTGACACACGCCCACTGGGTGGCCCTAAGTGCATGGGCAGCTGCCCCGTTTGCCCCGCGTTAAAGACGGCCCTGGCTGGGTTGCCACCCTCTTCTTCAGACCCCCTCACGGTGGGGGCCCATTCTGTCCCCTTTGGGCCTACTCCTACTTCTGCAGGGTTGCTAACCTCTTCTTCTGGTCCCCTCACAGCTATGGTGGTTGGGCTGGGTTCCATCTCACCTTTACTGTCTTCGCAGATTACCCCTCGTCGACTCACGGGTCACGGGGCTGTGACTGGTGCAGTGCTTCCTGAGGTCGCAGTCCCCGTGGGGCCATTGCAGCCTAGCGGGCAAGTGGTGGTTCCGCTGCTACCTTCGAATCCAGTTCCTGCTGGTGAGTATTCTGGTTTAACAGGTTTGGGTTTGGGGGGCACTAGCGCAGGGGAGGCACAAAAGTGGGGTTCGGTGCTCCAGGCTATAAAAAATGTTTTACAAACTCTTGAGCGGGGCCCTCGCCCTGGTGCCACGTCCCCCGTGGCTTTGGATACTCAACTTCGGACGGGGTGGGCAAGTACCACGGGGTCAGATCCCGCGGGAGTCGCGGCGTCAACCCCGGCCAATTCAATAGAGGCCCCCCCCCCTCTGGCCTCAGCGCCGCTGACAGTGGCACTTGAAGCCCCCGGGGGGGCTACTATGGAAGCCACTGCGGTCTCTGGGTCGGGGGTTGCACCCGCTGCACACGGGGCGGCGTACATGTGCTGGTCGGGCCCGCTGTGCCTCCATTTAACGCCAGAATTGCGGGCCAAAATAGAAAAGGGGGAATTTGTAGAAATGTTTTCTCTCCTCCCTATGGAAGATCTGCCTCGGGCGGATACAGAGGCTTAAGAGTCCGAAAAAGACAAGGAAAAGTATCGGTATCGGAAGATCCCGAAAACTTTTGGGCACAGGATTAGGGCCTTTTCTATCCTGGCCAGCGTGCTAGGAGAAAAGACTCCCAGCCAGTAGCGGATCCGGGGGGGGGGGGGGGGGGGGGCAACGGGGCAGTTGCCCCCCAGAGATTCCCCCTGCTGGCTAGTGCAGGGCTGGCATTGCCCAAGTGCCAGTCCTGCAATGTGCTGGCAGCCGGCGGGGGAGGGAATGAGAGAGGACCCGGGGTTACCACAGCAACGCTCCAAATCTCGCAAGAGTGAACTCTAGCCCTGGAGCGCAGGCTAGAGATCACTCTCACCACTGGAACCACCAATGAATCCCACTGGGACCACCAGGGAACGAAATATGTCCCCCCTCCCCCCAGTAAAGGTAAGAAGGGAGGGGGGTTCATAACATTTATATTTATTTTAATTAAATTAAAAAAAGCCTCCTTACCCCCATACAAACACTGCCCCCTATACACACAGAACACACACTGCCCCCATACACACTACACAGACTTCCCCACTAACACTCCCCCTTACACACACTGCACACACTGCACACACTGCCCCACAAACACTGCCCCATACACACACTGCCCCACAAACCCTGCCCCCATACACACACTACACACACTGCCCCCATACACACACTACACACACTGCCCCACAAACACTGCCCCCATACACACTACACACACTGCCCCACAAACACTGCCCCATACACACACTACAAACACTGCCCCACAAACACTGCCCCATACACACACTACACACACTGCCCCACAAACACTGCCCCCATACACACACTACACACACTGCCCCACAAACACTGCTCCTATACACACACTACACACACTGCCCCACAAACACTGCCCCCATACACACACTACAAACACTGCACCCATACAAACACTGCCCCCATACACACACTGCCCCATACACACACTGCCCCATACACACACTACACACACTGCCCCACAAACACTGCCCCCATACACACACTGCCCCCCATACACACACTACACACACTGCCCCCCATACACACACTGCCCCATACACACACTACACACACTGCCCCACAAATACTGCCCCCCATACACACACTTCCCCAAACACACACACTGCAACTCTCACACACACTGCCACCCTCACATACACACTGCACCTCTCACACACACACAAACTGCAACTCTCTCACACACACACTGCCCCACACATACACTGCCCCCTACCACACACACTGCAACCCTGACCTACACTGCCGCCCTCACGCACTTGCACACACACTTCACCGCTCACACACACACACACTGCACCTTTTACACACACTTCACCCCTAACACATACCACTGCTCCTATGCCCTATATCCCAGCAGACCCCAGGTAAGTTGTCAAACTGTTCTTAAATGGTTTGACTACTTACTCTATTGATGGGATCCTGGCACCACTGGCACCATAACTACTACACTGAGCTGTAGTGGTTATTGTGCCTGGATTATTTCTTTAAATAATCTACAAGTGCCCCTCCCGAGAACAGGCTCTAGATCCGCCACTGCTTCCAGCAAATCCTCTTCCCTATTTTGCTACCAGAATATGATATGGAATATTGTCGGGTATATGGCGGGTTAGGGTGGTGGCGGTATGATGAGCAGTTCCGCCAACGATTAGCGGTTCGGCCTTCCATGTGTTGGGATCAAATGGACATCGGCTTGTGGTTGGCTATCATGACCCGCCCGGCCTCGCATCAAGGGGGTCTCTCGTCCTTTCTTGGGGGGGCCGGCACGGGTTTTTCACCCGCAGCGTCGGCCAGTCAGCGTAGAACGGGCTGTTGTTAGCAATATTTAATATGACAGCCAATGTAAATTCGGATCGGTTTGTGGTTTCAAGCATGAATGTTCTGGGTGCGGCGGGTCACACCCCGCTTCCAAATGCTTTAAACGGGGCAAGGCTGGTGAAAAAGTGGAATCCGTGGGCACTAAGGGCGAAGACGCCAGTGGACGTCGACGCGATGCATCCATGACTAAAGCGTTATAGGAATAAAAAGGCGGCTGCCTTGTTACTGGAAGGTTTTGGGCATGGGTTTTGGATTCCCCACCGGGCTCGGCAGGTCTCCGGGATATGCCGGAACCTGCTGTCGGTTGCTGACCACCCGGGGGTGGTCAGAGAAAAATTGGCAAAGGAAGTGGCTTCTCCCTGACTTTAAGGACTCTCCATTAGGCGTCGTGCCCAAGAGAGAACCGGGAAAGTTTCGGCTAATTCACCATCTATCGCACCCTCAAGGGGGCTCGGTAAATGATGATATTGCGGTTGAATTGTGCCGGGTTTTTTACGCTTCGTTCGACGCGGCGGTGGGCATGGTCAGGGCCGCTGGCCCCGGGGCACTCATGGCAAAAACCGACATTGAGTCGGCTTTTCGCCTCCTACCGGTTCACCCGGAGTGCCATCATCTCCTGGGTTGTGCATTTGAAGGTCATTATTACGTGGATATGTGCCTCCCGATGAGTTGGGCGATATCCTGTTTTTACTTTGAATGTTTTAGCTCCTTCATGGAATGGGTAGTGAGAGCGGAGTCCGGTTACGACTCCTTGCTTCACTACTTAGACGATTTTCTGTGTGTGGGTCCTGCGCTTTCCCCGATATGTGCGCAGATTTTGCAATCAGTCGCGGATGTGGCCTGTGGATTCGGTGTTCCGCTGGCGCCTGACAAGACGGTTGGCCCTTCCACATGCTTGTGCTTTCTCGGAATCGAGATTGATTCTGTTATCGGGGAATGTCGGCACCCTTCGGACAAATTGACTGATCTGCGGGGGGCGGTGCGGGGCGCGGTGCGGGAGGCGGGTGCCCTACGGAAGATTATGTTGCAACGACTTTAATCCCTCTTGGGCAAGTTGAACTTTGCCTGTCGGATCATGCCTATGGGCAGAGTGTTCAACCGGCGCCTGGCGGCAGCCACGGCAGGGATATTGAAGCCGTTCCATTTCATCCGCTTAACCAAGGTGCTCAGGGAGGATTTGGCAGTGTGGGAGGTTTTTCTGGACGGGTACAATGGTAAGTCCTACTGGCAACAGCCAGAAGTAACGAACGCAGTGCTACATCTTTTCACGGATGCCGCGGGTTCATCGGGTTTTGGGGCTATCCTGGGGAAGTAATGGTGCGCTGAACCTTGGCCTGAAGCATGGTTTGCCTCAGGCCTGACCAGGAACATGGCGTTCTTGGAGCTCTTCCCCATCGTGGTGGCGGTTCATCTTTGGGGGCCGGAACTCAAGGACCGGCGGGTCGTGTTCCACTGTGGCAACTTGGGTGTTGTTCAAGCCATTAATAATTTAACGTCCTCCTCCCCTCCGGTGGTCAAGCTCCTGCGGCGACTGGTTTTACGATGCTTGTCTCTAAACGTGACATGCCGCGCTATGCACATTCCGGGTGTTGTGAATACCACGGCTGAGGCTCTTTCTCGTTTTCAATGGCAGGTGTTTCGGTCAG
Organism: Pelobates fuscus; assembly: GCF_036172605.1. Taxonomy (NCBI): domain Eukaryota; kingdom Metazoa; phylum Chordata; class Amphibia; order Anura; family Pelobatidae; genus Pelobates; species Pelobates fuscus. The sequence goes on from NC_086320.1 coordinate 51,052,978, forward strand.
CCGCCCCGGAAGCAGATATAGAAGGCCTCTCCTGTCCCAGAGAGCTATGGTCCCTTGGCCTGAGCAAATAAGGGAATGGATACGGTCTTCGGTGTCAGAGGCAACATGGGTCCGGTATGGTAAGGCATGCGGGGACTGGGTCGTTTTGGAACAGGATCATGAAGGGTATGCCTCTATTGCTGACAGGGTCCAGGGTCTGTTACGCTTGCTCTGGTTCTGGGAGGCTAGCTGGTGTTCCCCGGCTACGGTGTCGGGGAAGCTATCGAGTCTTAGTTTCTGGTTCAACTTGACTCAAGTGCCGGATGTTACCAAGGACTGCATGGTTCGGCTTGCGATGCGTGGTTGGCGTAAGGGCCCGCAACTGCAGGATTCTCGGAGGCCGGTTTCAGGGGCGTTGCTGCTAGGGATCGTGTCAGTCCTACCCCAGGTCTGTTTTTCCGATCTGGAAGCTCGATTGTTCTTGATGGCCTTCACTTTCGCCTTTTTTGGGGCTCTCCGGATTGGCAAACTCGTGAGCCCTAGCAGGCGGATTCCAGGGGGTTTGTTTTTCAACTATGTGTCCGTCGTGAATGATACGGTGCGTTTCTTGGTGCGGCGGTCCAAAACTGACATCTTTGGCAAAGGGGCATGGGTTACCCTCAGAGCCATCCCTGGTTTGCAGTTTGCCCCTTCTCGTCCTTTCAGTCTTATTGTCCCGGACGCCCGGGTGTCGCGGGCCCGCTATTAATGCATGGGGATGGTTCCTACCTATCTCGCTTCCATTTTCTCCGGGTCTTTCGGCTGGTGCTTGAACAGCTGGTAATTCCAAGTGAAGACTTCGGGGGTCACTCTTTCCGGATTGGGGCAGCAACGGAAGCCTCTCGCCTAGGTTTCTCTGATCAGGCCATTCAGAGGATTGGTAGATGGGTATCTGGAAGGTTTCGGTCTTATGTACGGCCTACACGCCTGATTGGTATCCCCCTTGTGTTTTCTCCACAGGGCCCGGCCGACGGATCTGGCTGATCGGTCATTCTTATATCTACTGGGCCCACCTGCGGGCAGGGGTATGCCCGGGTGGGACGCAGCTTGGAATACCTCGGGAGCTGGCGGAGGTCCGGGGGTTCGGGTTCTGGGGCATGAGATGGGGCCAGCTGCTGCCGGAGGTTGTGCAGTTGTCTACTCTGTTAGGGGCCCCGGATGTGTTAGTGGTGCATCTGGGGGAAACGATTTTGGGGCGCTGCCTGTGTGGGGCTTGGGTGAACTGATCAGGCGGGATTTAGCGCGCTTGCCAGAGCTATTCCCGCAGCTTTGCTTAGTGTGGTCGGGCATAGTGTCCAGGAATTATTGGAGGTGCGCACGCGATCAGGGGGCTATTGAGCGCTGCAGGGTAAAAATTCATAAGAGGGTGTCCAAATTTGTACTCGGTGTCGGGGGTCTGACAGTGCGACACCGTATCTTCGAATGGGATGCTGCGATCTATTTTCGCCCGGGCAGGGTCCATCTGACCGATGTGGGGTTGGACTTATTTAACTTAGCACTGCAGGATGCGTTGGAGCAGGCCATGGCGTTGGTTGGGGGTCGCGCCCGCTGATTTAGGCTTAAATGCAGCAGGGGCTAGTGGCGGGTATGGTCCTTCCCGAACCAGTTGGGAAAAGGAGTACAGTGGAAGAAGGAATGCTGGGTCGGGTCCCTCCCCTAACCTCTGGAAATGTTTGGGTATTTGGGCGTGCCCTCCGTGCCAGGAAAGGCGGCCAGGGGTTGGCATGTGGAATTAGAAGGCCAAGGTGAAGGCCAGGTATCTTGCAGGAGGGGGGAGGGCAGATGCCCTGGTGGGGGGTGTACTCTAGAGGGATTATGGTCCGGTTGGCAAGGACGAGTTTGAGATATATCATACTCATATCTAAAAAAAGGTTATTTATGGTTGGTTTATATAAATATGCTTGTTAATTTATAAATAAAGCTGTGGCCTGTTTTACCACATCTATGTTTCTGGTTTTAATTGGGTGGGGATTGGGTTTGTGGATTTTAATGGGTCGCACCACACAATAACCACTACCTACACACATGATGATTTTCTCCGTCCAATAAACTGCTTCTTATCAAGAAACGTTATTGGACATTCAGAGCGTTCGTGGCAATCCCTGTGATTCGATCATGTGCTGCTCATAAAGACATATTGTTTCAGTGCATCTCTATGGGGAGTGTTTTTCTGCACTCCAAAAAACAACAACTTAATTTGACTAGCAGCAGGGTTTACTGGGACTTTTAATTGCATAATTAGTTAAAATTATAATAAAAGATAAACATTGAAACAATTAAACCCATAAATCAGATCTCCCACCAAATCCATAGAAAACAGGAAAGTTAAAGTGACTATGACAACAACACCCTATAAATTATTAGAATGGGTTGTAGCAGTGGTTTAGCTTTAATTAAATTAATCCAGTATCTTTTCATGCATTAATTATAACCCGGAAAGGATATATATCTGATTAGCAGTAGAAGTTCATATATGATTTCTGAAAAAACAAACAAATGTGATGTGTAATGAGGTACAGACCAGTGGTGTATTCTGGTTTTGTGCTGCCCTAGGCATGACAAACTCAGGCATCCCCACCCTTCTAAATTTCACTTCCTTTTAAAAACCAACATGTTCTTTGCCTGACAGATACACGCCTTCACTGATGCATACAGTGACATACATTTGATGTGGGATTATTAAAAATCTTTATTGTACTTGTATTGAATTATTGTACTAACTCCATTTTAACTTTATACTGTGACAATCCTCCATTTTGTCCTCCTAACCTGACTTCTTCAATCCTCCATTTTGTCCTCATAACTTAACTTGTTCATTTTAAAACCACCTTACGTGACAGAATTTCCCAACCCAATTAATATAATAGACAAAGACTGTATTTCCTGCAAAGACATGATTAACACAGGAGTTGCTGACTACTCCTTAAACTTGTAAGATAGTATAGTTTGAAGGCCATGAGAACACAGTAGTAATGAAATGTTCTATTCATAAGAGACCTTGCACCTGGACACGAGGCCTGATATCATTGACCGTGTAAAATGACGCTCAAGACCCCCTTATCCCCACCCGTGTCCAGAACAATCCCACCTCTGGTGGGTGGGCACGGGACTAACCACTTAATTTTTGAACCAATAAGTAAGACACTAATCCCGACACTTAACAATTAATCCAATTGATGATGTTTATTTGCTGATATTCTAATAATCAATGATGACGCAAAATGCCTCTTAAAAGGGCCTGCGCGCCCGCTTTTTACTCACTTGCCAATAAACTTTCTCGAAGTTATTTTAACCTGAACCTTGTGTGTCAGACTTAATTACTTCTGCGTATATACGCAATTCAATTTTATTAATTTGGACAGGAACAGATAGACATTTAAACATTTTGGTTTACTGCTAAAAAGTACCATAACAACTTTGGCGCCCAACGTGGGGCATCGGGCTATGTCCGGCCGGTGAGCCGTCCTAAGGAAGACAAGGGTGGACGGAGGAATCCGGGGGGAAGGAAAGGAGATTGATCACCTCCAGGTACACGGTAGAGACTTCTGCAGAGCCACCGGTATGTTCCGGCCCCTTTGATTGACCCGTCCACGTGTCTGTGACTGCTTCCCGGGAGGACATCAAAGACAGGTAATATCTTGCCCGGTGTCTCGTTACTCACTTGTTTACCTGCATTTTAGTCTATCTGTTGCCTGGGTGTGTTTGAATTGTTTGCCTGTTTCCCCATTTTGAGATAAAGGGGGGTGGACCTGCAGGGGTTTTGCCTGGGGTTCTCAGTTTTGCTTGTTTTCCCCTTTTTGGGATAAAGGGGGGTGGACCTGAGGGGATTTGCCTGGGTCTTCAGTTTGTCTGTCTATCTGTTTGTATTTTACCCCTTTTGGGATAAAGGGGGGTGGACCTGTGGATGCGTTCCTGGGGGTCTTCTGTTGCCTGTTTTACTCCTTTTAGGAACCACGGTGCTGTGGTTGTAGGGAAAAAGGGGGTTGACCTGTGGATGCGTTCCTGGGGGTCTTCTTTGCCTGTTTACCTCTTTTAGGAGCCTCGTGGCTGTGGCTGTAAGGAAAAAGGGGATTGTTGGAACTGTGGATTTTGTGTAGACTCATAATTTCCTGTGATCCTTCTTGTGTCACTTTGAGAGCCTAGCTAGCTTCTTTGTGCACGTGGTAACCCGCAGCTTCAAGTGTGAAGGCTGAGGGAATTCCAGTTTTCTTTTGGTAACCACAACCCCGAGCGCTGGGGCTGGTGGAATTCCAGGTTTCTGTTTATTTGTGGTAGGGGACTTAGTCTTGTGGCAGGGGACTCTGTTTCCTGGGGGGATTCAAGTAGGCATTGCTTGTTTTCCGCATCACGTGGTAGTGAGACTTATAAGTGGGTTTTATAGGGGCACTACGGGAGTGAGGATAGAGGTGGCCACATTCTTGTGGACTGCTGTGTAGAGGGAGGCTGACGGAATTCGGACCGGTGTCAGTTGTTTTCCGTGGCCGCTGGTAGTGAGACTTATGAAAGTCGTTCTCCGAGCGGAGACACTACGGGGTTGAGGGAGGTGACTTTGGAGTAAGCACACGAGTAAAGGAAAGGGATTCATTTGAACTGTGATGCATGCACTGTATTTCAATTGTATTGTTGTCTTGTTTGTCTAATTAGGAGTCTCATGCACTCCTGTGTCTGTCTCTAAGGATTTTCCTTGCCTTTCATTTTTTTCTACACTTCCTATATTATTATACTATCCACTCCTATTTCTCTTAAAAGAGAAGTGATTGGTCACACACTTCTCACCTCGCTCCAATCCGTGTCTACCACCCCGGGTAGGCGGATTCAGTGACTAGTCTACGTTTTGGGAAGACGCACCAGAGAAAGTCCCACGGTTCTCAGGTGGCAGTCGAGCATTGTAGACGTTCTTGTTCAGTTTTTCCTTCTCTCTCCCTATATCTAGGACGCTGGTATAGGGGGAAAGGGATTATGGGGCAGGATTTAAGCAAGCCCAGTAAGGGCTGGTTAGCATGTGATTTAGTTGAGGACAGAGAGGGCGAGGAGATGGTTAAAGGTGTTGAAAAGATTGCAAAAGTATGTAAAATTGCTGTACCAACATGTGGAAGATTGCAACCAGAAAGTTGGCGTAGGTTACTGACAGAAAAGAAAGGCAAGCTTACAGATAATGGTTTATTAAAGACTGCTGAAGCATGGTACAGAGTAGCGAAGGCTATTCAGCTAGAAGGTTGGGTTGAGGAAGAAATAAATCACAAAGGTGTGAAATTGTTTGTGTATCATAATAACTGTGTTGCTGGGGTTTACCCTCAGCCAGCGCCCCAAAATGGCGCCCAGGGAATGTCTATCCCCAAGGTTCAGTCAGCAATAGGTGATAGCCAGCTGACTATGCTCCCCATTCCCAATCCTCCTAACACCCATCCCATCACCTCCCCTGTCTGCCCGGTCCTGAATTCTGATGGATCTTTCTTTTCCCCTTCCCCGTCTCTAACATTCCCATCATCCTCATCTGTCCCTACGCTACCTGCTGTACCTCCTCCTAACATTTCATCTGCCATTCCTTCCCTACATTCTCTCTCCGTTAATGATCCCCTCCCCTCTTCATCCGCCCAGCTAACCACCTCCTCCACCCTTGCCCCGGCTCCTCCCTCTACACCCACCTCTACCAATCCCTCTCCGTCCCCTCCCATCTCCACCCCAGTCCAATACCCCACCTCCTTAAATGTAAATACCCACCCTACTCTCCTCCCCTCCCCAGCCTGGCCCTACCCCTTCCCATATCCCATGGCCCTGCCCTATCCCGGGTATCCACTACCCCTTCCCCAAGCCACTCCCCAGGTTCCGGTCATGCCCAGTCTGGCACAGTCTGCCCCGGATGTGCCCACACCCAATATGGCCGCCACTTCTTCCCTTAATCCTAATGCAGTACCTTTTCCGGCCACCAATATGGCGGCCCCCAGTACAGCCCTGATGCCGGTAATTCCCGGTGACTACCTATCTGGTTATGACCCGCTAACCTCCCCTGCATCTGGGACCCCCTCTCATCCCCCGGTCCTGTCACCTCACCCGGGCCCTGCACGCAAGAGAGCCCAGATCATAGAATTAGATGAGGAAGAGGAGGATAGGATATCCCAGGACTCATTGGAGGCTGCAGGAGCCGCTGCAGGAGCCTCAGCTCATCGTTCTATCGATGATCCCTTTGGACACAATGGTCGGGGAGAACGGACCCCTCCTAAGTATGTTGCTTTTAACCCCACTCAAGCTAGTGCATTAATGAAATCGCTCCCTGACCCAGAAAAACAGCCTATGCCTTTTTACCGAGGGATAGTTCAAATTCAAAAGACTTATTCCGCCGCATGGCGTGATTTACTGAGCATTTGTGCTATTAAAGCAGGGGATGCATATTGGCCGAGCATGGCCCGTCACCTCAGTACAGATCTGCTTTCCAGTGATGTTGATTACCCCTCCGGGGTAACCTTTTGCAACCAATTAAGAGAATGGGCTAAGGACAAACTTGCAGATCAGGCTGCTGGCCTTACTGATGTTATTCAAGATAAAGGAGAATCAGTGGAAAGGTTTCATGCAAGACTGTATCAAATGTTTACAGATTTGGGGTTTGATCTTACTGACAAAATTCATTCACAAATGCTGTCAGGTGCGTTTGTCCAAGGTGTTAAAGACTCTATACGCAAGGGAATCATTGCTGCACGCCCTGAATATAAGGTTGTTCCCCTGGATACCCTGCTTTTAGTTGCTAGAGGTTTGGAATCTGCTCAGACCCCAAGAAGACCCACTTCAGCTCCTCTCATGGTATCCCGCTCCACTCCAGTCCCAAGAGGTACCAGACCGGAGGAGGGGGGACATTGCTTTAATTGTGGAGCAAAAGGGCACTTTAGAAGTGACTGTCCAGAACCAAAAAAGGAGCCAAGGGAACACAGAAAGCCACCCAAGCCTGCCCCGGCTCCCAAAGCCACCAAACAGGTTCCAATAGTTGAGGAACCCGATGAATAGGAGATTGGCAAGCCTGTGTCCGTAACCCCTGTCATGGCAGTGTCTACAGGGGATAAGGGGGGGCCACTTGCCACAGTGACTTTGCCCATTGAAGGCCACCCTACCACATTTCTAGTTGACACAGGTGCAGCCCGTAGTGTTCTGCGAGAACAAGACCTGCCAGACCCATCCTTCCTGTCAAATATTGATGTCTCTTGTGTTGGAGTGGATGGCCAGCCAAGACATAGCCCTTTAACAACTCCACTACGAGTTGGCTCTAGCCTGCTTGCTCGCTTTGTGGTATCCTCCACATGCCCAATTAACCTGCTAGGTGCTGATGTTCTCTCACGCCTGCAAGCATCCATCACCTTCACCCCAGACGGGCAGGTAGAAATGTCTACACCTCTATCTGAATCAGACACCTCAGCCCTGTGCTCCTTGCCTCTGATGCTGCATTTAGAAAAGCCCCGTGAGGAAGCAGCAGAATTAAGGTCCAATTTCCCAGAGGTATTAAAAACACAGGTGCCCGCCAAGTTATGGTCCTCAGGCCCAGAGGACATAGGTCACCTAAATGTTCCCCCTGTGGTGGTAAAGCTTATTCCAGGAGCTAAGTTACCAAGAAAGCCACAATATCCATTAAAACCAGCACAGTCTGCTGCCATTTCTATCCACATCAAGGCACTCTTAGAGAAGGGTGCCCTGGTAAAATGTAAATCTGAATGCAACACCCCATTATTTCCTGTGAAAAAGAAAACCCCAAAAGGTGAGCCAGAGAAGTACAGGATGGTCCAGGATCTCCGTGCTGTCAATGAAGCTACCGTCTTGGACACCCCTCTTGTACCAAATCCTCATACTCTGCTCTCTGGAGTCCCACCATCTGCAAAATTTTTCACAGTCATTGACCTGGCCAATGCCTTTTTCAGTGTCCCACTGGACCCATCCTGTCAATACCTGTTTGCTTTAACTCATGAGATGCAACAGTATACCTGGACTGTCATGCCCCAAGGGGCACAAAATTCTCCAAGTCAATTTGCAAAGGCCATGGGTATCATCCTTGACCCATGGCAAGCTGAGCACCCAGAAGTTGTCTTGCTCCAGTATGTGGATGATCTACTGCTCTGTGGAGATGATATACCCACTACTGAAAGGTGTTCAATTAGTCTTCTTTCCTATTTGGCAGAACAAGGATGCAAAGCTTCACTCATCAAGCTGCAATTCTGCCAATCTTCAGTGATTTTCCTTGGACATTGCCTATCCCAAGGCACCAGACACCTTACTCGGGACCGGGTAAGAGCTGTACTGGACATTCCACCTCCAAGGACTTCAAAGTCTCTTCATGCCTTCCTAGGCCTCATTTCCTACTGCAGAGCATGGATCCCAGAAGCCTCCCTGCTTATGCAACCTCTCTATGATGCACTTAAGTCTGACCCATTCTGTCTGACCAATGAAGCTCTGGACAATTTCAATGCTCTCAAACGTGCCATTGCTTCTGCTCCTGCCTTGGGCCTACCTGACTACACCAAACCTTTCAAATTATTTGTCTCTGAAAGACAAGGCCATGCAACAGGAGTTTTTACCCAAACTAATGACTTAAGAGGCCGCCAGAGGCCTATTGGATATTTCTCATGTCAACTGGACATTGTGGCCAGAGGGACCCCTTCCTGCCTCAGGGCCGTTTTTGCTGCAAGAGAGCTCATAGAAAGAACCTCAGACCTGGTCCTTGGCCACCCTCTGGTTGTGTTGGCCCCTCATGACATTTCTGCCATCATCAACCAAGTCCAGCTCAAGCACGTGTCTCCAGCCAGACACCTGCGCCTACAGTGTCATCTTCTTTTGCCTGACAACATTTCCATCCAGAGATGTCAAGTGCTTAATCCATCCACTCTTCTTCCACTCCCTGAGGGGGGTATCTACTATGGATTCATCACGGATGAGACCTACATTTACCTGCTCTGTGGGTGTATCAAGAAGATCATGCACCCACATTTGACATTTCAAGAAAATGAGAATCCTCTCTGTGAAGGCCCAGATTACGCCTTCTGTACCATGTGGTACAAACCAAACATTTCTCCCGAACCTTGCTATGAAGATAAACTTTACCACTGGACTGATGTGAAGCTCACTGCTCAAGATTTCTATTGTGATTCTGAAGGCAATAGCATGGTCTTGGTCCAACTACCTCAACAACTTAACTACCTCTACCGCCATTGGGATACCGCTATCCCACATATTCCTGTTACCAAGTTGAAGACAAGGTCATGGAATGATCTTGGGCCCATGGCAAAGCTATGGGCCACCATGAATGAAGAACAGCTACAGGAAAATGGTATTGCCAAATACCCAACAACTGACCTTCTAGAAGCATGGCCACGCCATTTCCTGGAAAAGGAATTTCAAGATCTGGTCATAAAGAATGATTATGACCCAGAAACACCTCATGACTGTTTCGAACAGATGAAAATGGAAACAGTGCACTTACCAACTGTACATGAGAATCCATTACCAGATCCGGATTTTACCCTGTTTGTGGACGGTTCAAGATATGTGAATACATACAAAAGATGGTAAATCACACTTCCGGATATGTCTGTAAAAAATAAATATAATACACACAATAGTGTAATAGAGTTTGTATAGCTGAACAGTGCAGAATTCTCAAATGAGGTACTCACAAACGTGGAGCCAATGACGTGTGGCTCTCACTGGTATCGCCTTGGGACGTTTTTTGGGAAGGATGTCCCTCTCCTGACTGACTCTCTCCTCCCACTTGATTTTCAGATGATTTCAAGATGGGTAAATGTTTCAGGAAAAATATATAGATAAATCAAGCTCTTCAATATCTAGAGAATGGCATAAATAGCCAATGAATTTATTTGTTAAAAAGCAAATTATAAAAACACTTAATGTTAAAATAACATATAAAATAATGCAAAGCTTTTAGCTAAAAACTGCTAAAAGAATAGATAGCCCAATGGCAAAAAAGTCCGAAACGCGTTTCGCCCCTGTGTGGGGCTTTGTCAATCGGTAATGCAGTCCAAACTCTTCTCTGGCGGCTTTTTCTTCCATTGCGTCCTTTTACTTCCGGGTTCCGGCTGGATTTCGTTGTGGAACGCACTGTGCGTTCCAAATCACTTCCGGGTTCGGGGTTTTTTCCATTTGGAACGCATTGTTGCGTTCCACTTCATTCGCTACGTCACTTCCTGGCCCCAAAAGTCAATCTTTCGCAGCACTTAATGCATGTTCCTCATACACGAAATAGTCTTTTGTTATAGTATAGCAGAAACAGTCTCTTTATAGCCTCAATTAGATAGATAAATCGCATTAGTAATTTTATCTCCAAAAAATGTGTACTTATTTTCTATTAAACCGGAGTGAAGGAAGGAAGAGAGGAATAACTCTAAAATGTGTGAAGAATAGCCACTAAAATGTGCCAAAACCATCTATTTTATGACTAATAGGTATACAATGAAGAAAAGTCTTTTAACTACTATTCACTTTTAAAGGGGCAATGATTAGCACCCCTTACATTCTGTAGAGGCTTATAACGACATGCAAATCAGAACACATTTTTCATGCATCTAAAAAAAGTGGCACACCTCAAAATCAGAATTCAGACCGTGGGGTGCAAGAGTATTAAAATTATATATGAATTGCATCTCTTCTTTCCCTATTTTTTGGTTAAAATCGCCTCCCCTCCAATCTCTTTTAACTGTTTTCAGAGGACAAAAAAACAAATTATCTGGATTTTTTTGGTGATATCTCTTAAAATGATTGGACACACTGTGCGTTTCTACCCCATTTTTAATATTTCGTATGTGTTCTGAAATTCTTGTGTGCAGGCATCTTATGGTCCTCCCTATGTATAGTAATTTACAGGGACATTGTAGTACATAGATCACTCCCTTCGAAAAACATGTTAGCTGGTCCCTAATATTAAAATCCTTATTAATGTGTTCTTTCAGGTTAATTAGATGTCTTTTCTTACTTTTAGTGCTCCTGCATGCTAAACACATTCCGCATCCGTAAAAACCTTTGTTTTGATTTAAAAAGTGTGTGCTCTTAGTTGGACCATCACTACTGTGGACCAAAGCTCTTTTAAAATTTGCCGCACCCCTATAAATTATATTTGGTCGGATAGGTAAAATGTTTTTTAAAATGGGATCTTCATGTAGAACGTGCCAATATTTCTTTATAACCTTATTTATACCTCTATGGTTACCATTAAAATTACAGATAAAGGGAATTTCTTTGGAGTGTGTTTGTTTGTTAGATTTTGGTTTATATGTCAGAAGTTTTTTTCTTGTTATTTTTTTGACATCTTCTATGTCTTTCTCCAAAGTTGTTTTCTCGTACCCTTTATCTTCAAACTGTACTTTTATTCTTTCTGCCTGTGCTATATAATCATCCTCATTGGTGCAATTCCGCCTGATTCTGAGGAATTGCCCTTTTGGTGCATTGTTTAACCAAGGCCTGTGGTGGCAACTCGATCATTCAAGATATGCTGATGAAGAAGGAAGATACCATACAGGATATGCCGTAACCACAAAAGATGAAATTATCAAATCATCATCTTTACCACCAGCAATGTCTGCGCAAGAAGCTGAATTACAGGCTCTGACTTCAGCATGCAAAATTTCCGAAGGAAAACGTGCCAACATCTATACAGATTCAAGATATGCTCTGGGTGTGGCACATGACTTCGGCCTAATTTGGAAGACAAGAGGATTTCTTACCACCGGCGGTACACCAGTCAAACACAGCACTGCAATCAAGGAGCTGATGGATGCCCTCCTACTCCCTAAAGAAGTGGCCGTTTTGAAAGTCAAGGCCCATGGGAAATTGGATACAGATGAAGCAAAGGGCAACCACTTAGCTGATCAGGCTGCTAAGCTAGCGGCCAGGGATCTGCAGGAAGTGGATGAAGAAGTGTCCGGACAAGAAGAAGAAGAAATTCCTATTTTTGCTCTGCAAACTCTTCCTACTGACTTGCGAATTTTGCGAGAACAGCAAGCTGCAGTCACTCCTGAAGAAATCCAGAAATGGAAAAAGAAAGGAGCTGTCCATAAGGACGGAGTATATTACAACAACTTCAAATTTTGTCTTCACAGAAAATTATATCCAGCAGTTGTCCAATGGGCACATGGGCCTGCACACCTGTCAAAAGAATTGATGGCCGCCCTCATACAGAAGTATTATGAAGCACCTGGAATTACAACATTGATCAATAGCTTCTGCAAGGCCTGTGTCATTTGTGCAAAATGCAATCCAGGAAAACCAATCAAGGTGCCTGCAAAACACCTGGCGAAGCCCATGTACCCCTTTCAGAGAATTCAAATTGACCACATCCAAATGCCCAAGAGTGGGCCCCATGAATATGCACTAGTTATAGTGGACATGTTCTCAGGCTGGCCAGAAGCCTACCCAGTGGCCAATATCACTGCAAAAACAACCGCAAAGCGCCTACTTACAGATATTGTACGTAGATTCGGACTCCCAGAAGTCATTGAGAGTGATCAAGGCCCAGCCTTTACAGCAACAGTGACTAAAGAAATTTGGACTGCTCTAGGGGTGACTCTAGCCTTCCACACCCCTTACCACCCACAAAGTAGTGGTAAAGTGGAGCGCATGAATGGCACTTTAAAAACCAGAATGTTAAAAATGTCACAAGAAACAAAGATGCCCTGGCCAGAAAGCCTGCCAATAGCTTTATTTAGTGTTAGGCACACACCTAGAGGGAAGCATTCACTGTCCCCATATGAGATTCTATTTGGGACAGCACCCAGACTAGGTTGTTATTATCCGCAGCAGTTGCAGCTCCAATCAGATGTTTTAGTAGACTATGTAACTGAACTTGCAAGTGCTTTAAACAAAATACATGCCCAAGTTTTCTCTTCAATTCCAGATCCCGATTTGGATACAGGTACCCATAACCTGCTCCCCGGAGATTGGGTTCTGGTCAAGAAGTTTGTACGGAAAAATTGTCACACACACTGTTTAACCAACACACACTTTCACTGAAAAATACACACTCACTGACAGACACTCACATTCACCGACAGACACACACAGACACCGACAGACACACTAACTGACACACGCATTCACTAACAGATGCACATGTACACTCACTGGCAGACATACGTACACATTGACTGACGGACACGTATTCAATGACAGATATACATACACACTCACTGACAAGACACACACACACTCACTGACAGACGCACACTCACTCAGTGTCAGACACACACACACTGTGACACACATATACTCACTGACAGACACACACTTACAAACACACATTCACTCTCAGTGACAGACGCATACACACACTAACAGACATACACATTTACTAACAGACATACACACTCTCACTGACACACACTCTTATACAGACACACACTCACTAACAGACACACACGCTCTTACTAACAGACACAGGCACACAAACAAACTCTCCAACAGACACACACTCTCACTAACAGACACACTAATACACTCACCAACAGACACACTAACACACTCACCAACCAACACACACACTCACTAACAGACACACACACACGCACACACTCTCACTAACAGACACAGACACACTAACACACTCACTAACAGACACACACTCACAAACAGACATACACACTCTCACTGACAGACACTCTTTGACAGACACACATACACACTCTTTGACAGACACACACACTCTCACTGACACACAAACACACTCACCAACAGACACACACACTAACAGACTCAGATACACTAATAGACACAGATACACCAGCACACTCACCAACAGACAGACACATGCACATTTTTATTTTTTTTAAATTGCTCATCCCTGCTCAGCTCTCTCACGCACCTTTCAGTGATGCCGGAGCCAGAGTAACATCATATTCCGTCTCCAGCAACACTGTGGTGTGCGCGCCTCCATCATCAGGTAATGCCAGCCTCTGGGGGGCCTGAGGTGGCCAGCCAGCCAGCCAGCAAATGGGCCCCCCAGGACAAGAGGCTGGCAAGGGGGGGGGGGAGGACCAGGAGCTGTCTGTCTGGCACAGGTGATACCGGAGAAACTGACGGAAGCCAAGCACAGAGAGATGGACACAGGTTTCTTCAGGAAGGAAGAGATTCTTTATTCGATTCACCGAACGGGACTCAGAGGGACTAATGTCACCAAAATACAACAAGATCTGAGCCCCAGACAATAGTGTAGGTTCCTTATATAGGCATGTAACTCCTCCCATAATAAGCTCCACCCACACATACTCTTACCCAATCAATCGAACAAGAACTAACTTCCAGTTTGACCGCATGGCTTGTCCAGCACAATGGAGGAGGGGAATACTACATCCGGTATTCTCGCACATGCTCCGTACACTACTGATCGTATCTTTGCCACGTGCAACCAACCGACCGATACACCAGTATATGCACGTACACATGCCACGTGGTAATCTCTGCCTACTAAATTTATTTTTACCAAGATTCCACCACATTCCCCCCTTTGATGCCTCTGATATTTTCACAATTACGGAGGCATCACTTAACCTTAGTTTGCATATACCTCAGGTTGCCATGAACCAGACCAGACTTTGCGACTAATGACATGAATCCCTCAACATTCTTCTTCCTGCACTGGTTCTCCCTGATTTAAAGCCTCATATCTATATATGGCCATTATCTGTGCAGCAGCCTTTCTTTCTTCTATATTTTCTATGATGCTCTGCACAGACCTAACTACCAAAGGAACAAGACATGGTAGGAGAAGACACAGCATTAAGATTAGCATGACTCCACCTACCAATGACTTAAGTCCTCCAAACTGCTCATACCAGTTACCAAACCAACTACTTGGATTATACCCTTTCCATACCTGAGTAGGCACATGCGCTAGTTTAACCATATGGCTAGTAAGCTCAGCTATTGCTTGCCCTTCATCATCTATTTGAAGACAGCAATTTCTTAGGTTAAACTTCCCATATACACCTCCCTCTACTGCCAATAGGTAATCCAAAGCTAATCTATTTTGGTAAATGGCTGTCCTCATCCTAGTATTATGTTTCGCTAGGAGATTGAGCGCTTGCGATGTCTCATTGGTAATTATCTCAACCACCGCCTGTAACCTTATAATGCGGTTGAGCATATATATTGGGGTTCTATATCCAAAAGTACCATCCTCTGCCCATGTAGCTAGCCCATAATAATCTATAATACGCTGGGGAGGCCATTCATTATCTTCCCAGGTACCTATCTCTAGGGGTCCCCTTTTCTTCCTATGATTCACATCATACACTTTAACTCCCAAAGTCTCTCCTGTTTCAATAGGCAACAAGAAGAAGGATGGTTTGAGCATACCTAACACACATGCCCCTTCCCAGCCCTGTGGTAACTCCGAATAGGCCTTCTTACCACAGATCCAGTACAAATTTGCTGAGGCTTTCTAACTAGATGTGATAGATAGATCAAACCACACGTTCTTTAAATTGGCATAACTTGCAAACGGGTTAGGTGGTTCTGAGACATTTGAAGCCGACCACCAGGTTGTATTCTTTGTATTATCATCATAAGCTTTTTGCCCTAGACAAGTTAATTATCCTACAGATGTATTAAACATTATTCCTTTCCTTGCTATGCAAACATAACCTATGATGGAGGTCTTTAATCGTCACTCAGATTTACCTCTAACACTCATTTGATAATCGGCTTGAGAAGATATTATTTGTTCAATTGTCTCAGAACCAGAATACATTACCTCCTTTGCTTCCCAGGGCCATTGGTCTCCCATGTTAGTACCTCCACACACATAGCAGTTGGTCACATTAAGACTACCAGCAATACTTTCAGCTAAATCTATAAACAGGTTCTTAGCATTATGGGGGATCTTATTTTCTACACTCATCTCTTCATAAAAAGAATGGAAAACCTGATGAGTTTGGGATGCTACTGTATCGGTCTCTATCCCTATAAATAATATTGTCCCAGGATCCAAACCCGTCCCATATATCTGAAACCCAAATAAGTTTCCGAACCTATCTATGAATTGTTCAGGATTATTGATAAGTATATGGACTGGGTTACACTCCATAGACTTACAATATGGTTTGGTAGGCAACTTAGTAACAATCATATCCTTATCTACTGTCTGTCCCCAAGTTGCCCACCCCACACAAGACCAATATGGGCAATAATTATAATCCTTATCTGGGCATTTTGGACTTACATACTTGTTTTTACTACTGGGACAAATATACTTATCGTTAGACCCATACGTTCTCTCCCATTTAAGATCCCCGCATACATTCCACGCTTTTCTACCACTTGATATCGCCTTACATGCATCAAATAGCAGGACACCCGAAGAATGTACGGTTTCTAATACTGTTTTGTTTATTAGGATCCCCTGTGGGTCTCCATTCCGGAGGGTCAACCAAATTGTACGGGGTTGATACTCTGGATTGAAGCACTTAGGGTCTCCTACTCCTAAATGGCATACACTATATTCTATACCTAAGTATCTACACCTAGACACATATCCTTTACACTCATACTGTGAATGCCAAATTAGGGTCTGGGAAATATGATTACCTGTTATAGTAGTCTTAATGCAAACCTCACAGCTAGGTGTGTCGGTACCTCTACCTTCCTGAATAATTAAAAACATAAAAATACACATTATCAAGAGCACTTCTTTCGACGTCTTCATCCTCAGTCTTCGTCCGTGCGATGGCACCTCAGCTTCCAGGATGTAAGGGCTGCAAGGAATGGAGTTCTGCAGGTCCTCTCTTCCCTTCACAGAGGTCTGTTCAAGACACCCTGGCTATGACACGTGGGTAAGTGGTCAGGCTTTATTATGGCCGTCAAAACACTCACTTCTAATCTCTTTAAACACACTTGAAATCCCGATATCGACTCGTCACTCCGACTGAGTCGTGCGCTTTAATCGGATCTTGCAGGGATTCTCTGGATCTGGTGTAGCTTGCCAAGAATCTACTGCTGCTGGTTTAACCCTGGAGTGATGAATCCACGGAGTCACTTCAGCCACCTTTATTACTGTAGGGGTAGACAAAAGAACAACATAAGGACCCCTCCACTTAGGCCCTAACGGTATACTGTTCCACTCTTTAATCCACACTTGATCTCCTGGATGATAGCTATGAACAGGGGGATAAATATTCACAGGTAATCTATCTTGTACCCATTTCTGTACCTCCTCCATAGTTTTACCCAACTCTACAACCTGCTGCCGGGTAATTCCTTCTCCAAACTGACTCAAATCCCCCCTTAAGTTACCAAGTACGGGAGGTGGATGCCCATACATGATTTCAAAAGGTGAGAGACCCATCCTTCTGGTAGGTGTACTACGTAACAGAGCTATGGGCAAAAGAACATTCCACTTAAGCTGAGTCTCTTGACACATCTTTGCCAATTGGTTCTTAATAGTTCTGTTCATCCTTTCTACTTTACCAGAGCTCTGAGGTCTATATGCTGTATGAAGCTTCCACTTAATACCAAGCATATGAGTCAGTTGTTGTAGGCATTGGTGAACAAAGGCTGGACCATTATCCGATCCTATAGAACATGGTAGTCCATATCGGGGTATTATTTCTCGCAACAGGAATCGTACAACTTCTCCTGCTTTCTCTGTGCGAGTAGGACATGCTTCTACCCAACCTGAATAGGTACACACAACTACTAGTAGGTAGCGATGTCCACCGGATTTGGGCATTACTGTATAGTCTATTTGAAGATCGGACATAGGGAGTCCCCCCATATACTGGACTCCTGGTGGTTTCACTGGTCCTTGCCTTGCATTATTCTTAGCACATATTACACATCTTCGTACAATGGCTTGAGTCAAATTGGACAATCTTGGTATGTAGAAATGTTTTCTGAGAGATTCTTCCATACTATCTCTTCCTGAATGTGTCCCGTTGTGATAGTTCTGGACAATTTCTACAGCTAGTGATGCTGGAATAACTATTCTTCCATCTTCTAACTGATACCATTTGTTCTCCAGGTATTTCCCAGTTTCAGTCTTTAACCACTCTTCTTCTTGAGCTGTATAAACTGGAGTCCATTGAGACAGTGGAGTCGGTATAAGAGCAGCTATATGTTCCACATAATCCTGTCTTCCTGATTCAGCGGCACGCTTAGCTGCATTATCTGCCATCCGATTTCCTTTGGTTACGTCACCATCACCTTTCAGATGCGCCCGACAATGTATAATACCAACTTCTTTCGGTTCCCATACGGCTTCCAGTAGTTGCAATATTTCAGCTGCGTACTTGATTTCTTTACCCTCTGAGTTCAATAATCCTCTTTCTTTATACAGAGCTCCGTGGGCATGAGTGGTTAAAAACGCATACTTGGAGTCCGTGTAGATGTTTACTCTTAAACCTTCAGCCAATTGTAACGCTCGTGTGAGTGCAATTAGTTCTGCCTTCTGTGCTGATGTTCCTTTTGACAATGGCTGAGCTTCTATCACCTTGTCTATGGTTGTTACTGCATATCCTGCATAGCGAATCCCTTCTTTCACATAACTACTGCCGTCCGTATAGTACTGGACATCAGGGTTCTGGATGGGAAAGTCACGAAGGTCTGGTCTACTTGAGAACACTTCATCCATCACCTCCAGGCAATCATGTTGACTCTCAGTAGGTTGTGGCAAAAGGGTAGCTGGATTTAAGGTGTTAACAGTCTCTAAATGCACTCTTGGGTTTTCACACAACATAGCTTGATACTTAGTCATGCGGCTGTTACTAAACCAATGATTGCCTTTATAGTCTAGCAACGTTTGTTCTGCGTGCGGGACTCGCACATACAGTTCTTGACCCAGAGAGAGTTTATCAGCTTCGGCTACCAGCAGGGCGGCGGCAGCTACGGCTCTTAGACAAGGTGGAAGACCACTGGCCACTGCATCCAGTTGTTTTGACATATATGCAACAGGTCGTTGCCATGATCCCAAGTACTGTGTCAATACTCCCACAGCCATTCTTCTTTGCTCGTGTACATATAAGTAGAATGGACGTGTATGATCAGGTAAACCTAATGCTGGGGCACTCATCAAAGCCTTCTTCACATCTTCAAATGCCTTTTGCTGTTCAGGGGTCCATAGGAAGGGATAGTGTTCTGTACCTTTTATAGCTGCGTAAAGAGGTTTCGCCAATATCGCATAACTGGGAATCCATATCCTACAGAAGCCTGCTGCCCCCAAGAATTCCCGCACTTGTCTTCTATTCTTGGGTATTGGTATTTGGCATACAGCTTCTGTTCTCTCTGGCCCCATTATTCTTTGACCTTCAGAGATATGGAATCCCAGATACTTGACAGTCGGCTGACACAACTGAGCTTTCTCCCTGGACACCTTGTATCCTGCCTTCCAGAGAATGTGTAGTAGATCATGTGTTGCTTGCTGATATTTCTCTGGTAACTGCCGCTATCAACAAATCATCTACATATTGCAATAGTACACACTCTCCTGTAATGGACTTGAAATCCAGTAAGTCTTGACTTAAAGCTGATCCAAATAGGGTAGGTGAATTTTTAAACCCTTGGGGCAATCTTGTCCAAGTCATCTGGCGTTTCAAGCCCGTTACAGCATTTTCCCATTGGAATGCGAAGATACACTGGCTTTCCGCAGCAATTCGAAGGCAAAAGAAGGCATCTTTGAGATCTAAGACAGTGAAATAGGTAGCCCCGCCCGGAATTAAAGCAAGCAGGTTATATGGGTTGGGCACAACTGGGTGTATACTTACGACCGCATCATTGACTGCTCTCAAGTCCTGCACAGGGCGATACTCATCTGTACCGGGCTTTTGAACAGGCAGCAATGGGGTGTTCCAGGGGGAAGTACAGAATTTTAGGATACCATACCTTATGAACTTATCCAAATACGATTGTATGTTCTTCTTGGCCTTTTGTGGGATATGATATTGCCTTAAGCTCACTGGATAGACCCCAAGTTTCAGTTCGATTCGAATTGGTGGGATATTGCGAGCAAGTCCTGGTGGGTTGTTCTCTGCCCACACTCCTGGTATATTGAACAAGGATTCATCACTCTTAGGCTTTTGGCTAGTCAACGCTGTATAAAGTCGCCACTCTTCTTCCTTTGGTACAGATATTGTCATTATACCTGAAGGTCCACTGAACTTTAAAGATGTTGTTCCATTAGGTAGAAACGTTATCTGCGCTTGTAGTTTTGACAACAAATCACGTCCTAGCAGTTGGACTGGACATTCAGGCATATCAAGGAATTGATGTTTCACTACGTGGCTTCCCAATGTACAGAGTCGACTTTTAAGAACCGGTTTAGCAGCACTCCTTCCAGTTGCTCCTATTACGTTGATGGTTCTTCCAGATGGAGGAGCAACTAGGTCAGTCACCACCGAATGTTCAGCACCAGTATCGATCATGAACGCACTCCTTTTTCCCCCTATTGATACATTGACCATAGGCTCCGCTCGGCCAAGGGGGATGGAGCCCGGTCGGTATTAATAGTCCTCCATAACCGTGTCAGCCAGCGTTGCTGGATAGTACCTATCTTCTCTAACATTTCCTCTGTTGCTACCATTATTCCCTCCAGGACCTCCTCTACCTCTCGCTCTGCCTCTATAATTACCATATCCTGCCCTAGGTCTGTCTCTCTCATACTGTTCCCTTCGCGGACACTCACTTCTCCAATACCCTTCTTCCCTACAGTACGCGCACTGATTCCTACTCAGGGGTTCCCCATTCCACTTACTCTCGCCTTTATCTGCTCCCCTATACACCTCCTTTTCCCTTCTATCTACACCTGTGATCGCTACCGCTAGCATATCTGCCTTTCTACGCATCTTGCGCTCTTCCTCTTTCTTTGTCTCTGTTTCCCTGTTCATATATACTTTATTTGCTACCTCCATTAGTTGGGTTATGGACATCCCTACAAACCCTTCTAACTTCTGTAGCTTGCGCTTTATATCTCTGTAGGCTTGGCTGACAAAGGCAGAGTTAACCATCCGGGAATTCTCAGGAGCCTCCGGATTAAAGGGGTATACAAACGGTATGCCTCCAATAATCGGTCATAAAAGACACTGGGCGATTCATTACATTTCTGTAATACCTCAGCCGTCTTAGACATGTTAATCACCTTCTTTCCTCCAGCTTTCATGCCAGCAATAATAGCGTCTCTGTAAGCTTTTAAATGGACCATGTCTGCGCCATTGACATTCCAATTTGGATCGGTATTTGGATAATGGGCTGCGGCCCATGCTGCTGGGTTGGCCTGATTCTGTGTACGGGCCTCTTCTTCCAGCGCTTTAATTGCCGCTTGATTTATCCTAGTCCTTTCCTCGTTATTAAACAATGTCATTAATAATTGCTGGCAATCAGCCCAAGTGGGATTGTGTGTCTGGACTATTGAGGTAAACAAATCCGTCATGGCTTGAGGCTTTTCAGTGTAAGAGGAGTTATGGGTCTTCCAATTAAAGAGATCGGTGGTTGTGAAAGGGACATAGACGTAGACTGGATCAGCATATTGTATCTGGCCGTCATCGTTAATGTGTGTCGGGCCAGGAGTCAATCGAAGAGGCATTTGATAATGTCGGGGTTGGAGGGTACCGGTCAGTTGTCGGGTTAGTATGGGGCTTCGTAGAGATGCGTCCGTTAGGGGTTCCGGTCGAGGGGTAGTAAGACAAGGGGATGGGGAAGCTTCACTAAGGGGAAGGTTGGTGAGTAGAATATTCCGGACCGGGCTAGGAAGAGCCTGACCGGAAACTAGATATGGCGCCAAACCTGGGTATGTGGAGTTAACGGAGGTAGGTACAGGAAGGGGAGGGTTTGAAACAAGGGGGCTGGACTCTGAGCTAGAGGAGGGAGTAGGTGGGGACAACGGGGCAAGGGGAGGAGCATTTCCAACAGCACCTCCTCTTCCTCTTCTGGTGGAGGAGGAGTAAGGGGGCGGCATGGGGATCTCAGACTCAGGAGGCGTGTCCAAAATGGGCGTAATTACGGCCTTAGTGGACAAGCGAGTCCTGGCCACCATGAGGCGACATTGTTCCTCGTGGCATACTCGGATCCATTTTGGCGAGTCATTTACAGCCTGCCTCCAACAATCAATATATGGAAACTGGACGTAAAGTTCAGGCCTACCTGATACAGCCACGTGTACACGCTGTACCAGATTAGGATCCAAACTGCCACGTGGTGGCCATGCGGCAACCAAAGTATGCCATTCCCTACTACACAATGTAATCAGGCGTGCTGGAGACATCTTTACCCCAAAATCACATACTGTATATCCCTTTTTAAAGTTTTTAATCATACATCCTAAGGGATCCAAAATCGTCGAATCCGACGCGCCCATACTTAACAATGGAGCGTCGTTTCCAACAGAAACTATACAAACACTCTACCAACGGTCACACCCGTTCCCTCGGCAACAGTACCACGTGGTACAGTTACTAAGTGAAACGCACACAACAAAACACTCAGGGAATTCCCGTACACACACAGCTGTTACACCAGTCACTAAGTAACTTATACTGTGCCCTTTGGCGAAACTATACGGTCACCTACGCTATAATTCCTTATATCTAAATTACCCGTCTATAACATACCCCAGTAACATCGTCTTTACAAACAGTAGTTATAGTACGGTTAGCATAGGTTAGAATACAAGTTAAAGTCACAGTACAATTAGTAGTGATTATGGTGTTAAAACATGCAACATAGACGACAATTATTAGTACTTATTTACAGTATCAGTAATTGTACATGGTTATGGTACCCTGCGCTTATAATACAGTTACACACTATTCACACTCTCGCTAGACGGCAGAGCTCACGCTATCTAGCAAGATATACACGCTACTACAACAGTCTTTAACACATTTACAATTCCCAACTAACCTATTGGCCAGTACCTTGATGGACTACCTAAAACTATCTACATACGTTTTGGTTAGCCACACTGCCCAAGCACCATATATAGCGAACTAGAGGGCGGAATTTACAACAGCACCCTTTTAGTCTATTTACTCTATCCAAAATCTAGTGGGTTCCAAATTTACACGCCTTCCCACTTAGCCAAGATAGGTTGAGATCTAGCGGACCGAATTTACACAGACGCCGCTTAGTCTCCCGGTACCTCCGACCGACTACAGGGCGCCTTCGCTCCTTCCCTCCACTGGAGGGGGCAGATTCAAAATAACCCCTTATGGGCCTACCGCACAATCGGTATCCAATACCCCTAGTGGGTCCGCCGTCTAAAACAGCGGTCGTCTTACCTCCTCGTTCCTGAACCTGAGTTCACACTCATCGACGGGGACACCCCAGCACTTACTACGTAGAGGCCGATGATCTCCTGGACAACAGACCAGTGGCGCCGAGACAAAGGGAGGTCCACGCAGAAGTTCAGGGGTGCAGCCGTAGAGAACGTGGGCAAAGATAGACCGTCTCACGCCTCTGCTTCTCAGCTACCATTGAACGGAGCTCAGCTACCATATGATACCGGAGAAACTGACGGAAGCCAAGCACAGAGAGATGGACACAGGTTTCTTCAGGAAGGAAGAGATTCTTTATTCGATTCACCGAACGGGACTCAGAGGGACTAATGTCACCAAAATACAACAAGATCTGAGCCCCAGACAATAGTGTAGGTTCCTTATATAGGCATGTAACTCCTCCCATAATAAGCTCCACCCACACATACTCTTACCCATTCAATCGTTTCAATTTCAAACAGATGTAATTTACCTTAAATAATTGTATCTCAATCTCTAAATTAAACTTTAATCACATACAAGAGGGTCTTGCAGGGTCTAGCAAGCTATTAACATAGCAGGGGATAAGACAATCTTAATTAAACAGAACTTGCAATAAAGAAAGCCTAAATAGGGCTCTCTTTACAGGAAGTGTTTATGGAAGGCTGTGCAAGTCACATGCAGGGAGGTGTGACTAGCGTTCATAAACAAAGGGATTTAACTCCTAAATGGCAGAGGATTGAGCAGTGAGGCTGCAGGGGCATGTTCTATATACCAAAACTGCTTCATTAAGCTAAAGTTGTTCAGGTGACTATAGTGTCCCTTTAATAGACTCAAAGATTTGTTTTGTTACAAACAGCAGTTCATCCAAACTTGTACTGATGTGATGATTGTCCGAATTCAAAATCTCCGAACCGCCATGTAGGCTAATCACGAACCAAACAACTCACTCAATGGACAAACATGTTTGTTTGATTCGTAATTCAGAGTTCCACCCATGGAGTCAAAATGGAGATAATTGATTGGAAAAAAAGATGATTGATGACTAGGTGACAGACACCAAATGTTGATAAAAAATATGCAAAAATAAATAAAATAATATATATATATATGTATGTGTGTATATATACACTGATAGGCCCATATTGCATTTTCGCACCATTTTGGTACATCTAGGTTTTCCTAAATCTTTTTCGGTGAGTGAAAACAAATTATTTTAAATAAGAAGTACAACAAATGAGTTAATCATTAACTTAAAAATGTTAAAATAATGGTCTCAAATCCACCAAAACAAAAAAGTCAGATGTGTGAAACAAGTATCACCAAACTAAATGTATGTGGTCATGAGACATATACTGATTGGCTACAACATTATTACCACTGGCAGGTGAAGTGAATAACATTGATTATATTATAACAACAGCACATTCCAAGGAGTGAGATATATTTGGAAGCAAGTGAACAGTGAGTTCTTAAATTTCATGTGTTAAAATCAGGCAAAATGTGCAAGCCAAAATATCTGAGTGACCTTGACAAGAGCCAAATAGTGATGGCTAGACAATTGGGTCAGAGCATCTCCAAAGGTCGTGTGGGATGTTCCAGGTATGAAGTGGTTGGTGTTACGGTACCACCTTCCGAGCTCCATACACAGTCTTTAGTCACTTGTAATCCCGGTTCCCCCCATAACGAGACCAAGCTCCATTATGAGGGTAAAACATGAACTGAGGACTGGATCAGCCAGCCTGCCTTTTATTTGCATTTCACACACACAGGCCACACCCAAGGGGAGGCATAAAATAACCACTGGCATCGATGGTACATCCCACACATTCCCTCCCCTTGGTGTGACACATAATCCTATTATACATACAGTTTGAAATATACTTTTATACAACTTTCATAACTTCAAATCCATCCATCATATTCACATAAGAGGCACATATTCAGATTCAGCATACTTAAAACATAAACATTCTCAAAAATCACACCAATCCCTTCAGTGAATAAAAAGTTACTCGAAAGTCTGTTTATGACCGACCGCAGGTACCTTTTCGTGCCCAAAATAGTTCCCTGGATTCGGGCTGTGCGGTCGGTCACTTGTTGGCCTAAAAATGGCTAAGTCCCGTTCGAAGTGGGTCGGTACTTCGACTTTCGTTGAACTGTCGAAGTATCGTCGATAGTACGGGTCGGCGGGTTCGAAGTTAAGATGGCCGCCGCCACGTGGTCCTTTGTCCGATGTCGGCCACCTCGAGGACTTTGGTAGCTTTGGCGCTTCGTTAGTTTCCGCTGTATTCGAAATGTCATTTGTACAAAGTCACAACCCTCCGCATGATCTCTCAGGGACCATAAGTACTGGGCAAATCAGACGGACCCAACAGTCTTTAGTCCAGATGGATGGGTCTGTCACATGGCTCCCTCCTTGTGGAACACTCCGGCAGACCCGGCTTGACCCTGTGGCGCGTCAACTTGGGGATGACCGGACTTAGGGAGAATAGGGACGTCTATTTGCCGGGATAACCCATCCGCATTCCCATTCTGCTTACCGGGCCGGTAGCTGATAGTGAAATTATAAGGCTGCAAGGCCAAACTCCACCTCAGCAGTCTGCCATTGTCCCCAGAGACCCGGTTAAGCCAGACGAGGGGGTTGTGGTCTGTTACGAGGGAAAATTCTTGTCCGTATAGGTAGGGGCTCAGTTTCTTCAGTGCCCAGACCAGGGCTAAACACTCTTTCTCTACTGCCGCATAACTCACTTCTCGAGGTAGTAACTTTCTGCTGAGATATGCGACAGGGTGCTCTCCTCCATCCTCCCCGACCTGGCTCAGCACAGCCCCCAGTCCATACATGGAAGCGTCTGTGTGGACAAGAAAACGTTTGTTAGGGACTGGGGCAGCCAGGACAGGGGCCTTCACAAGAGCCTGCTTCAGGGCTTGAAACGCGGCTTCACAAGCTGGAGACCACAGGACCTGCCTAGGTAAGTTCTTTTTAGTCAGATCAGTCAGGGGCTTGGCAATCGTGCTGTAGTCGGGGACAAAACGTCGATAATAACCCGCTGTCCCTAGGAAGGCAAGCACTTGGGTCTTGGTGATAGGTGTGGGCCAGTTAGCTACCGCTTCCACCTTGGCCGGTTCGGGTCTCTGGCTCCCACAACCCACCCGGTGACCCAAGTACTGCACTTCTGCCATGCCTAAATGGCACTTGTCTGGTTTCAGAGTCAGGCCGGCGGCCCGAATCTTGTCCAGCACTACCCCTACGTGTACTAGGTGGTCTTCCCAAGACTCACTGTAGACCGCGATGTCGTCCAGGTATGCACATGCAAATCCCTGGAAGCCATCTAGGAGCCTATCCACCATACGCTGGAAGGTAGCCGGAGCATTCTTCATCCCGAATGGCATGACCCTAAACTGGTACAGGCCAAACGGGGTGACGAATGCCGACTTGGGGATAGCATCCTCGGCCAGGGGGATCTGCCAGTACCCTTTACATAGGTCAATGGTGGTCAGATAGCGCCCCCTGGCAATGCGGTCTAATAACTCGTCTATCCGGGGCATCGGGTAGGCGTCAGTGGTAGTCCGCTCGTTGAGCCGCCTGTAATCCACACAGAACCGGGTGGTCCCATCTTTCTTGGGTACTAGGACTACGGGTGACGCCCACGGACTATCTGAGTGCTCAATAACCCCCAGCCGGGTCATCTCCTGTATCTCCTTCCGCATTCCTTCTCGGACTGCTTCCGGGATACGGTATGGGGGTTGTCGTAGGGGGTTCTGTCCGGGTGTCTCGACCTTGTGTATAGCTAGGTTGGTGTACCCGGGTTCTTGGGAGAACGTCGCCTGCTTCTCCCACAGAAGCTGTCTTGCCTGGGTTTTCTCGGCCGGGCTTAGTCGGTCACCTAGCTGTACGAGGCTAGTAAGGTCGGTCTGGGGATCCCTTTCTAGCAGGTCAGGTAAAGGTAAGTTCTCTGGGTCGTCGGTAGCTGGGGCACAAACGGCTGCAACATCCTCGGGTCGTTCCTGATACTCCTTGAGCATGTTCACATGAAAGGATCGTTGTACCCTTTCATCCGAACAGCTGGCTATAAGATAGGTAGTATCGCATACCTGAGCTAACACCTTGTACGGGCCCTGCCAAGATGCTTGCATCTTGTTTGCCTTCACAGGTTTGAGCACCAGAACCTTCTGCCCAACCTGGAAAACCCGCTGTCGAGCACCCCGATCGTACCATCGCTTCTGTTTCCCCTGGGCCGCCCGGAGATTTTCCCTTACCATCAGGGACAGTTTCTCCATGCGGTCCCGGAGTTCCAGAACATATGGCACTATGGGGGTCCCTTCTTGCTCCGTCTCCCCCTCCCAGTGTCCTCTAATGAGATCTAGGGGTCCACGAACCCTTCTCCCATAGAGTAACTCAAAGGGGGAGAACCCAGTCGATTCCTGGGGCACCTCTCTGTATGCAAATAGCAGATGAGGCAGGAATCGCTCCCAGTCTCTGCAAGTGTCAGTAAAGGTCCTCAGCATCTGTTTGAGGGTGCCATTAAATCGCTCGCAGAGACCGTTAGTCTGTGGGTGATATGGTGAACTAAGTAGCGGGTTGATGCCGCACACCTTCCACAGCTGCTGGGTGAGCACAGCGGTAAATTGGGTTCCCTGATCAGAGAGGATCTCCTGAGGGAACCCGACCCTAGTAAAGACTTTAACCAGGGCATCAGCAACCGTCTCTGCCTCTATATTAGACAGCGCTACTGCCTCTGGGTAACGGGTGGCGTAGTCTACCACAGTAAGAATATATTTCTTACCGGATGGACTAGCCCTGGCCAGTGGACCCACAATGTCAACGGCTATGCGGGAAAAGGGCTCTCCAATGATAGGCATCGGCTGTAGCCTAGCTTTTGGATGATCTCCTCGCTTACCTACCCGTTGACAAGTGTCGCACGTGCTACAATACATCCGCACATCTCGGTTAAAATTGGGCCAGAAAAAGTTTTGGGTGATTCTATGAGCGGTGCGGTGGGAACCTAGATGACCTGCCAACGGCACGTCATGCCCAATCCGCAGAATCTCCTGCCGATACTTTGCAGGTACTACTAGTTGTCGTTTCTGCGGAGGGGCATTCGGTTTCGGGGAAGGTTTCGGGATCCTGTACAGCCTATCCCCCACCCACTCGTAGTGTTCCCCACCTACTCCTTCTTCCCCAGCGTCGGCCCTGGCTCTGTACTTGGCTAACGTCGGGTCCTCTCTAGTTTCCTTCCCGTACATCTCTGGGGTATCCCAGCCTAACGGGGCCTGGTCTAAGGTACAAGTCGGGGTAGAGAGTCTTACCTGGGTCTCAGCAGCAGGTGGGCCGGCCTCAGCGGCACGGGTCTGGGCACGGGTCGTGACAGCGTCCACTGCAGCGGGGCCCATGGGAGCAAAGGCCGAAACAAGGGGGGCCAAGTCGTTGCCAAGGAGGACATCAGCGGGTAAATCCTTAATGACCCCCACATTCACGTGTCTAGCGCCCACTCCCCAATCCAAATGTACCCGGGCTACGGGTAGGCGAAATACTGCACCCCCGGCTACTCGTACTGCCACGGTATCCCCGGTATGTTGAGCTTCGGACACTAGGTGCTTTTGGAGCAAAGTCAGGGTTGCACCAGTGTCTCGTAGCCCACTGACTTCCCTTCCGTTGACCTTTACACTCTGTCGGTGGTGTTGTCGATTGTCCTGGTGGGCAGCCTGAACAGGGTCCGCCTCATGCAAGATGCCCCAGCATTCCTCTTCCTCTACACAGTGGGCTGCTGGAAGAGGTGCTCGGGAAGGGGCCCCCGTGGGTTTCCTCCAGGACTGGTTCCTGTTGGCACGGTTCATCGGGCACTCCTGTCGCCTGTGCCCTAGCTGATTGCACAGGTAGCACCGAAGGGGTTCAGAGTACTCTCGGGCGTTAAACCGGGGTGGACGTTGGTACTGGGCAGACGGAGGGGGTGCGGATGGTCTGTTTATGGGAGGCTGATAAGTGGCAGCGGCTGGTGGGTATTCCGCTCTGGCTGTGGCCTTGGTGATGGAATTGTCCAGTCTGCGAGCGTCGGTGTACTCATCGGCCAAGCGAGCCGCCTCGTGTAGAGTGGAGGGCTTACGGTCTCTTACCCACTCTCTGACCCCTGTTGGCAATTTGTCGAAACAATGTTCCAATAAAAACATCTGCAGCACCTCTTCTCCTGACACCGCCTGGCACCCTGCCATCCAGTGGGCGGCTGTGCGATGTACCTTGCAGGCCCATTCAACGTATGAGTCCCCAGTTGTTTTTGCAGTGTCTCGGAACCTCCTCCGGTATGCCTCGGGTGTAACGGCATACCGGGCAAGTAAAGCTTCCCTGACGGTCACATAATCCCCGATCTCCTCATCCGGAATGGCCCGAAAAGCGTCGTTGGCCCGGCCGGATAACTTGCCGGACAGTATAGCAACCCAGTCTTCCGGGGGTACCTTGTGCAGGGCACATTGCCGCTCAAAATCCGCAAGGTACCCGTCAATCTCTCCTTCTGTCTCACTGAAGGCTTTGAAGGCCGCAAATGGCACTTTCTGTTTGTCCCCCGGGTTTGCTGTGACTGGGGCTGCTGCAGCACCGTTTTGGCGTAGCAGGCTGGCCTCCACAGCGGCTTGAACCTGGGTGATGATCTCCGCGGAGGGGTTGGGGCCATAATGGGCCAGCCTAATTCTTACCGCCCGGTCAAATCTTGCCTCCTCGGGGGTTCTGTCGTCTGGGCTGGGTCCATTGGTTCCCTCTGCCGCTGGTACTCCATCCATTTCCAGCAATAAAGCAATAATGTCCCTCTTCTTGAGGTTACTGGCCTGTCCGCCCCTTTGTTCCAATAAGTCTTTTAGGGTGGCTCTTCTCAGGTTTTGGTATTGTAGTTCCATTTATTCCTGGTCGTAGTGGTCTCTTTGGGCGTTGAGGATCATCCCGTCGCTTGCCACCAGTTGTTACGGTACCACCTTCCGAGCTCCATACACAGTCTTTAGTCACTTGTAATCCCGGTTCCCCCCATAACGAGACCAAGCTCCATTATGAGGGTAAAACATGAACTGAGGACTGGATCAGCCAGCCTGCCTTTTATTTGCATTTCACACACACAGGCCACACCCAAGGGGAGGCATAAAATAACCACTGGCATCGATGGTACATCCCACACATTCCCTCCCCTTGGTGTGACACATAATCCTATTATACATACAGTTTGAAATATACTTTTATACAACTTTCATAACTTCAAATCCATCCATCATATTCACATAAGAGGCACATATTCAGATTCAGCATACTTAAAACATAAACATTCTCAAAAATCACACCAATCCCTTCAGTGAATAAAAAGTTACTCGAAAGTCTGTTTATGACCGACCGCAGGTACCTTTTCGTGCCCAAAATAGTTCCCTGGATTCGGGCTGTGCGGTCGGTCACTTGTTGGCCTAAAAATGGCTAAGTCCCGTTCGAAGTGGGTCGGTACTTCGACTTTCGTTGAACTGTCGAAGTATCGTCGATAGTACGGGTCGGCGGGTTCGAAGTTAAGATGGCCGCCGCCACGTGGTCCTTTGTCCGATGTCGGCCACCTCGAGGACTTTGGTAGCTTTGGCGCTTCGTTAGTTTCCGCTGTATTCGAAATGTCATTTGTACAAAGTCACAACCCTCCGCATGATCTCTCAGGGACCATAAGTACTGGGCAAATCAGACGGACCCAACAGTCTTTAGTCCAGATGGATGGGTCTGTCACATGGCTCCCTCCTTGTGGAACACTCCGGCAGACCCGGCTTGACCCTGTGGCGGGTCAACTTGGGGATGACCGGACTTAGGGAGAATAGGGACGTCTATTTGCCGGGATAACCCATCCGCATTCCCATTCTGCTTACCGGGCCGGTAGCTGATAGTGAAATTATAAGGCTGCAAGGCCAAACTCCACCTCAGCAGTCTGCCATTGTCCCCAGAGACCCGGTTAAGCCAGACGAGGGGGTTGTGTTCTGTTACGAGGGAAAATTCTTGTCCGTATAGGTAGGGGCTCAGTTTCTTCAGTGCCCAGACCAGGGCTAAACACTCTTTCTCTACTGCCGCATAACTCACTTCTCGAGGTAGTAACTTTCTGCTGAGATATGCGACAGGGTGCTCTCCTCCATCCTCCCCGACCTGGCTCAGCACAGCCCCCAGTCCATACATGGAAGCGTCTGTGTGGACAAGAAAACGTTTGTTAGGGACTGGGGCAGCCAGGACAGGGGCCTTCACAAGAGCCTGCTTCAGGGCTTGAAACGCGGCTTCACAAGCTGGAGACCACAGGACCTGCCTAGGTAAGTTCTTTTTAGTCAGATCAGTCAGGGGCTTGGCAATCGTGCTGTAGTCGGGGACAAAACGTCGATAATAACCCGCTGTCCCTAGGAAGGCAAGCACTTGGGTCTTGGTGATAGGTGTGGGCCAGTTAGCTACCGCTTCCACCTTGGCCGGTTCGGGTCTCTGGCTCCCACAACCCACCCGGTGACCCAAGTACTGCACTTCTGCCATGCCTAAATGGCACTTGTCTGGTTTCAGAGTCAGGCCGGCGGCCCGAATCTTGTCCAGCACTACCCCTACGTGTACTAGGTGGTCTTCCCAAGACTCACTGTAGACCGCGATGTCGTCCAGGTATGCACATGCAAATCCCTGGAAGCCATCTAGGAGCCTATCCACCATACGCTGGAAGGTAGCCGGAGCATTCTTCATCCCGAATGGCATGACCCTAAACTGGTACAGGCCAAACGGGGTGACGAATGCCGACTTGGGGATAGCATCCTCGGCCAGGGGGATCTGCCAGTACCCTTTACATAGGTCAATGGTGGTCAGATAGCGCCCCCTGGCAATGCGGTCTAATAACTCGTCTATCCGGGGCATCGGGTAGGCGTCAGTGGTAGTCCGCTCGTTGAGCCGCCTGTAATCCACACAGAACCGGGTGGTCCCATCTTTCTTGGGTACTAGGACTACGGGTGACGCCCACGGACTATCTGAGTGCTCAATAACCCCCAGCCGGGTCATCTCCTGTATCTCCTTCCGCATTCCTTCTCGGACTGCTTCCGGGATACGGTATGGGGGTTGTCGTAGGGGGTTCTGTCCGGGTGTCTCGACCTTGTGTATAGCTAGGTTGGTGTACCCGGGTTCTTGGGAGAACGTCGCCTGCTTCTCCCACAGAAGCTGTCTTGCCTGGGTTTTCTCGGCCGGGCTTAGTCGGTCACCTAGCTGTACGAGGCTAGTAAGGTCGGTCTGGGGATCCCTTTCTAGCAGGTCAGGTAAAGGTAAGTTCTCTGGGTCGTCGGTAGCTGGGGCACAAACGGCTGCAACATCCTCGGGTCGTTCCTGATACTCCTTGAGCATGTTCACATGAAAGGATCGTTGTACCCTTTCATCCGAACAGCTGGCTATAAGATAGGTAGTATCGCATACCTGAGCTAACACCTTGTACGGGCCCTGCCAAGATGCTTGCATCTTGTTTGCCTTCACAGGTTTGAGCACCAGAACCTTCTGCCCAACCTGGAAAACCCGCTGTCGAGCAC
Organism: Pelobates fuscus; assembly: GCF_036172605.1. NCBI lineage: Eukaryota > Metazoa > Chordata > Amphibia > Anura > Pelobatidae > Pelobates > Pelobates fuscus. Next base: position 51,085,746 of record NC_086320.1, read on the forward strand.
CCCGATCGTACCATCGCTTCTGTTTCCCCTGGGCCGCCCGGAGATTTTCCCTTACCATCAGGGACAGTTTCTCCATGCGGTCCCGGAGTTCCAGAACATATGGCACTATGGGGGTCCCTTCTTGCTCCGTCTCCCCCTCCCAGTGTCCTCTAATGAGATCTAGGGGTCCACGAACCCTTCTCCCATAGAGTAACTCAAAGGGGGAGAACCCAGTCGATTCCTGGGGCACCTCTCTGTATGCAAATAGCAGATGAGGCAGGAATCGCTCCCAGTCTCTGCAAGTGTCAGTAAAGGTCCTCAGCATCTGTTTGAGGGTGCCATTAAATCGCTCGCAGAGACCGTTAGTCTGTGGGTGATATGGTGAACTAAGTAGCGGGTTGATGCCGCACACCTTCCACAGCTGCTGGGTGAGCACAGCGGTAAATTGGGTTCCCTGATCAGAGAGGATCTCCTGAGGGAACCCGACCCTAGTAAAGACTTTAACCAGGGCATCAGCAACCGTCTCTGCCTCTATATTAGACAGCGCTACTGCCTCTGGGTAACGGGTGGCGTAGTCTACCACAGTAAGAATATATTTCTTACCGGATGGACTAGCCCTGGCCAGTGGACCCACAATGTCAACGGCTATGCGGGAAAAGGGCTCTCCAATGATAGGCATCGGCTGTAGCCTAGCTTTTGGATGATCTCCTCGCTTACCTACCCGTTGACAAGTGTCGCACGTGCTACAATACATCCGCACATCTCGGTTAAAATTGGGCCAGAAAAAGTTTTGGGTGATTCTATGAGCGGTGCGGTGGGAACCTAGATGACCTGCCAACGGCACGTCATGCCCAATCCGCAGAATCTCCTGCCGATACTTTGCAGGTACTACTAGTTGTCGTTTCTGCGGAGGGGCATTCGGTTTCGGGGAAGGTTTCGGGATCCTGTACAGCCTATCCCCCACCCACTCGTAGTGTTCCCCACCTACTCCTTCTTCCCCAGCGTCGGCCCTGGCTCTGTACTTGGCTAACGTCGGGTCCTCTCTAGTTTCCTTCCCGTACATCTCTGGGGTATCCCAGCCTAACGGGGCCTGGTCTAAGGTACAAGTCGGGGTAGAGAGTCTTACCTGGGTCTCAGCAGCAGGTGGGCCGGCCTCAGCGGCACGGGTCTGGGCACGGGTCGTGACAGCGTCCACTGCAGCGGGGCCCATGGGAGCAAAGGCCGAAACAAGGGGGGCCAAGTCGTTGCCAAGGAGGACATCAGCGGGTAAATCCTTAATGACCCCCACATTCACGTGTCTAGCGCCCACTCCCCAATCCAAATGTACCCGGGCTACGGGTAGGCGAAATACTGCACCCCCGGCTACTCGTACTGCCACGGTATCCCCGGTATGTTGAGCTTCGGACACTAGGTGCTTTTGGAGCAAAGTCAGGGTTGCACCAGTGTCTCGTAGCCCACTGACTTCCCTTCCGTTGACCTTTACACTCTGTCGGTGGTGTTGTCGATTGTCCTGGTGGGCAGCCTGAACAGGGTCCGCCTCATGCAAGATGCCCCAGCATTCCTCTTCCTCTACACAGTGGGCTGCTGGAAGAGGTGCTCGGGAAGGGGCCCCCGTGGGTTTCCTCCAGGACTGGTTCCTGTTGGCACGGTTCATCGGGCACTCCTGTCGCCTGTGCCCTAGCTGATTGCACAGGTAGCACCGAAGGGGTTCAGAGTACTCTCGGGCGTTAAACCGGGGTGGACGTTGGTACTGGGCAGACGGAGGGGGTGCGGATGGTCTGTTTATGGGAGGCTGATAAGTGGCAGCGGCTGGTGGGTATTCCGCTCTGGCTGTGGCCTTGGTGATGGAATTGTCCAGTCTGCGAGCGTCGGTGTACTCATCGGCCAAGCGAGCCGCCTCGTGTAGAGTGGAGGGCTTACGGTCTCTTACCCACTCTCTGACCCCTGTTGGCAATTTGTCGAAACAATGTTCCAATAAAAACATCTGCAGCACCTCTTCTCCTGACACCGCCTGGCACCCTGCCATCCAGTGGGCGGCTGTGCGATGTACCTTGCAGGCCCATTCAACGTATGAGTCCCCAGTTGTTTTTGCAGTGTCTCGGAACCTCCTCCGGTATGCCTCGGGTGTAACGGCATACCGGGCAAGTAAAGCTTCCCTGACGGTCACATAATCCCCGATCTCCTCATCCGGAATGGCCCGAAAAGCGTCGTTGGCCCGGCCGGATAACTTGCCGGACAGTATAGCAACCCAGTCTTCCGGGGGTACCTTGTGCAGGGCACATTGCCGCTCAAAATCCGCAAGGTACCCGTCAATCTCTCCTTCTGTCTCACTGAAGGCTTTGAAGGCCGCAAATGGCACTTTCTGTTTGTCCCCCGGGTTTGCTGTGACTGGGGCTGCTGCAGCACCGTTTTGGCGTAGCAGGCTGGCCTCCACAGCGGCTTGAACCTGGGTGATGATCTCCGCGGAGGGGTTGGGGCCATAATGGGCCAGCCTAATTCTTACCGCCCGGTCAAATCTTGCCTCCTCGGGGGTTCTGTCGTCTGGGCTGGGTCCATTGGTTCCCTCTGCCGCTGGTACTCCATCCATTTCCAGCAATAAAGCAATAATGTCCCTCTTCTTGAGGTTACTGGCCTGTCCGCCCCTTTGTTCCAATAAGTCTTTTAGGGTGGCTCTTCTCAGGTTTTGGTATTGTAGTTCCATTTATTCCTGGTCGTAGTGGTCTCTTTGGGCGTTGAGGATCATCCCGTCGCTTGCCACCAGTTGTTACGGTACCACCTTCCGAGCTCCATACACAGTCTTTAGTCACTTGTAATCCCGGTTCCCCCCATAACGAGACCAAGCTCCATTATGAGGGTAAAACATGAACTGAGGACTGGATCAGCCAGCCTGCCTTTTATTTGCATTTCACACACACAGGCCACACCCAAGGGGAGGCATAAAATAACCACTGGCATCGATGGTACATCCCACACATTCCCTCCCCTTGGTGTGACACATAATCCTATTATACATACAGTTTGAAATATACTTTTATACAACTTTCATAACTTCAAATCCATCCATCATATTCACATAAGAGGCACATATTCAGATTCAGCATACTTAAAACATAAACATTCTCAAAAATCACACCAATCCCTTCAGTGAATAAAAAGTTACTCGAAAGTCTGTTTATGACCGACCGCAGGTACCTTTTCGTGCCCAAAATAGTTCCCTGGATTCGGGCTGTGCGGTCGGTCACTTGTTGGCCTAAAAATGGCTAAGTCCCGTTCGAAGTGGGTCGGTACTTCGACTTTCGTTGAACTGTCGAAGTATCGTCGATAGTACGGGTCGGCGGGTTCGAAGTTAAGATGGCCGCCGCCACGTGGTCCTTTGTCCGATGTCGGCCACCTCGAGGACTTTGGTAGCTTTGGCGCTTCGTTAGTTTCCGCTGTATTCGAAATGTCATTTGTACAAAGTCACAACCCTCCGCATGATCTCTCAGGGACCATAAGTACTGGGCAAATCAGACGGACCCAACAGTCTTTAGTCCAGATGGATGGGTCTGTCACAGTTGGTACCTACAAAAAATGGTGCAAGGAAGGAAAACTGTGAACCACAGTCAGTGTCATGGGCACCCAAGGCTCATTGATACAAGTGGGATGCAAAGGCTAGCCCATCTTGTCTGATCACACAGAAGAGCTACTGTAGCTCAAATTGCTGAAAACCTTAATGCTGGCCATGACAGGAAGGTGTCAAAACACATACTACATCACAGTTTGCTGCGTATTGGTCTGCTTTGCCGTAGACTGGTCAGAGTGGGGACATGAGCAGCAGAACTGCATCATGGAGCAATGGAAGAAGGTTGCCTGGTCTGACGAATCACATTTTCTCTTAAATCAGGTGGATGGCCCTGTGCGTGTGCATCATTTACCTGGGGAAATGATGGCAACAGGATGCATGAGAAGAAAGCAGGCTGGCATGTGCAGTGCTAGGTTCTGGGCAATGTTTTGCTGGGAAACCTTGGAAAACCACTTCATAACAATGGTGTTCCCCAATGGCAGTGTCCTCTTACAGCAGGAAAATGCACACTTCTACTTTGCAAAAATTATTTAGGAATGGTTTGAGGAACATGACAAAGAGTTCAAGGTGTTGCCTTGGCCTCCAAATTCTCCAGATCTCAATTCATGCATCTGTGGGATGTGCTGAAACTTATCTAATTAACAAGTTGCATGCCGTAAAGGATCTGCTGCTACTGTCTTCGTGCTACAAGTCACGTATAGAGGTCTTGTGGAGTCCACATCGCGACACATCAGAGTTGTTTTGGCAGCGTTAGGGGGGCCTACACTATATTAGGCACGTGGTTGCTGGCTGATCAGTGGTGGCTGATCAGTGTATAATAATGAACAGTCTATCCACTAAACCATGCATTGTAAAGATGTGACATGAGCATTGCAAACTTTAACCCAAAATCACAGTCTTGGAACATTCTACATAATGCCTAAAATTGATACCCACAAAAAAAATTGTAGCTATGTCGATAATACTTTCAAGATATTATCTGGAATGTGGACTGATACATATCGGGAAATATCTTATCCAGCTGTATCCCAGAATTGACATGAATATGTCTGCATTCAACCAGAAATACTATAAATAATAATAAGACCCTTAAAGTCCATAAAATAAACATGACTTCAACTAATGACATGCAAAGAATGAGCACTACTCTACTGTAAAAAACATTTCCCCTTAGAATAACACTCTAGGTTTGCAATAAAAGTCTAAAAATACATAATGAGAGGTTGCAGTGAAAAGGTCGTAAAAGGCAGAAAAAAATTTATATTTAGGCTGTTATATTTCATTGGATTTTTTTTCAGGTACAGAAAAGTGCAGAGAAGGAATATATTAAAGAATATATTTTGAAAGATGTTGAGAAAATTAAATAAAGCCAGGTGGGAATAAAAGAAGACTTTAATGTCAGGGTGTTTGTCAGGGAGTCTGACAACCGATGTCTATGTTTTATCTTTTATAATAAAATACCTTTGCATTTTCATATCTGTTGCATTTCACACATACATTTATAGCATTATGAAAAATATTAATACCTGCACTATTTAAGTAAACTGAAATAAATGTCGCTCTCTTAAGCTGCGCGGAAGTGTTTAAAGCTCATGGCAATCACAGAGTACAATTCTCCGTATTCTCTTCTTAATTCTGAGTTATCATTGTCATAACTATAATTCCTGAGCTTTTATCTTTGACTATCTCCCCTTTACACACCACTTACAAAAAAAGAAAGGCTTTTATCTTTTACATCATTTTTTTTGAAGTGATTTTCATCTTTCATCCAGTAATTTTCAGCTTTATATGCCATTGTGCATATGCTGTCATTTTTGCAGTGCATATTTTATTTAAATTTTTTTTCCAAGTCGATCTGTCTAAAAAAAAGTGCAAGATCCCATAAAACCATTTGATATAATACATGAAAGTGATGTCATATATTCCTTTGAAAATGTATTCTACCAGAAACATATAGAACATTTGTTTAATTCTATGGACATTTTATAGATGCATTATACACCTGCTAGCATAAAAGCACCCCATATAATTGTATGGCTTAATCCCAAACAGGTAATACAATATCAGATGCCTAATTAAATTGTGCAATTTATTATATACAATTTGACCCACATGCTTATGCATCTAAGCAATATATGTTCTGCTGTTTTGCACAGACAGCTATCAGGGCCGGTGCAAGGACTTCTCTCTACACAGGCGAAGACACATTTTGCTGCCCCCAAAATGTATCTTCACCTGTCTGTCTAATATTCCCACTTTCGCCCTTCTTACCCATTTTTTTGCCCCTTTTGTGCATTTTACCACCTTTTTCTCTTGTTTTCCCTTTTTGTATATTGTATCCCCTGTCTGGCATTCTTTTTTATGTGTTTTGTGTCTTCTTCCCACTTTTCTTTACCCCCTTGCGTCACACACTCACTCGCTCATACACATACACATACACACACTGACTGTTACACACATACTGCTTACACACACACACACACACACACACACTGCTTATACACACACAGTCTCTTACACACTTGCACTGCTTATACACACTCACTGGCTCTAACAGACACACACACACTGACCATTACACACATACTGCTTACACACACACACACACAAACACTGCGTATACACACACACAGTCTATTACACACTTGCACTGCTTATACACACTCACTGGCTCTAACAGACACACACAAACAGTCTCTTACACACACTGCTAATACACACTCACTGGCTGTAACACACAGTCTCTCACACACACAGTCTCTCACACACACACAGCTTATAGACACACACACTAACTCTTACACACACAGACACATACTAACTCTTATACACACAGACACACACACTAACTCTTACACAGACACACACACTGGCTCTTATACACACAAACACACACACACTAACTCTTACATGCACACACTGGCTCTAACACACACACACACTAACTCTTACACACACACACACACTTACTGTTTCTTATAGTTGCTTATAGGTCCCGCTGCACTGTTTTAGCTTCCCTCCTCTCTCCACAGCAGTTGGCTGCTGGGATATGATGTCACATATCCCAGCAGCCTGTAGCTTAGGAAGAGATTTGCCGCGGTCGCTCCTCGCTGTTCCGCCCCCTATCCTCAGTGGCTGCACGTTTCCTGGGCAGATTGCTGCAGAAATTGACTGGCGGGAGCGGAGTTCTCCGTGCTCCCGCTAGTCACTCGGACATTTTTGCGCCCCTCGGGTCCGTGCGCCCTAAGGCGGCCGCTTGTGCTACCTTATGGTAGCGCCGGCCCTGACAGCTATCCTTCCCCCTAAAGTGCTATGCAGAAGCATCAATGTCTCATAAGCTACAGTGCTACTGAATAGCATTTTGGTAAAGGAAGGATGAACAATGGTCACAGCAGCTCATTCACCACCCCAAAAATGTTCAGCACATCATAAAGATATAATCTGTATGAAATGTTCATAGAGACTGAAATTTCACTGGAATACCAATGTAGTCAAAAGGGGTTACTTGTGGTAAATGTCTAACTTGACCAACTTTGCACAAGTTGGAGCTACCACTGTCATGTTTCATCACTTCCTGGGAATAATACATTGCCTTACTTATTGTGAGAAAATATCTAGGGATGCTTCTGTGGTCTCCTCCATAGATATCAATGTTATATTCTTGTGGATGTGTACGAGTACAGCAGTGATGTAGGTTCCTGGTGCATGAAGCACCAGAAGCTGAAGATCGAAGATAATTGGAGTCCATGGGAGACAGCATCAGGTAAGTACAACTAACCACTGCTGCACCCCGATCCAACGCTACCTAAGTGGTGATGTCACTATAGAGGGTCTTTGTAAAATTTGCAAAGACTTCAGAAGGTACCAGAACCATACAATATGTGCAGGCTGCTGTATCAGTCTGATGTGCCCTATGAAATGCAGACGCCTAGTTTAACTTAGAATTTACTGTATGGGGGCATTCTGCATGTAGAACCCTTACAAATACCCACTTAATGAAATAGCCATTTGATGGCATATGTTCTTAACGTGATAACTTGAGGCATTCTAAAAGATGATGGCTATCCTGGAGTAAAGGATTCATCCACAAGAGCAGCCCATTAGTGGATTACTTTCATGATTGAATAATTCTTATTTTGGCTCCACAACAGGATTTCCTACCCCTACCACCCTCTCTGCATTTTAACCCTAATGCCTCTTTTTATTTCCTAACATTAACCCCCTATCTGCTCCCTAGCCTTCTCCAAACATTTACAGGGTTATTCACTAAACACTGGATTTTGTCCAGATGTACAAAATCAAGTGAAAATGGCACAATTTTAAATGGGAATTCTCATATTTACTAAAGTCTGACTGGATTTGCAGCAATTGCCTGGATGTATTTGTTGTGGATTATCTATGTTTCCACATCAAGGCTATAAATAAAATATAGAATTTAGAAGATTCACAAATGATTGGTTTTAACAAAATTTAGAACAGAATGTATCCAGCAGGATGTACATTCAAAAATGATCATTCATTTTCTGTTTGTAATGTTAATTTGAATTACTATGTACCCACTAGCAGTGCTCGCAGGTGGTGGGCAAATAATTTTAATACCCTTGGCAATGTGTTTCTCGCCATAAGGAGATCATATAACACTCGGACTAGCGCTGTTTCCATGCTGTGGCGGGATCTGAAACCTGACTGGAAAGGACCAAAGATCTTCATGCTTGATAGATGGGCCTCCAGTTGAGTTGCCACTACTTTTTAAATTATTTTACCCAGAAATGGAAGGTTGGATACTGGTCTGTAATTAGCCATGCAGTCTGGGTCTAATACAGGTTTCTTTAGGAGTGGTTTTACCACAGTGTTTCTTCTAATGGGGATCACACAAAGAGGTTTCCTTGATTTGATAGTGCGGTATTTGTGGCTTCTAGGTTGAATCACTTCAATTGGGCTTGCATGTAGACAGGGTGGTGGAGAAGCAGTGATAGTGTCAGGAGATTGAACTTGAAGTTTTGATTTTCCTCAACGACAGACCCTTTGACGATGCCAAGTGATTTTAGGGTAACCACTAGCAAGGATTTGAGTGCAGCGACAGGTTTTTGGGGTCTTAGGGAATACAGATATGAGGGAGTATAAGTGATCATTCCCTCAGAAGTGAAGGAGTTAAAATTGCTTCTAGTTTTTGTAGGGATGTTAGCAGTGGGGCTGGTTACATTACTTTGCAGGGCAGTCTTTAATAATGATTAGACCCTGGGCAAGTATTTTCTTGGGCCCCCTGGTCCCTGCCTCCCCACTCCCTGGCATGCAATCTGTGTGTTACTAACAGACATACTAACACACAGACACATATACTGGCACACACACACACACAAAACCGACAGACATACTGACACACACACACACACACACACACACACACATACAGACAGACATACTGATACACACTTGGACACAATGACAGACTTACTAAAACACACAGACAGATATACTGACAGACATACTGACACAAACACACACACACTGACAAGTTGCTGAGGGTCCGCAGGACAAGCTGCTGAGGGTCCGCAGGGCAAAATGTAGATCCCTATCTGTCGTACAAGTCCACAATGCTTTGCTAGGTTGGGATCTACAATTTGCCCATCCTTTCAGGGTTGTATTTAGCACTGAGCAATGCGTGTGTGTTTGAATTTAAGCATGTTCTTGTAAGGAGTATGTTTGTGTGTGTGAATGTTGGCTTTTGAATGCAGGCGTGCATTTGTGTGTAGTGTTTACACTGCACACACAGATACACATACAGATACACAGACACACACAGCAACCGGCATGCAAAAACACAGACGCAAAGCTACACACACTGACACATACACAGAGATACACCCACTGGTACTTATACAAATTGACACACAAATACATACACAGACAACTGTTGGGTAAGTGTGATAGGGTGTGGTGAGTAGGTGTGAGGGTAAATGAGCATGCCACAGTTAGGGAGTGAGAGTGACAGGGTTCGTGGTTTGAATGTGAATGTTGGGGCTAGGGGTTTCTAAGTAATTGTGAGAGGGTGGCAAGTGTAACAGGGTTAGGGGTGGTTAGTGTGACAGGGTTAGGGAGGCTAGTGAGACAGAGCTGGGGGAGGCTAGTAAGACAGGTCTGTGGGAGGCTAGTGAGACAGGTCTGTGGGAGGCTAGTGAGACAGGGCTGGGTGAGGCTAGTGAGACAGGGCTGGGGGGCTAGTGAGACAGAGCTGGGGGGCTAGTGAGGCAGGGCCAGGGCCGGACTGGCCCACCGGGATACCGGGAAATTTCCCGGTGGGCCGCAATAAGCTGGGGCCGGGCTGACAGCCCTAATGATTATTATAATAAATCCTCCCCTCAGACTGTGCCATCCTGTCAGTCCGAGGGGATGGCGGAGCTGGGGGCTGGTGTGGCTGCCAGCAGCTGCAGGGAGACCTGTCAGTCTCCCTGCACAGTCTCCAATCATTTCGGTCACATGCCCCGCCCCCAAACGAAGCTCCGCCTCCCGCCCACAAGCTCCGCCTCCACGCACGGTGCTGGACCAACCGGGAACTAAAGGTATTTACCGTTTTACAGCCCCATACCCACCATTCAGCCCCCCCACCCACCATACAGCCCCCCACCTCACAGACAGCCCCCTACTCACTATACTGCCCTCCTACCCACCTCACAGCCCCCTACTCACTATACTGCCCCCCTACCCACCTCACAGCCCCCTACTCACTATACATCCCCGCTAACCACCTCACAGCCCCCTACCCACTATACCCACTGCGCCGCTACCCACCTCACAGCCCCCTACTCACTATACAGCCCCCCTAACCACCTCGCAGCCCCCTACTCACTATACAGCCCCCTAACCACCCCACAGCCCCCTACCCACTATACAGCCCCCCTACTCACTATACTGCCCCCTTACCCACCTCACAGCCCCCTACTCACTATACTGCCCCCTTACCCACCTCACAGCCCCCTACTCACTATACAGCCCCCTACCCACCTCACAGCCCCCTACTCACTATACAGCCCCCCTAACCACCTCACAGCCCCCTACCCACTATACAGCCGCTACCCACTATACTGTCTCCCTACCCACCTCACAGCCCCCTACTCACTATACAGCCTCCCTAACCACCTCACAGCCCCCCTCACTATACAGCCCCCCTAACCACCTCACAGCCCCCTACCCACTATACAGCCCCCCTACCCACTATACTGCCCCCCTACCCACTATACTGCCCTCTTACCCACTATACTGCCCCCCTACCCACCTCACAGACCCCCTACCCACATCACAGCCCCCCTACCCACCTCACAGCCTCCCTACCCACTATACAGCCCCCTACCCACTATACAGCCCCCCTAACCACATCTCAGCCCCTCCACCAACTATACAGCCCCCTACTCACTATACTGCCCCCCTACCCACCTCACAGCCCCTACTCACTATACAGCACCCCTAACCACCTCACAGCCCCCTACTCACTATACAGCCCCCCTAACCACCTCACAGCCGCCTACCCACTATACAGCCCCCTACCCATAGCACAGCCCCCCTACCCACTATACTGCCCCCCTACTTACTATACAGCCCCCCTACGCACTATACAGCCCCCTAGGCACTATACAGCCCCCTACCTACTATACAGCCCCCCTACCCACATCACAGCCCCCTACCCACTATACAGCCCCCCTACCCACTATACTGCCCTCTTACCCACTATACTGCCCCCCTACCCACCTCACAGCCCCCTACCCACATCACAGCCCCCCTACCCACATCACAGCCCCCTACCCACTATAAAGCCCCCCTACCCACTATACAGCCCCCTACCCACCTCACAGCCCATTACCCACTATACAGCCCCCTACCCACTATACTGCCCCCTACCCACCTCACAGCCCCCCTACCCATACCACAGACCCCTACGCACATCACAGCCCCCCTACCCACCTCACAGCCTCCCTACCCACTATACAGCCCCCTACCCACTATACAGCCCCCCTACTTACCTCACAGCCCCCCTACCTACCTCACAACCCCCCTACCCACCTCACAGCCCCCCTACCCACCTCACTGCCCCTACCCATTATACTGCTCCCCTTCCCACCTCACAGCCCTCCTGCCCACTATACTGCCCCCTACCCACATCACAGCCCCCCTACCCACTATACTGCCTCCCTACCAACTATACTGCCCCCCTAATCCACATCACAGCCCTCCACTATACTGCCTTCCTACCCACCTCACAGCCCCCCTACCCACCTCACAGCCCCCCTACCCACTATACAGCCCCCCTAACCACCTTACAGCCCCCTATCCACTATACAGCGCCACTACCCATACCACAGCCCCCCTACCCACCTCACAGCCTCCCTACCCACCTCACAGCCTCACACCCACCTCACAGCCCCCCTACACACTATTCTGCCCCTCTACCCACTATACTGCCTCCCTTCCCACCTCACAGCCCCCTACCCACATCACAGCCCCCTACCCACATCACAGCCCCCCTACCCACCTCACAGCCCCCCTACCCACTACACAGCCCCCCTACCCACCTCACAGCCCCCCTACCCACTATACTGCCCCTGTACCCACATCACAGCCCCCCTACCCACATCACAGCCCCCTACCCACTATACTGCCCCCCTACCCACATCACAGCCCCCTACCCACCTCACCGCTCCCCTACCCACCTCACCGCCCCTTCCCACTATACAGGCCCCTACTCACTATACAGCCCCCTACCCACCTCACAGCCCCCCTACCCACTATACAGCCCCCTTACAAACTATACAGCCCCCCTACCCACTATACAGCCCCCTACCCACTATACAGCCCCCCTACCCACCTCACCGCCCCCTCCCACTATATAGCCCCCTACCCACCTCACAGCCCCCCTACCCACTAGGATGCTAGGAACTTTGATTAGTGTCCTCTGTAATCCATTCCAGATATGTGCAGTTATTAAATACCAATATATGATTTTTAGATGCTTTTGTCTGCAATGTCTAGTTAATAAATTAATCAATGTCCCTTTGACGGACGTTTATGATTTTGTGGTTGGTGATAGGGAGTGCCTTAGAATTCTCCAGGCATCTGACTTGTAAATCGGGCTCTACACTTTATGCTGGCTTTGTGTAAATAAAACGTATCTGTTCCTTCTCTATGTCTCCATTCTCAGATTGTCTCCTTAAAGCTCCTACAAAAAAATCACCCTGGCTCTTTCTCCATGCTGTCACAGACGAAACCTCACAGCCCCCCTACCCACTATGCAGACCCCTACTCACTATACAGCCCCCCTACCCACTATACAGCCCCCCTACCCACCTCACAGTCCCCCTACCCACCTCACAGCCCCTCTACCCACTCACAGTTCCCCTACCCACCTCACAGTCCCCCCACCCAGCTTACAGGACACCTACTCTCCTCACAGTCCTCCTACCCACCTCACAGTCCCCCCACCCAGCTTACAGGACACCTACTCTCCTCACAGTCCTCCTACCCACCATACAGCCCCTCTACCCACTCACAGTTCCCCTACCCACCTCACAGTCCCCCCACCTAGCTTACAGTACACCTACCCACCTCACAGGCTCCCCCATCCACCTCACAGTTCCCCATATTAGATATATATATATATACACACACACACACACACACACCAATAATATGTAAGGCATATATGTATATGTATGCATGTCTTACCACCCCAGATGATTGAGTAATATACACACATAATATATATATATATATATATATATATATGTACGTACATATATATATATATATATATATATATATATATAGTGTTTATATATATATTACTCAATCATCTCAGGTGGCAACACAGCCATACGTATTACATGTGACAATACATGGCGTAGTTACTTATGGGGCTGGCATTGATTTTTTTTCCAGGGCTGCTTTGTATCCCCAGTCCGGCCCTGGGCAGGGCTGGGAGGCTAGTGAGACAGGTCTGTGGGAGGCTAGTGAGACAGGGCTTAGGGGGCTAGTGAGTTTGCACATATGACAAATTAATGTGGACTTGACAATTTTTTATTATTGACAAGACTTGACAAGAGTTTATTATTGCACAGACATGCTTAGTATAAAGCAATGTACTCTGTTGCTCTAATATCTCTTCCCCATATAATAACATTGTATCCCCAGGTGAGGATCCAGTGCTTGCTTACCTGTTGAGTTTCAAAGCGAATGCTCTCCTCTCTGTGCTAGATAGGGCGATGTGCTGCTGGGGCTGCCGCATGGTTCCGGTGCACTGTGATGAAGTCAGGGCGCAGGCTGGGAACCTGGCGCCTGTGCTCTGACACTCACAGTGCACCAGAACCGCATGGGAGTGCGGCAGCCCCAGCAGGACACTGGACCACCAGGGAGTTCATTTATAACAGCTGAAAAAGGTGAGCAAGCATTTGCACTTTATATTAAAGTACCAGAAAGTGTTTCCTGTTGTGCCATTTTTGTCTCACTCTCTGAGGAATACTAACGTGGCTTAAAGGGTATAGTAAAAACCAAAGAAAAGAAAAACGTTACCTGCGCTTTCTCCTTAATCCCTATGTATATTTAGACAAATGGAGGTCATTTAGTTGCTCCAATGGCCATTGGAGGGAATGCCCGCCTGCCAACGTCAAGGCAGACCCCCCTAAGCGGGTCCTAACACTGACCCTTCAGCCTGCTTCCTTGAGCTTCTGGCAAAGATATCTCTAATGAGACAGAAAGGGGTATTTTTTATATACACCCTGTGGCGAAACCGACCTCGCCACGTGTCCTTGGAGGGGGCTGATTGCCCGCCTCTTGCCTTTGGACTATGGACCAGACTTTATGGGAATGTGATACCCCAGATAGCCATACCATGGAGCCTATTCATATAATGAAAGACTATAGGAAAGACTTTAGCTCCATGGCAATTGTACTGTGTGAGTAGGATCTGCGCGCTATTCGGTAGTTTTGTGCGTGCAGATCCCAGCTATCTGGGGATAGGTGAAATGTCTGTGTGTTATGTGTAAATGTGACTTTATGTATTTTAAAGTGTTTTATGTTGTTTTGCAACCATGTGGTTAATGGAGTCTGCCTTTAGTCCTGGGTAATTGGATTACTTCTCCAATTAACTCCAGGGCAGAAGGGAGGAAACCAGGGTGCATTGTGGGGATGTTTTTCTGCCAGCCAGAAAGGAACAAAAGATACTTTTAGTAACTTTTGAACCCCTGGTCGGATTCATGCCATTTTTTAATATGTTGTTCCCCTGAATGGATTGATTGTGGATATGTATTTTTATGTGAATGTGATGTATGGTTTTAAAGTTATGAAAGTTGTGTAAAAGTATATTTTACACTGTATGCATAATGGGATTATGTGTCACACTAAGGGGAGGGGATGTGTGGGAGGTAACATCTATGTCATTGGTTATTTTATGCCTCCCCCTGGGTGTGGCCTGTATGTGTGAGTTGGAAATAAAAGCCAGGCTGGATGAGCCAGTCCAGAGTTCCTGTTTTACCCTCAAAGTGATGTGTCGTCTCATTATTGGGGGAAGGATTTATTGCATGCTGTTCCAGTTGACTGCTAGGAGTACAAGCCTATTCGTATGGTTCCTATTCAATGGTCTACAGCATTCATATGCTTGGGAGAATTTAAAGGTTTCTCGGATTCGGTGATTGTGGTGTCTGCCAGGGTGCTTGGAGTCCTCAGGAAGCACTAGGAGCATCCATTAACGGAGGTACCAAGTCGGGGTGCCAGGTGATCCGTTACATTGGTGGCAAGCGGTGGGATGGCGTCCTAGTGCGAGGTAAAGCAGCTCGGAGACACAGTACGTTTGGATTTACAAATTGAGGGCGACGCTAGTGTGCCTACAGCGTCCCTGTCTACACAAAGATTTGGGAAAATGGGGTTCGTAGACCCCTGGGCAACACACACACCTGAGGAAGAGAGTGAATTAGAATGGAGAGATAATGCCCGGAAAGAATTATGGTACGATGCCCTGGAGGAAGTCCAGTATCAACGGCAGCAGCACCTTCCTGGTGTCGCATACCAGTTGGAGGAACAAATGGCCTGGCGGATGCCACTTCTGGGAGACCAACCTGGAGGGCAGCGGGTAAGACAACTCGAGTACCTCGTGGAAAGGGAACTGAGCCTGGACGCCTCATACCGGGCACTGTGGTGGTGCACTGTCCAGCCAGAGACATGGAGGGCAGAGGGCATCCAGCCAGAGGGGGAGAACTACACAAGCCCTGGCCTGTTGTGGAAAGCCTTAGTGGAGGATGTCGACTTCGGCAGTCCAGCAGAGTCACGGTACTGGGCTATCTTTCATTACCGAGGTGAGATGATACAGGGCCCGAGATCTATTGGACTGGGAGAAGACCTCCGCCGTTTCGCTGCCATGGAACGAGAGCTGGAGATGGACTATGTAGAACTATTAAATTCCTGCCAGCCGCAGAGCAGGGACGCAGACCGGGAAAACTGGGTGGCAGACCCAGACCTGCTAGCCTATAGCTGGGAAAACGCGGCAGAGGTACCCCCTGCTTCACTACCAGTTGCAGAAGAAGGGGACCACATAGACTGATCCTGGAGAGACCCACAGATGGCAGGTGGAGATGGGATCGAGGTCTCTCTACCGGCCCTACAGGGATGCTGGGCAGTCGGCCCAGATCCCCAGCGGCAGGTTACAGTTCAGAGAGAGGAGCTTGTTACACCCTCTCTCCAGCGGCAGCCTAACCCACCAAGGGGAGACCGTAAGCCCCACACCAGCGCAGATGGGACCGTGGTCTCTGCGCCCAAGTTACAGGGAGCTGAAGGAGCCGTCCTCCCTCCCCAGCGGCAGTGTGATTTGTTGGGAATTGGGAGCCCGGTCTCCATTCCCCAGCGGCAGAGTATCCAGCAGGGAATAGAGAGCCCAGCCCCCTTTCCCCCACAGCAGGACTCTGTGCTGGGAGGAGAGACAGTCGGTCTCCCTCCGCAGAGACGGGAAGTATGCATGGGAGAGGAGATTGTTACCACCTCTCCCCAGCGGCGGATCATTAATGTACAGGGAATAGAGAGCCCAGTCTCCATTCCCCAGCGGCAGAGTGTTCTAATGGGAGAGGAGCTGGTTACCACCTCTCCCCAGCAGCAGAGCTGTGTAACTAAAGGGGAGACAGTCGGTCTCCAGCAGCAGAGTTGTGTAACTCAAGGGGAGACAGTCGGTCTCCAGCAGCAGAGCGGTGTAACTCAAGGGGAGACAGTCGGTCTCCAGCAGCAGAGCGGTGTATTTAAAGGGGAGACAGTCTGTCTCCAGCAGCAGAGCTGTGTAACTAAAGGGGAGACAGTTGGTCTCCAGCAGCAGAGCTGTGTAACTCAAGGGGAGACAGTCGGTCTCCAGCAGCAGAGCGGTGTAACTCAAGGGGAGACAGTCGGTCTCCAGCAGCAGAGCGGTGTATTTAAAGGGGAGACAGTCGGTCTCCAGCAACCAGGCTCCAACCAGACTACTCCCGTGGTAGTGCTGGCAACAGGACAGAGTACCGCTGGTCTCTGCCCCCTCAGCAACCTACCAAGGCAGCCTACCAGTCCCCCACACAGCCGTGGTGAGGCACCTGAACCTGGACAAGATTCTCCCTCACCCAGGTGTAGTAACTGTTTATTGTGGGTGGGCTGCTCTGCTGTTTCTGTCTTGTGGGTGGGCTGCTGGACTAACAAGGGCACTGACCGGCAGGAGGTCAAGTACCCTGTTAGTCTGGGGGGTAAAGGGGAGAAGTGTGGCGAAACCGACCCGCTTAGGGGGGTCTGCCTTGACGTTGGCAGGCGGGCATTCCCTCCAATGGCCCTTGGAGCAACTAAATGACCTCCATTTGTCTAAAGATACATAGGGATTAAGGAGAAAGCGCAGGTAACGTTTTTCTTTTCTTTGGTTTTTACTATATATTGGGGCTGAAGTGTGTTGTAGTCCTTGCTGCTTAAGCGCAGGACTTCTCTTTTTGTATTTGTATTTACTTTGTATCACACAGCCTGGTTACAATGCTGCTACCCATCCCATGTGTTCCCTATTAAGGGTTAATAAGTATAGGGGTGTATATAAAAAATACCCCTTTCTGTCTCATTAGAGATATCTTTGCCAGAAGCTCAAGGAAGCAGGCTGAAGGGTCAGTGTTAGGACCCGCTTAGGGGGGTCTGCCTTGACGTTGGCAGGCGGGCATTCCCTCCAATGGCCATTGGAGCAACTAAATGACCTCCATTTGTCTAAATATACATAGGGATTAAGGAGAAAGCGCAGGTAACGTTTTTCTTTTCTTTGGTTTTTACTATATATTGGGGCTGAAGTGTGTTGTAGTCCTTGCTGCTTAAGCGCAGGACTTCTCTTTTTGTATTTGTATTTAAAGGGTATAGTGTCACTAGACGGCACTCCTGCTGATGAGATTTTAGCCTGTCCTGTTTGAGACTCATATACATTTCTGCAAAAGACTGATATAGTCCCATTTAGGGTAGGTGGTTAATTTGAATCACTTAACGCTCCACTCTTGAGGCTATGTGCTTGTTTGTATAACAGGGATTTTAACCACTTTATAACAAGATATCAGACAAAATGTATTATATTATGACAATCATGGAAATTCCTCTGTCATGAAGTGTCCCATGTCGGCCTTGTCCCATGACTTCCAAAGAGTTGCTGGATGTGTTACAGCAACTCTTATGAAGTCATGGGACACGGTCGATTGACACCCGTGGAACGCATGTGTGTTCCAATGAGAAGGAGACTCATGTGAGGTCAACAATGATGACGTCGGTGGAGCACATATGTATATACAGAGATAATTTGAAGAAATCGATCATCAGGTGAAATTGAAGAAGCGAATTGGCTCAGTGGCGGCTTGCTAACGCAGGAAAAGTCCTATAAAATGACACATGGAAACATTTCGAATTTTTTCACGGAGACAACAGACATAGATTATTCATTTTCCCTGAGGAAGTCTTAAGTATAAGATGGAACACGTAGGGCTACCTATATTGTCTACCTCATTTATTTTACCTTATTTTACATTGTTTGCACTATTTTACTTTGCCTTATCCGTTCATTGGACCTGGAAACTTTCTTCACTATATTTTTGAACATCCCGGGACCAGAACTGATGACTACAGGGCATATTTTTTGATGGGCATTCCCTTTACATTTATATTGTGAGTGTAACATAGTGATGCATATGTTTAACACCTTAAGGACCAAACTTCTGGAATAAAAGGGAATCATGACATGTCACACATGTCATGTGTCCTTAAGGGGTTAATATATATACGGTGTTGCACCATATTTTGCTTTTGTTTCCTTTCACATGTGCCTACCACCACCTGACATGGCATCAAAATCACATTGATGAGCCTGAGTTTCTATCAATCTTGTGAGGGTGACCTTAAAACTTCCACATTTCTGGTGTCCATACTCTATTCCTCTATGAGTTGTATTCTGGGTTTTTTTTTTGTAGATATTTTTCAGTTGTGAGTGAGTGTCTGAATAGGTCAGTGTGTGTAGGTCACTGAATATGTATGGGGATCACTGAATGTGTGTCTGTATACGGTCAACTCAGCTGGAATCACAGCTGAGTTGAGCAATTTTAGTCTATATTTTATGATTTAGATCTTTATATACACAATTTCTGAGTTTATTCCTTAAAGCCTCACTCACCCTCATTTACACTCTAGCTATGATTACCAGTTTGTAGAGAAACACATTTCTTTGCCAGAATCCACTAGTTACTGATATAAATACCTACTGTATGTGAGAACATTATATATTTGCTTTTCTACTACCCAGTCCCTGTGTACACTGTACATCCTGCCTAAAGCCTTTTATCTCCAAAATATTTTTTATAAGGGATGAACGAAAAGATGAAAATTAAATTTACATAATTAAAAATGTTTCGTTTGCCGGCAAAGCAATCTATACACAAAATTGCTGTGTTATGATATGTTTATATGATAGCTAATAAATGTAATGCTAATAGCATTATAAATAAATGTTTTGCTAATATTTTTCAGTTGAAAAGTGTTTGGTAGTGAATGTGAAGCCCATGGATCAGCGCAGTCAGGGGAATGGGCCTTGACAGAGCCAAGGAGTAGGCAGGTGGAGCTATAGATTTAGGGGTGGGGAATTAGGGTGGAGCATGTTAAAGGG
The DNA here is from genome assembly GCF_036172605.1 of Pelobates fuscus. Lineage (NCBI taxonomy): Eukaryota > Metazoa > Chordata > Amphibia > Anura > Pelobatidae > Pelobates > Pelobates fuscus. Next base: position 51,105,443 of record NC_086320.1, read on the forward strand.
TGTGAAAAGTGCAAGTATATTAAGCGGCCATTTTAGCAAGTGGCCATTTTAATCAGAATCTGCACTTACCTGTTAATTGTTTTGGCAGGTTGTGTGGTTTCTTTTCTTCTGTTTTTCAGATGGCTTTGCTTGAAGAGATCCTGGACGGTGTGAGAGCAGCCGTGAGAGACAGGGGGATGGCATGGCTGCAACAGCAACTGGCGGTTCCTGGGACCAGCGGTAACCCCCCGGCGGCTGTGGAGAGGCGCTCGGTGCGGAGGGCGAGACCGCCCCAGCGGCTGAGCCCGGGCGTGATGCCCGCAGCGCGTCGGAGACGGAGTCCATCCAGAGAGGCGAGCGGCTCATCGGTTATGGAGGCAGGCCGGTCGGAGCTATCGCAAACGCCGCCGGCCCCGTCTGTGCGACGCGGCGCCGGTAAGGCAAGGGCGGCGACTAGGCCTGGCATGGTGTCGCGGCCTACCACGAGGAGCGCTGCTCGCAGGACGGCGGGCGGCAAGGCGGCAAAATTGGCGACGGCCTCCGAGGAGACCGGGACCGCAGAGGATGTCGGAGGTGTGGATGGAGCCCAGACACGTCCCGGTGAGTCTGCCGCCGGTTTAAATACCGGGCGGCAAGGAAAGGCACTGGGGACTGGGGAGGACGGGCTGACACCACCTCAGAGGGCAGCAAGGGACGCCAGTGGAGGGGGAGTTGATCATGCGGGCGAGACAAGGCCCAGGCAAGGCAGCGGGGGGACGGCAGGACAGGTCACCCAGCTAGGGCAGCAGGACCAAGTCAGGACGGCAACGGAAGGGGCTTCCGCTTGTCAGGGCCAGCGCAGCGCGTCCCCGGTGGACAGAGGAGCGGACAGTGAGGGATTGTCTCAGGGTTATGACACACACTCTGACAGCGGGGTTAGGAGTGGACGGGAGGGCCATAAATGTTGCTCCCGGGGACGGCAGGATTACAGAGACAACCCTAGGCCTGCGGAATACAAGAGGCGGCGCGGGGCAGGCGCCAGGCAAAACCAGGCAGGGTGTGTCAGGGAGAGGAGCGCGTCTACTGACGGGTACAGTAGGCGGGGATCAGTCTGCAGGGCCAGGAGGAGAAGGGAACGGCGCAGCGAGTCTGGGTCCTCCAACGGGAGCACCCAAGGACGGCCGGGGAGTTCTTACGGCCTAGAGGGCCTGGTTACTAGGCGGGAGAGGCGCAGAGTTGACGGCAGGGAACGTAAGGAGGAAGGGCGGGTAGACGGGCACTCGAACAGACTACCCAGGTGTTCTTCTCCTTACAGGTCGCGGAGCGGTACACCTACGGTCCCACGGCGGGAGTCGGCGTCAACTGGACACTCCGGAGCCGCACGCGGCGGATGGAAGGAAAACGACCCCGCGGCCCTCCGCGGCCGGAGGCTCTGGCGGTGAGTTGCCTGTTACATCACATTCTGATTCCATGTTAACTTGCCTAAAATCGTTGTTAGATTCATGGGTCGGTGGGGAGGGGGCTTCACCGCAATTTTCGAGGGTATGGGTTCCGGAAGCGGGTTCCGGGACAACGGGACAGGCTAAGGGGGCGGTGAGTGGTGTCTCCGGACGGAGTACGCCTGAACCAGGTGAGAAGACAGGCTTAGGTTCGGTCGGAGGAGGGGAGGTTTCCGATGCGGCGCGGCAGAATGTACATGTCTCTTTCGCGGGCCCCTTGGGATGTCACCTGAAGTCTGAGGTAAAGGACAGGATTTGGAAAGGTGAGTTCGTAGAGGTTTTTTCTCTCCTTCCTCTGGAGGAGTTCCTCGATCTAAAGGATGAGGATAAAAAGGATGCGAAGAAGGAGGAAGAAGAGAAGAAGCGTAGGTATCGGAAGATCCCCAAGACGTTTGCGAACTGGCTGCGGGCTTTTTGCATACTGGCCAGCGTCATCGGGGAAAAGTTTCCCGATCGCTGTTCGCAGCTTTTTTGCTACTTAGACGGGATAGGGGACGCTTACCGGACGTACGGTGGTATTGCATGGTGGAAATACGATGAGCAATTCCGCCAACGTTTAGCAGCGAACCCGAGCATGAGATGGGATCAGATGGATCTGCCCCTGTGGATGCGGCTCATGATGGCGCAGAAGGCTGCGCCCTTTCACGGGGCGGCCGGTGCAGCACCTGGAGGAGCGGCGCCGGCCGGACAAAAGAAGGGTTTCTGCTGGCTCTTAAACGAGGGCCAATGTAAATGGGGCTCGTCGTGTAGATTCAAACACAAGTGTTCCGGTTGCGGCGGTGCGCATGGAGTTAATAGGTGCTTCAAGAGAGGCAAACCGGCTAGCGGGGGAGGTCCCAGCGGCGCCACGGCTCCTGCCGCTGCCACTGGGGGCAACTCCGGTGAAGGTAGGCGAGATGCTGCCGTGGCTAAAGCGCTACGCTAACCGGGCTGACGCGGAATTTTTGAGGAAAGGATTCACAGAGGGGTTTATGATACCGTTCAAAGGGAAGGGGCCAGGGACTTTATGTTTGAATTTACGATCCGTTCGGGATCACCCAGGGGTGGTGCGGGAAAAATTTATGTCGGAGGTACGGCTTGGCAGGATGGCGGGACCCTATGCGGTCCCACCTATGCCGAACTTGAGGGTGTCTCCGTTGGGGGTGGTCCCCAAGAAGGAGCCAGGCAAATTTCGGTTGATACACCATTTGTCTTACCCAAAAGGGGCTTCTGTTAACGACGACATTGACGCGGCCCTAAGCTCCGTTTCATACGCATCATTCGATCAAGCGGTCGAGTTGGTACGGAGAGCGGGGCCGGGAGCGTTGATGGCGAAGGTGGACGTGGAGGCAGCTTTCAGGTTGCTTCCTATTCACCCGACATGTCACCATTTATTGGGATGTTTCTTTGATGAGGGTTTTTTCGTGGATTTGTGTTTGCCCATGGGCTGCTCTATTTCTTGCTCATACTTTGAAAAGTTCAGCTCTTTCTTTGAATGGGTGGTGCGTCAGGAGTCGGCTGGGGGTGCAGTAGTGCACTATCTGGACGACTTTTTGTGCGTAGGACCGGCAGGGTCCGATCGTTGTGGGCAAATACTGGGGGTGTTGCAATGGGTGGCACAGGTCTTTGGGATCCCGTTGGCGGCTGAGAAGACGGTGGGCCCGACGGAATGCTTGAGCTTCCTAGGGCTGGAGATAGATTCGGTGAAGGGTGAATGTAGGTTACCATCGGATAAACTGACAGCGCTCCGCCAGCGGGTGGGGGTAGTCAGGGGTTCGAAGAAGGTGACCTTGAGGCAGTTACAGTCCCTGCTGGGGAGCTTGAACTTTGCTTGTAAAGTGATCCCTATGGGGAGGGTTTTTTGCAGGCAGTTCGCTCGAGCAACTTGCGGTGTGCGATTACCGGGTCATTATATCAGAGTTTCCGCTGCGATGAAGGCTGATCTGGATGTTTGGTTGTGTTTCCTGCAGGAGTTCAATGGTCGGGTGTATTTTAGGGATGAGGCAGCCTCGTCGGAAGAAATCGGCTTATTTACGGACGCTTCCGGGAGCGTAGGTTTCGGTGCTTACCTGGCAGGGAGGTGGTGCGCGGAAGAGTGGCCGGAGGCGTGGAAGGAAAGCGCCTTGATCAGGAACCTGGCCTTTCTAGAGCTCTTTCCTGTGGTAGTGGCGGTATCTTTATGGGGCGAAGAGCTCGCGAACAGGAAGGTGATCTTTCACTCCGATAACATGGCGGTGGTGCAGGCAGTTAATAATATCTCGGCCTCTTCTCTGCCTGTGGTACGGTTGTTGAGGCGCTTGGTGCTGCTGTGCATGTCTTGGAATATTGTGTTTAGGGCAAAACATGTCCCGGGATTGTTGAATGTTGTCGCTGACGCCTTATCTCGTTCACAGTGGGAGCGTTTTTGGGCAGCGGCGCCGGGAGCTCAGGAGACGGGTCAGGCATGCCCGGCGGAGATGTGGCAGCTCGGGACGTCTTGCTTGGGGGCTTTATAAGAAGTTCCCTGGCGCCCGGAACGTGGACAGCGTACACCAAGGTATGGTATGAATGGGAGGAGATGATGGGGCAGTCTGGAGGGGCGAATTCGCCTGCAGGTAGGTTGGACACGCTCTTATGGTTGTTGTGTCGGTTATTCGCGGGAGGGGCTTCTCCCGCGAAGGTGGACCGTTACATGTCAGCATTGGCATTTTGGTTTAAATTCACGGGTAAGGAGGATATTACAAAAACTTTTTTGGTGAGGCAGGCGTTACGCGGCTTTCGTAAAGGACGAAGGACTGTAGACTCGAGACGGCATGTGTCGTTTAACATTCTACAGGGCTTGACAGTAGGGTTGCATGACGTTTGTACATCTCCGTTTGAAGTGCTCTTGTTTACCGTAGCTTTTGTTTGGGCGTTCTTTGGGGCGTTCCGCATCGGCGAACTGGTCAGCTCTAATAAGTTCGGGGCGAACGGGATCCGGTTCGAGGATGTGGTGCTGGGGCAGGACAAAGTCGAGATAAGCCTGAGGTGCTCCAAGACGGATGTCTTTGGGAGAGGTAAGACAATAATTTTGTTTGCGTTGCCAGGGTCGGAAGTCTGCCCAGTAGCATGCGGGCACAAATACTTAGGCGTTCGCCCTCAAGGCTTGGGGTGCTTCCTCGTTCACAAGGATGGTCTTGCGCTGTCGCGCTTCCAATTTGTCAGGGTCTTTCGCATGGGGCTGCGGCAGTTGGGTTTGCATCCCATGCAATTTGGGACTCATTCATTTCGCATAGGGGCAGCAACGGAAGCAGCGCGGCTTGGACTCTGGGATGACCGGATTAAACAGATAGGTCGGTGGGAGTCCACGCGCTTTAGGACATATGTACGAACGGATAAGTTGGTTTGAAGGGGGGGTCTGGTTGGTTTGAAGGTGTGGTGTCAATGCTCTGCTAGTTAATAACTTGTGTTTCTTTCTAGGTCGGGTTGTATGGTTGGTGGGTCACTCCTACGTTTATTGGGCGCAGAAGAGGGCCGCAGTTCGGAGGAATGGATCACAACTGGGCTTTCTTCAGGACACTGTGCAGTTACAATGGTTTGGTTTTCGTGGTTTTAGCTGGCAGAGCATTAGTGGAGTGATTTTTGGAAAATTGTTGGAAGGAAATCCCCCGGACGTAATACTGATACATGGTGGGGGTAACGATTTGGGGCTTATCCCTCAGAGGGAGTTAATTAGGAGGATGAAGCGGGATTTGGATCGCCTTCGGGAGCGGGTGCCGGGAGTGGTTATAGTATGGTCTGAGATGGTGCCTAGATTTAATTGGAGACACGCCAGGGACACAGCTGCGGTGGCGAGATGTCGGGGGAAAGTTAACAAGGCCATGTCTGTTTTCGTTAGGAGGTCAGGTGGGGTCCCGGTCAGGCATTGGGAGCTAGAGGGTATGTTACCTGGGTATTATCGTAAGGATGGGGTGCACCTTTCGGAGGTTGGTTGTGACTTGCTTAACCTCGTTTTTCAAGAGGGGATATCCCGGGCCCTATTTCTGTGTGGTGGGGGGCGCTCGAGACATTAAGGGATCAAGTCTCGGGCTGTGGCGGGATAGGGCTAGGGTAATTGGGATGGAAGTGGATTAGCAAGTGGCTAGGCTAAGCTTAGGTTGAATTAGGCCAGAGTTGGAAGTGGTCTGTTGGTTCGAGCTCATCGGTGGCTCCGAACCTGGTGGTGTAGGGGTGTCTCGGTACACCCCTACAGTTAATAAAGTTATAATTATGGGGCCTCTTTGGTAGGCCGTGTGTTATATTTATGTGTTATTTATATTGTTATATATTGTTTATGGTATGGGGTCATTGTCTGGGTTAATGCTGTACGGATGGGGGTGGGGGTAAATTAATTTTATTTGGCAATGACCCCAATTTGTTATCGTGTTTATTGAAAAATTTAAATAAAGCTGTGGACTTTTATTTTCCAACAGAAATTGGTGTCTGTGTTTATTGGTGGGTTATGGGGATCAAAATGCCACAAGCCGAATAACAACTGTGCGCATGTCATGAAGCCCATGGATCAGCGCAGTCAGGGGAATGGGCCTTGACAGAGCCAAGGAGTAGGCAGGTGGAGCTATAGATTTAGGGGTGGGGAATTAGGGTGGAGCATGTTAAAGGGTGTGAAAAGTGCAAGTATATTAAGCGGCCATTTTAGCAAGTGGCCATTTTAATCAGAATCTGCACTTACCTGTTAATTGTCCCTCCCACCCTCCCTGGTTTTTAGCAGGTCCCGTTTGGTCACAGCGGCGGGATAGGGCTAGGGTAATTGGGATGGAAGTGGATTAGCAAGTGGCTAGGCTAAGCTTAGGTTGAATTAGGCCAGAGTTGGAAGTGGTCTGTTGGTTCGAGCTCATCGGTGGCTCCGAACCTGGTGGTGTAGGGGTGTCTCGGTACACCCCTACAGTTAATAAAGTTATAATTATGGGGCCTCTTTGGTAGGCCGTGTGTTATATTTATGTGTTATTTATATTGTTATATATTGTTTATGGTATGGGGTCATTGTCTGGGTTAATGCTGTACGGATGGGGGTGGGGGTAAATTAATTTTATTTGGCAATGACCCCAATTTGTTATCGTGTTTATTGAAAAATTTAAATAAAGCTGTGGACTTTTATTTTCCAACAGAAATTGGTGTCTGTGTTTATTGGTGGGTTATGGGGATCAAAATGCCACAAGCCGAATAACAACTGTGCGCATGTCAAGTTAAATTAAACAGGTTCTTCTTTTTTTGTCCTCTGAATGCACTCCATATTGGAGAAATAATTATCAATGTTAAAGGAACACTCCAGGCAGCTCAACAAGTTAAGCTTAAATTAAAGCCATAAAGCTCAAATACCTGTGGTTAGTTTATTTTCTTTTAATTATGTGTAGTTTTCCTGCAGTACTGTCACATGTTTTGCTGTTTTCAGCAGTGTAACCCAGCCTCCTTAGCCACCCCCTCTCAAATTTCAACATGTTCCTGATTCCCAGTCTCTGAAAGAAACATACCTTTTGCAGCCAATGAAAATGTAGGCATGCCTTCTGTAGTATAAGGAATGCTCACAGCACAGACTGCACTGCAGAGACATGGCTAGAGCCCATGTGTGTTCCTCTCCCTTCCTCCCTGTAATGCAAGTAATAAATTCTCCTCAAGCCCCTGTCAGGCAACCTTCTATCCACTGTTAATCCCTTCCCTGCCAGCAAGTCTCTCTACCCACTTGTTACCCTTTCCCTGTCAACCAACCTTACTACCCACTGTTGGCCCCTACCCTGCCAGTCCCTGTCACACAACCCCACTACCCACAGTTAACCCCTTCTTTTTCAGCCAATCTCACTGCCTACTGTTAACCTCTTCACTGCCAGCCAACCTCACTACCCACTGGTTACTCCTTCCCTGCAAGCCAATCTCAGTACCCACTGTTAACCCCTTCTCTGGCACTCCCTCTCAGCCAACCTCACTACCCACTATTAACCCCTTCCTTGCCAGTCCATGTCAGCCAACCTCACTACCACTGTTAACTCCTTCTCTGCCAGTCCCTGTCAGTCAACCTCACAACCCACTGTTAGACCCTTCCATTCCAGTCCCTGTTACTAAACTTCTCTAGATAGATAGACAGACAGGCAGATAGATAGATAGATAGAGCTACAGATAGACTTCACTAACCGGTACACAGTCTGACACAGCGTACCACCGAACTTATATGAGCACCCCTCCTCTGCAATAACAGGTTAAACAGCAAGGAGGGGAGCACCCTCCAATCTGTATGTGTCCAGAGCCGATGCTATCTTCGCCTAGGGTGCCGCTCTGTGAGGGAGGCAGCTGACTGTTGCTTGTGAAGGAGGTAGGGGAGTGGAATATATGAATGGGAGGGGGGTAGGAGATATTGAGGAGAGACATGGACGGATTGTGGAAGTAAGAAACATGGGGGGAAAAGACATGGATGGAAGGGGGAGGCATGGATGCAGGTGGTGTGGCTACATCTAAGGTGTGACACCTTACCTTCCTCGCTGAGGCTGCAATATGCAAAGGGAGTGAGTGGGGCAGATACTCCAGACAATGGTATTAATACTGAGACAGTAAATAACCCCCTAATTGTAGCTGCTATGCCCCACTACAGTCCCATCCCCCAAGGTGCACTACAGCACTACTGCAGCACCTAACACCCCTACTACAGCCCATATCCCTCAAAATACAGCCCCTATCGCTCCTACTATTATTATTATTATTATTATGTCATTATTTATATAGCGCCAACAAATTCCGCAGCGCTTTACAGTGGAATTTTTTTTTTTTATGTTATAGGGCTATTAGTACAAGTAAGCACTTTGCTATTTCCAAACCATTTTTTTTTTTAAATTAACACAAGTTTTATTGTTACACTGATATCTGTCAGGAATCCCTGAATAAGCCTTCACATGTGTATATTTTTTAAAAGAAAACAACCTAAGGTATTAAACTTGGTGTCAGGATCCCACGGGCGGCTGTAAGGGGAGGCTGCAATCCGCTTGCAGCACTCACCCTCAGTTCTTCGCCGCCCACGGTCTCCCCTTCCCCTACCTGTTGGCGAGTGGCGTCCTCACAGCCCCGGACGGCGCTCGCATCCTCCTTCTCGTCTCCCAGCGGCAGCATGTATAACGCTGCACGCTGGGAGACCGCGCATTCATATAAACGCCAGGGTCAGCCACGTGACCCGGCGTTAAAGTCACAGCGCTACAATAACAGTGGGAGGTATAGATATCTCCCACGTGTGATTGTTAATTCTGATTGGAAATGATCCAATCAGAATTAAACACAGGATTTATATACTTACCTTTCCTGTCTCTCCGTGCCCTGTTGTGGTCTTTGCTTGCTAGTATTGCTACTGAAACTTGTGCTTCTGGTTACGCACTCTCTGGCTTGTTTATCTGACTTTGTGACTTTCTCCTACCCTTTGACCTCGGCTTGTTTCTCGTCATTCTGTCTTCTGGTTCCCCTTACTCGGCTTGTCTCCTGACTATTCTTTGTGTGCTTAGCCCGGCCACTCTAAGGTCCGGTACAGCGCCTTTTCTGTGTGTGTGTTAGCGTGTTTGGTTCCCCGAATCGTGACACTTGGGGTATTTTGACTCTTATCATGCAACCATTTTACCACCAATCTATGCCAAAAAAAAGAAAATAGGTGAGTTTTTTGACACACATCAATTTAAGAATACATGTACGGAGAACTTTAAGGGTTACTGCCAAAGAACACCCCAATATGTGTTCAGCAACAGCTCCTGAGTACAATGATACCCCCATGTATAGGTGCGTCGGGTTCTCTGGTGGCCTTAAAGACCTTATTTGGAGGTTGCGCATTCCAGTTTTCCAACTTGGAATTTTCTCAGCTGGTCATCATGCACCCATGTTCTATTTGGGACATTTTTGAAGCCGGCCAATGTCTTGGGACTGTCTTTCAGCTCAGACAGTCCCCCTGCTGGCAGCTCCTAGATCATAGTGATCACGTGACCATGGAGGGCCAGGGTGGCCGGAGCTGCTGCAGGGGGACTGCGGTGGTCTCCGGCAGTCCCCCCTCAACTATGATCACCTCGGATTGCTGGTCCAGGTACGTCCAGGGCTCCTATTTGCCACGGTCATACTAGGTACGTCCACGTTTCTTAACGACCGTTTTTTTGTCGGATGTACATAGTATCTCCACGGTCGTTAAGGGGATATACATAAATATATATATAATTGATTCTAAGTGTATTTTGATATAAATATATATTTGTGCTCGGAATCTCTATTATGTTAATGGAATGTAGAGAAGGAGCAAAGTTGGTTGAGGTGTGCCGAAACCAACGTACGAGTAGGCCTGTAAGAAAGAGGGCCCATAAAGAGAAATGTGTAAAGGACAGTGTAGGTGGGTGGGGTCAACACAGCTTGAACAGCAAAGCTAAGTAGGGGGGTAGGTTTTATATAGGGTCATAACTCCTCCCACAAATTCAGGCCAATTGGCCTTCCAACTTGTGCTCGGAATCTCTATTATGTTAATGGTATGTAGAGAAGGAGCAAAGTTGGTTGAGGTGTGCCGAAACCAACGTACGAGTAGGCCTGTAAAAAAATAAAACACACTTTATTGCAAGTTTAAATTGCGAGATTTCTGAAAGCCTGTCTGAGCTCCCTTTCTGGTCGAGGGATGTAGGAGTTGTATATTGAGGATTTCCAGTGTCCCAGCCTCTTAATGATGTGTACCGGGGTGTTAGTGCTAGAGGCTGATGATGCTGCGCCGATGCGAAATGAGTGACCAGAGAAGGAGGCTGGGTTGTAGCCTAACCTAGACAATAGAATTCTGATGTGTGACATAAATTTAGCTGTAGTGAGTGGGTGTCCTTGGAGTAGAAGTAGTGGAGTATCTGGTGAGTGCGTGAGGTGAGAAACCAGGAGCATATCCAGAACATGTACAGGGCACCACAAATTCTCGGTAGGAAAGAGGGGAATGATAGTGGGATAGGCAGAGTGATTAGTCTTGGTAGAAGGCAAAGAGAGTACAAAATGGTCGTCTACTCTCTTTAAGTAAGAAAGTTTGAGGCATCGAACTCTCTAGGCCTGAGGAACCCATAAAAGTCCAAAAAAATGGCAGATTTCATGACTAAATTGGTATTGTGGTCAAATGTGGATTTGTCCAATAAGTCGCTTAGGAGCCGGAATATTGGACCGTCTATTGGTAGCCTAGTCGTACTAGGAGAGACTGAGACCTTTAAAACACCTTTGAGGATTTTCTTAATGGGGTAGGAAGACAGAAAAGGAGCGTGGTTAGGGAAGATAGTGAGGATGGGGTGTTGTACTCCGGTGAGGTAGAGTTTGATGGTATTATGAGAGAGTTTAAGGTGTAAATGTCAAAAGGAGGCAAAAGCCACCATGGTTTTGATGGAAAGGTCACCTTGTAAGCAAAACTCGGCTATGAATTTGTTAAAGATAGTCAGTGCCCTAGCGTAAGAGATAGTGGTGTTGGGAGACAGTGCTTGGTGCGTGAGTGTTTGTGCGTGGAGTAATAGTTCGTTTAAACCAGGGTTAGCTGTAGGAACGATGGCGTCCTGGCTGATTGAAGTGTGCCGGAGGGGGAGCCATGCCGGAGACCTGTAATTTAAGAGCATAAAAGAGTGTTAGCAGCTGAGTAGAGGAGGTGTAGAGAATGAGGTCTAAGATTTATCTATATTGCTTAAGCATGTATCCCTTCATGCTGGAATAGTAGAATGTAGGCAAATTACATCAAAATTATACATTGGTATGACTGAAACTATTCCATGAACTGGAGGAAAAGAAGAAGGATACAAAAATGTCAAATCACACTTTATTACTTAGAGTACCTGTAAGCAGCCCCCCGAGATGAGTAAGGTTGCAAAGAGAAAGTGCCAATTAACTGTACGTGGTGTCGTCGTATAATTAAATGTGTGCTGAACCAGCTTATTTGTTCGGTGTCAGACGGGTTGGGCACATGGACTTGGTGTGGGCTCTGAAGCATATGGAGCAGATGTGCAACAACTTGCATGCGCTGTAGCTGCATATGCCAGTGTTAAAGTTATTGCACACCTGCGCCTTGCCCAAGAAGGTGATGGGTCTGCCCAGCTTGTCTCTCTGGACACCTTCCTGTCTAGGGAGTGGGGTGAGGGAGTGGTGGGGTGAAAAAGTGGACGTGGAAGGGTCTGCATCCCCGGGGCATTGATCCGTGGAGTGTGAAGTGGAACCATAAGAGGTACAAGATGGGGGCCTCAGACCAGCAAAATGACGGCAGAATAACTCAGTATCTATCTGACACCAATCGATTCTAATATTGAATTGTGTCAGATGAGTAGCTGCCTTGGCCGAAACGGATTTGTGGTAATCGTAAAATGAGGACCCTCCATACTTGATGTCCAAATCAACCACCTTTTGCATATATAAATCAAGCTCTTCTCTCCTATAAGGGTACACCGTGCAGATAACATCGCGATAAGTGCCGAACGCGATAACAAACTGTGGGATGGTGAGTTTTTTATTCAAACGTGGGTCGCTGGCTCTTAAGACTACAGAAATGTCCCCATAGTTGTAAGCTCTATTCTCTAAGACGTCTTGGGAGGCTATGAGGAGGGACATTAAATTGACGTCTTTTACATCAAGAATATCTTTCTTGATGGAAGCCGGAACAGAGTGGGCTGGTGAGGTGTGGGTAGTGGGAGTGGTAGTGGCTGGTGGGGGAAGGGGAATGAGGGGTATGGCAGTCAGAGCGGTCAAGGTTACCGGTGTAGGGACTGCTGGGGATGTTAAGTCACCTGGAGTGGCTATGGCTGATTCCACCTTCAGCAACCTGCTGTTAATGGATTGCAGATTGGCCAGTATAGCCGCCAGAGTTTCCTGGGTGGAGTCAGAAAAGCCAACTGAAGGCCCTTGTGAACTGGTGCCGGGCCTTGGGTTCGTTGGCCTGAGTCGTCAGCAGTTTATAAAGTTCTGCTTTCCTGGCGGTGGCTGGAAAGAGGATTCCCCTGAGCCTAAGTTCAGCCGATATTTTAGGAATGGTCCAATATCTTAGGGATCTGGGAGTAGAAGGAGTGAGGGATTCCACCGGAGACCCAGGCCTAGCAGGCGTGCTGGGTATATCGTCTGATGGGGGATCAATGATTGGTTCTTGCGACATCCTGAAAGGAATAATGATATGGATAAGTAGAGTATAGTGGAGGTGGGATGAAACCTGCGGAGAACTGGCCTGCTAGCTAATGCCGAAGCGAAGAATTAAAATTTTAGAACCAAGTGACAGATGAGGCCCTTCTATTGCCAAGCGGCGGTGAGAGGCTCTACCTATGATTTGGGCAGAGGGGATTTTGTGGCCACCAGAAGGAGGTGGCAGGATGTCAGCCTCTCGGTGACTGTAAGAGATTCAAAACGTGTGGCCGTGACATGGGAAGCCCTGACTGTAGCCCTAAAGAAGAGCGAGCGAGGTGGCTAGCTATGATTTGGTCGTGGGGCTGAACCTCCGTGTATGAGGTAGGGGTGTAGACCTCGCGGACCTTAGTATTATTGGGGGAAGCTAGGGCCAGCATCTAACCCTGAAAGCCAGTTCTCTACCCTGACGGGGGCTTGTCTCTTGCCGGAAGTATGTAACGTATGTAGATACTGACCTTGAGTGTTAGTTCTGTATATAGGAAATTGCTCAGGCGACTTCAATATATAGGTCTATATATACTTTGTATAATCAGGTCCAGTCCAGGAACCTAGGGGTAAGAAAGATGCTAGTAGGCCAGAGGCGTGCAATTGGTAATCCAAGTGTAAAAATGTAGAACGTATGGAATGGTGTGTAACAGAAACACTGTATCATAAACGCTCGTGTAATGAGAGAGACCTGAACGTAGGTCCCAAAACATTTTTGAGACAAGCCCCTGGGATCCCAGAACTGAGCAATATTATTTGACAGATATGCAGGCGAAGTGAGGCCTTAGAAGGACGTAATAGTAGTGAGTAAGATTAGGGATACCTACTACTGGAACGTCGGGAACCAGGTAGATTGATGGACGTTGAGGCGTAGTGAATCTGCGCAATGGTGCAGGTCTACGTAAAGATATGTAGAAATTAAAACAGAATTTAACATTTAATATAATAGTAACCTGGAGAATGAGGCATCTTTTAACCTGATGTGTTAAAAGTTTTGAGCTCACTTTGGGAGGTGGGAGGGTATTGTAAAAAGGCCGTGGAGGCTGAAATGAGGCCTCAGAAGAAACGTAAATTTTTTTAACCTTATTTACCTGATACCATGGTACTGGATACTGGAGCCACCTTGTGGAGTCTTCTTGACAGAATAAGTAGTACAGTAAAACATTTTTTTAAATTAAGGAACCTGAGTATAGTATTACAATTAACAGGGATTTACAAATAAAAACTACTGAAAAAGTGAGCGTGGAGTTTGATAATTTTAAGAGGGGAAACTGTTCCTTTAAGAGAAAAACACCTGGGATTTATACATAATTTAAATGTGACAGTGTGGTGAAATAATGACATTTAGAATAAGGAAAAAATGTAGGTAGTGTCGTGAACATAAATATAATCATACATAGAGGAACATAATTCAATATAAATTATGATGCATAGAACCTTATGCATAGAAAAATGCATAGAACCTTATGCATTCGTCTACAGAACGTGTGAGAGAGATGTATTATGACCAGTGATTTAGATTAATGAAAAAGAAATGTTTTGGGACCCAGCCGTTTGTATGTGTTTCGTCTAACGAAAGTGAGAAACAGGCGAACGTAAGTATAAGTATAAGCGTACGTAAGAAAGAACGAAATTCGTGTGTGCTATGCGGTCGGCTAAAAATTGCCCGAACGCAGAAGTACATGAACGGCGGATTAAACGAACGGGTAAGTAATATATCTAGGGAGCCTATCCCAGCGTTTTTTGGCCCGAACATGGGAAATAGCCAAACGCTATTCCCCACGTTGAAGCTTACGTTTGCGTGCCGGTCTCGTGACCGGAAGCTCGGCAGCCGGGTAGCGAGTTGCGAAAGCCGCGGGGCAGCCGGTGGACGAGCCCTGAAGTCTGCGGTAGGTGCTGCTGGAGGGAGACTGCTTGCTTTCTGCAGAATTTTGGCGGGAACGGCTGACAGGAAATGCAGGTAACTATGGTCAACAGTCAACATAGCTTGAACGGCAAAGGTAAGTAGGGGGGTAGGGTTTATATAGGGTCATAACTCCTCCCACAAATTCAGGCCAATTGGCCTTACAACATATATATATATATATATATATATATATATATATATATATATACACAATATATATATAGTTATTATACATATATATATATATATATATATATATACGTGTGTAAATTTACTCTGTGTATTTTTATATTAATAAATGTATATATGAATAACAAAATACACTTATGATGTTATATATAAGATATATATATATACATATTATATATAGATATAATATATGTATATATAATATATATATATATATATATTATATATACATATATATATTTTTTAATTTATCAGCTTTAATTAATTATTTTTATTTTTTTACATTTTTCAACAGCAGGGGGACTGCCTGTCAGTTCAGGCAGTTGCCCTGCTGGCAGCACTGTGGACCCCTTTTACGACCATGTGACCGCTCTTTTAGAGCGGTCACGTGGTCCTAAATTGGAGAGGGGGGACTGTCTGGGTTGAGCCCAGACAGTCCCCCTAAGAAGAAGGGTGGCAGGGGAATGGCGGTGATCTGTAAGTACATGGGGAGGGAGGGGAGGGGTTAATAGTTTTTTTTTATTTACATTTATTTAATTTTTATTTTTATTTTTTTTATATTTACTAAGTGCCTCGACCACTCGAGGCACTCAGTACAGGCAGAGCATCAGAAGCCTGTCTGATGGCTTTTGATGTTCTGCCTCACTGCTCGGCTCCACGTGGAGCAACCCGGAAGTGATCGCTCCAGGAGAAGCGATCACCCGGTGTTCTCCGGCGGCCACCGGCAGTGAGTTTGGTATTACAGCGATGCCTCAACATTGAGGCATCGCTGCAATACCATTAGAGCTGCTGGAAGCGATCATGGTCGCTTCCAGCGCTCTAATTCCCCTTAAGGACCGTTTTTTTGTTGGACGTACCTGATACATCCGAGGTCACTAAGGGGTAAAGATTTAGCAGTAAATCCATTTCAATGCTTACACACTGTGTGTTAGAGGAAGAGAAACAGAAACATGGATTCCGTTTTGTCTTCTTCATTATGTCCCCACCTAGTCATTAGTTATGTAGATATGTGATGAATGTTGTGGGGAGGTATCCATTGGCCGATATCAAGACTGGTTTTGTAAAGATATAGTACGACTGACAGTGAGGTGGTAAGATGGAATAACTCGGTTCAGTATAAAGATAACAGGAGGGTGGATTTCAATATTTAATTTTATTTTTCAGACCTCACAAACAATTATTGTTACAGAGGACAAATAAACACAATATATAGAATTCTGAGAAGTGATACTTGACATATTTCCTATAGAATATATTAGTCAAGTGGAATTCAACCACCGATCTGTGTCTCCAGCCATCTCTAAGTGTGCCACGAACACATTGACTTCAAGGCTGTAATAAGTTGTTTGTATTCTTTTCGTTTTTAACTGTTCTTTTTTCGCTTTACCTCTGTATCACATAAGTACCAATAAAACTATGCAGGTATGCTTTGGAATGACTTAATATGGTGTTTTGAACTTCTACCAAAGTATACTCATATTTATGCTTTGTTATTTGTACCGATTCTACATATTGTTCTGACTACAGTCATCTTGTTGTAAATTGACTATAGATAATTCAAGTGTTTTTTTTAATAGGTTTCAGCATTAAAGAGACACTATAGTCACCTGAACAACTTTAGCTTAATGAAGCAGTTTTGGTGTATAGAACATGCCCCTGCAGCCTCACTGCTCAATCCTCTGCCATTTAGGAGTTAAATCCCTTTGTTTATGAACCCTAGTTACACCTCCCTGCATGTGACTTGCACAGCCTTCCATAAACACTTCCTGTAAAGAGAGCCCTATTTAGGCTTTCTTTATTCCAAGTTCTGTTTAATTAAGATTTTCTTATCCCCTGCTATGTTAATAGCTTGCTAGACCCTGCAAGAGCCTCCTGTATGTGATTAAAGTTCAATTTAGAGATTGAGATACAATTATTTAAGGTAAATTACATCTGTTTTAAAGTGAAACCAGTTTTTTTTTTATGCAGGCTCTGTCAATCATAGCCAGGGGAGGTGTGGCTAGGGCTGCACAAACAAAAACAAAGTGATTTAACTCCTAAATGACAGTGAATTGAGCAGTGAAATTGCAGGGGAATGATCTATACACTAAAACTGCTTTATTTAGCTAAAGTAATTTAGGTGACTATAGTGTTCCTTTAAGGTTGGAGTCATCATGTGGCAATTATTTTTTACTATTAAGTAATTTTGGAAAGCAGAATGCATATCTTTATATATTCCACCACCTGTGAGGATGTCACAATCTTCTAAACAGTGTTTATCTGCTATATTTAAATATGTCAGCAATGCAATGCTAGGGGTTTTAGAAATTGAGGACCGGAATGTTGGTCAATATACCCCGTATGGTCTCGGTGCAAGGATGTATTTTACCCAGTGCTAATATGTATTAATACATTTAAGTTAAAGAGATCCTATAATTACGAAAATAAACGTTTGTTCTGGACTATAGGTTCCTTTCTGTTAACCCCACTTTGGTATTAAAAAATAAATGTTGTAAAATTATTATTTACCTCATTTCCACCTCTGGAACTCCTCTGCTGCCGGACTCCTATGCCCTTGAAGTCATCAGCATGCCTGCTGATGTCTTTCATGATCTGCTCTAATTCAATGTTTCTCATAAAGAAGGAATGGATTGGAAAAAAAGCAAGTGCCGCCAAATGCTGCTCTCCTCCAATCAAATAAAGCTATCAGCAGCATTTGAATCCAGGTCCGAGGTTTACTTAGTTCTATAGTAGGAAGTGCCTCTACAGACTGAAGATAGCCACTAGAAGTGTATTTAATCCTGCAGTGTAAACATTGCTGTTTGAACAAAATGGCAATGTTTTACATTGCATGGTTAAAATGACATAGAGTCAAAGTGGTCTGGGAGAACTGAATGGTTCTTTAATTTAATTTTAACATAGAGCAGCAGACTTCATTTGCAGGCACGTCCTTCATAGACACATTTTCTTCCTTTACCGTTTCCCTGAGCCTCCTCTGACTGTTTGTTACCTACCTCTAAAATCGACAAATATGCAGTGTGGGTTGTACAGGCTTCTCACAGGCAGTGAACGTCCACAGAAAGATTTTCTGCCTTCCTTAGAGCTCCCCACCTGGAATCGGTACTTGT
This sequence comes from Pelobates fuscus, assembly GCF_036172605.1. NCBI lineage: Eukaryota > Metazoa > Chordata > Amphibia > Anura > Pelobatidae > Pelobates > Pelobates fuscus. Next base: position 51,123,196 of record NC_086320.1, read on the forward strand.
AAAGAATGGAGCAGGCCTGATTGAACCCTGCTGATCTAGATCCATTAGGACACTTTAAGATTAGAGTGTTCTTTTCTTAGTGTAGATTACTGGGCACCCAATTAAACAAAAAATGGCACTTAAACTTACCTGCATTCCAGAAACTGGACAGTCTCCTCACTGACACAAAATCTGCCCCCATGGTGAGATCATCAATCCCGAAGAGCAATGAGGACCTACATCACACATGCGCCATTCACGGTTATATGCCAGTGGAAGAGAAGTACTGAATTCATTTCGAAGCATTAGCAACATTTAGCTCATCATGAATGTGAGCATCATGACTCTGAATATCACATGTAAGCTAAATTGACAATATGTATACATATTAGTAGAGATGTCCCGAATAGTTCGCTGGCGAATAGTTCGCTGGCGAATAGTTCCTGGCGAACATAGCTTGTTCGCGTTCGCCGAGGATGGCGAACATATGCGATGTTTTGTCCGCCCCCTATTCGTCATCATTGAGTAAACTTTGACCCTGTACCTCACAGTCAGCAGACACATTCCAGCCAATCAGCAGCAGACCCTCCCTCCCAGACCCTCCCACCTCCTGGACAGCATCCATTTTAGATTCATTTGGAAGCTGCATTCTTTTTTTTTTAGACAGAAGTGTGTTATATTTGAGCATGCTAGGCTGAACGTGCGTATATCATGGCTAGTTGCACTGAGGGTATGAGTATATAGCAGTACATTGTTGTGAAAGATGGCTGTCATGTTTAGGGTGTAGCTTGCACGTTATCAACTGTGTATTTATATCAGCAGCTCCACCACTAGTTATAAATCATGTGTGAGTCGCCCCATGAGATGAGACTAGTGAATAACATAATACATGAACGGTTAAGGTAAAGGCATGTAAGGAACTACGACAATAAACTCTTTAGGAGGTGAAATAATGACATGTTTAAACGCTTGCTACTTTACGATTAGTTAATGTGCAGAGAGCAGTTCATATGATCAAAGGCATGGTGTGGAGGATCGGCTATAGTGGGACATGCTTGGCAGGCTGCTGTTTACTGCTTGTGCTCATCCGATCCCTTCTGGGCACCAGGTGCAGACCCTGGGAGTCCCTGATACCTGGAACAACAAAGGCAAGTCTCTGGCTGTAACGAAAATATACCCCAACACGCAGGATTCAATTCAACAGAAGACAACACAGAGGGGAGATACGTCTACCGGACCGTAGAATGGCCGGACTCGACGTATATGAGAGTAGTACAGAGTCAGGAGCGATCCGAGGTCAAGGGCACAAAGAGACAGCGTAAACTAGGACTAGCCGGGGTCTGGTACACAGTAAACAGCAAGCCGGCAAACAGAACAGATAAGGATAAAGAGATAACGTAGTCAGAAACAAAGCCAAGGTCAAGTACGAAGGAACGCAACTGAACACAACAAGCGCTAAAGGGAACGTGTGTGTCAGGCCTACCTCGTCTACTCTGCCAACTTCTGCCAGTGCACAGTGCCACTCATATCTGTTGTCACAGTAGCTTGCACGCATAGTACCACTAATCGAAAAAAAAATGACAGGCAGAGGCAGGAAACCCCGCAGGGGCCATTGTGGTCATGGTGCTGTGATTCCATTTGGCCCTAGAATAATGCCCAGTGTTCAGAGGCCACGTACCCTGAACTTGAAAAGTTCTGAGGACATAGTTGACTGGCTAACACAGGACACCCAATCTTCTACAGCTTCCGTTCGGAACCTTGACGCACCATCCTCCTCCAGCTTAGCTTCGGGCACCTCTCAAGTTACCACTCGCCCGCCTGCCGCAACCACCAACACTAGCACCACAGCCGCTTCACTTGATCTGTCAGATGAGTTATTTACACATCAGTTTGAAGAAATGAGTGATGCGCAACCATTATTGCCAGAGGATGTAGATAACAGGGATATGTCTCAGTCAGGCAGCATTACACACATGGACGTACGGTGTGATGATGATGATGTTGTACCTGCTGCTGCTTTCTTTGCTGAGTTGTCAGATACAAGTGAAGCGGTTGATGATGACGATGCGTCCGTGCATGTCACGTGGGTGCCCGCTAGAAGAGAAGAAGAACAGGGGGAAAGTTCAGATAGGGAGACAGAGAGGAGGAGGAGACGAGTTGGAAGCAGGGGGAGGTCGTCGCATGGAGCTAGTGGAACAGTCAGACAGCATGCATCGGCACCCGGGGTCAGCCAGACAGCACGCCAATCAACGCATGCTGTTGCCACCACCAGAATGCTGTCATTGCAGAGCTCAGCAGTGTGGCATTTTTTTGGTGTGTCTGCCTCTGACAACAGTTTGCGGTGCGTTAAACGGGGAGTTTGGTCTGTCACTGTGAAGCGGGCGTAACCCTTACACTACCTGATCGATACAACATCATGCTTGATGTTTTAAAGCACGTTATTCCAAACAATTTAGGAATGTTAGGTGATTTATGCCCTTTATGGATTAAAACCAGACTCTGCATCAACTATGTCATTTTCCATGAGAGTTTTGCCATGGATCCCCCTCCGGCATGCCACAGTCCAGGTGTTAGTCCCCTTGAAACAACTTTTCCATCACTATTGTGGCCAGAAAGAGTCCCTGTGGGTTTTAAAATTTGCCTGCCCATTGAAGTCTATGGCGGTTCGCCCGGTTCGCCCGTTCGCGAACATTTGCGGAAATTCGCGTTCGCCATTTGCGAACGGAAAATTTTATGTTCGCGACATCTCTACATATTAGTCATTCTATTATTTTATAGTACACATATTCATACGGGGAACATGTATACCTTATGTTTATATAGAGCACTCTACTGAATGCTTAGAAAGATGATTATTATAAACCAGTCCTTGCAGGGGGAGCACTGAGTGATGCACACTGTTTAACAGCTAATGCAGCTATAATATCAATCATAGGAGGGTGACTGGACTACAGAAAGCAGTGGTTCAAACACCACTTACCCTAAACACCCTCTTTCACCATCCCTAAATTTAACCCCTCCCAAAACCTAAACAAACTCTTCCCCACATGTAGGCACTCAAATTCTAAACCTGGAAAATAACTCCTATTAATAATCGTAATACACCATGTACCCTTATACTAAACAACCAAACTCTTACCCTAAACTCAATAATCCTAAACACCCCTTAAACCACAGCTATAACCCTGGTCAAGCTTTTAATCCTCTTAACACTAAGTACCCTATGTTTTCAAATTCTGACATTAACCCTTTTCACACCTTAAACCTCCCTTTACCCCAACTACGCCTAACATTAACATTTTTAACCCTTTATGCATTTCCCCAGCCGCATACACTCACTACACTCATAGATTCAAATACAATGCATTACAAGTAAACATACAGATACAGACAGTATATTCATATGCAGTGATAAAATGTGAATATGTAACTCTGGCCGTGGGTAAAATGTGGTAAAAACGGAAAAAAAAATTTCACTTACATTATTTCACTTATACGTTCAAATATTTAACTTTAGTTTCACGTATAGGGAATGGACTGTAAAGCAAGACGGACTCTTCCAAGTAATCTGATTAAAACATTGCGATAGTTAAATACTGGATCTATAATCGTTTTATGCATTATTTATTCCTAACACCTAGATATAGATATTAGCTCTATATTGTTGAACAGTAAGCCTATTTAACCATTGCATCGTTCACTGCTTTCCTGCTCCTAATATCTTATTAACGAGCAGACATGGTAGCTGTGTACCTTGTGATCATGATATATGGACAAAACACTCATAGACCTGCAGCAATGTTTATCACTCACAGTTTAGTCTCAATCTAGCAACACAGACGCCTTTTTCATGTGTTAAGAAATGAAATACAGTTCGTTCCATTTGTAGAACACCATGTGCCCTGGTAATCCAGCAGGGGGAGAAAAGATAAGTTTACCTGAAACGTATTTATATCAGCAGAAAGTCTGACCGTGCAATTACAAGGGGGAAAAAAATAAATAAATTAATTGATTGCTTAATTCGCTCAAAAAAAATTAAAATATGATAAATCAAAATTGCAGAAAAGTAAATCTAAATATTTTATTTATTAAAGTGTGCATTGTCTGGAATTCAAACTGAATTATAGACCAAAACAGTTGAACTGAAAACATAGGTGACTTAGAGAGTTTTCCTAATTTCATTACTTTGGCCTGAAGGCTCTTTAAATTATCTTTAAATTTCGGAAAATTCTTGTTTTAGTGACTAATCTTGTAAATCTTAGCAGGAGAAATCGTTATATGTCCAAATTGTGAAAAGTCAGGCTTGCTTACAGGGTTAATCACTACACTCCAAATGCAGCTATTACAATCCAAATTGAAACCTTTAGGCAAAAATAGTCACACTTGAACAGTTCAAATAGAATATCCGTCCAGAATTTCAAGCGCTGGAGTCTCAAATATTAACTAACGTTATAAGCAATGCAATCAAAGGAGCCTGGCTTTGTAAGGCGGTAAATGGAAGTAATTTAGAAGATGACATCTTCTGCACCTAGCCAAACAAGTCTCCATACATTAAGCATTAATTGTATGCAATATGATTGAAATTAGTTCATTAATAAAAAAGAAAAAAAAAGAAAAAGTTATTGGCCCACCCTGTATTTTTATTTTTATATCTGCTAATTTATACGTTTGCTACCAATTTTCTAATATAATTGCAATAATGAGACTAGGGCTCTTCCAGGCTACCATAACATCCCTTGAATAATTTGTTAGTACATACATTTACATACTTGGAAAATCTAGATAGCGAATGAGTAACTGGGGATACAGGTGGGAATAGATTTGGATAAAGTATTCGTTTACAATTTCCTTGGATGTCTTGCATTTATGTGGGAATTACACTGTGTAATTTCTCCAATTCAACATATCATAATTGAATTATTATAAATTACAAGAGCATTGCTAGTGCCACATTTGTATTACAACAAACTTAGACACCAGCTGTTCCATTTCCTAAATTCTATAACCAAATTTCCATGACAAGACTCTACCATGTGCTAATTTCCACGGTTACAAATTAGTAATATTCCCCTAGGAATGGATACTTACTGTGATAAAGCAGAGAATTCAACCAAACGCAACATGGAACAAGGCTACATATTATTCATAGAGAGTCTCAACTCCATTATCTAGTCGTAGACTCTAAGTATACATTAGTGGTTTTTACATGGTGTCAAGAAATACAGGCATTCCAACTTTAATATTTTAATACACAAAATAATCGCAAATCTATTTATTTTCTTGCTACTGTTTATTAAAATAGGGTAAAATAATATGGAACACAATTACGAGGTTAGTCATTAAATACCAGATTTTGTCTGGACAAAATTTGGTTAAAATACCCCAAATTAAACCAGATTTTTATTTCTCATATTTAATAATGACAAATGTGCTTGTAATTCAATAGAACAAAATGAGCACATCATATTTGGTATCATCCAGCGTCTGGTTGAAAAATCAGTTTATTTTGCATGTGAATCTGTTTTGGGTTAGTAGGAAAATGTAAGTGGTCAAAATCCTCATTATAACACGACGATAACACATGATCATGTTCACAGAAAGGCCAAAGGCATTATATAAAAAAAAAAACTAATTCAAATATTACTAGTTTTCTAATAAAAAAAATGTAATTATTTTACAAATAAGAATCCAGATTAAAAAATAACTCATGTATAGGTTTATTATGTTATACAAGTTGAAGATTACAGGTGGTCAAGTGCACTGATAATGCGAATATTAGTGTCAGGTTTGTCATTAACCTGTTATGTTCCACAAAAACATTACAGTGTGCATGCGTCATTATATTTACTAAAATGAGAATTCAAAGTGTATTCAAAGCGAATTTCACATTTAACGAGAGAGTAGTTGACTTAAAGCATATCTAACTTTTCCAGTTCAACTCTTTTGACTTCAAGGAACACTATAGGGTCAGGAACACAAACATGTATTTCTGACCCTATAGTGTTTAACCCACCATTAAGGTGGCTTGCCCCCCTTTAACCCCTTAAAAGCATGAAAAACTAACCTTATTTCCAGCGCCAAGCGAGTCCGCAGGCGCTATCTCCGCCCCCTTGGTGACATCATCAGAATTGCTGATTCTAAGCCAATCCAATGCTTTCCCAGAGGGAAAGCATTGGATTGGCTTAAATCGGCAAGGGGCAGGGTCAAACACCATTATGGCCAATCAGCACCTCCTCATAGAGATGCATTGAATCAATGCATCTCTATGAGGAAAATTCAGCGTCCCCATGCAGAGCGTAGGGATGTTGAACGGCAGAGCTGCCTACTGTGCAGCACTGAGCCAGGAAGCACCTCCAGTGGCCATCTAAGGAGTGGCCACTTGGAGGTGTCCCTAGGGGCAATGTAAACACTGCCTTTTCTCTGAAAAGGCAGTGTTTGCATAAAAATGGCTGAAGGCAATGATTATACTCACCAGAACAACTACATTAGGCTGTAGCTGTTCTGGTGACTGTAGTGTCCCTTTAAATTTGAAATTCACTTAGAATTCCCACTTTGGTAAGTAACCCTTTAAACGTATATCCTTATTTAGGTATTTTGCACGTGTATTTAATTTTATTGTGTTATTGATTTTTCTATATTTCGTATTTTAGTTATGGTGATTATCTGTCCTGTAATTAGTTTAAATAGATTAACAAGAAGTCATTAAACACTGTACTGCATTTGTTAATTTCGTTTAAAATAAATACTATTGGTCTATTTTATTTTCCAGGAGCTTTGCAACAGCTTTCAAAATGAAAAAGTTTTAAAATTCTTCATGTACTTAACGTTATTCCAGGGCCATCAGTAGTCTCTGCACCCGTCGGTGGTGAACTTTGTTCCATGCTGCATTTTTCTGCGCGCTAAGCACTAACAGATACAGCCATGAGGGGTGAGACCGCTGTTTTAAATTGTTATTGAAAAATGCATTTTAATTTCATTTCTTTAAACTTTTAGTTGACGTATTAGGCGATATTATACATTGTGGCTGTTCTTTCTTTGTAGTTTTTCTCCTATATTTATAGAAAACCTCATAAGGTCATATTTCAAAATCTAGCAATGGAGACAGTTATTGTCGTTAATTACTGGGCTCTCTAAAATACATTATAGAATCCACCTATTAAAGAGAAACATGTATGTTTCTTCCTGTTTTTAGAAAAAAAAGGAGAATTAGGGGCACATCCGGGAACATGCATTTCTCAGTAGTGGTGCTGTGGTACAGACCAAAATACAGCTCACACACACAAAAAATGCAGTTTTAAAATTTACAAGACTATTAAAATCATCAATCTTAACAAACAAATATGGGGATTCAGTTATGACCACATTGTATTAAGCCCACCACTACGTCACAGCACCCCAATATCTACTGTGACATAGTGGTAGGCTTAACACAATATTCCTGTTATTAAACATAACTTTTCATGAGAATCAAATATTTACTTGAGCTTGACTTGCACTTGGCTTTATATATTAGATTAGATATATTACACTACTATACATTTTAATAATTTTAAATGTGTTAGCCAAGAGGTACACCAGTTTGATATATGTATATGCTTCTATAAAACATTTTTATGACCCACATTTTAGCTATTTTTCACATAATCTGTAAATTCTGTCATCTGGAATTCCACAATTGCTGAAAGCAACATATTAATTACTATTGCCATCTGTGCAAAACAATAGGAAAAACAATATTTTAGTTCAGAGACTTCAATCACATCCGTTATCTTTGGCATTATGTTCTATGTTTGTTGATTGATTGACTTTATTACTCTTTGCTATTGAATAATTAATTTGTACATAAACATGTATTCAGAATGCACCTACGGGAAATATTTAAAATGGAGGTAAGTTTACAAAATAAAAAATAATATTTAATTTATTTTTAGCAAGAGGAATAAACACTTAAAAAAAACATTTTTATGAAAACGCAAAATGGTTGGCCGCGGGACTTCGTAAGGATTTTGGGTAGTTGAAGATATGGCTTGGTAGTCTGTCTCTACCAAATAGTAACAGAATATTAAAATGTTTTCTCAGTCTGATATGCATGATCATAGAGTTCTCATAACACCTACTACGCAGTTGCTAGAGCGATCTTTTTATGGATACAACATAAGGTATGCGGTTGTGGATGGTCATAGTTGCGAACGGTCCCAACAGATACCTGCCTAAAAGCCAATGCCGCTGTTTTTGCACCTATCCTCCATGAATAATTATGTTAATACTGTAAAAGTTAGCTGCAAATTTACACGAAATATGCTATTTACTAACTAGCATAACTTTGCCCCAAAGTCAGGTAAAAATTGACTCTGCTATCTAGGGGACTGAAGAAGGATCAGAGAAAGAAATTAGATTAGATTATACCATGTTTTAATGGAACAAGCAAGTCAGTCCATGTTAATATTATCTAATTTAAAGGAAAGCAGTGTTGAATGTATTTATTTAAAGTGTTTGCAATATTATGCATACTTTGAGGTTTTCTTCAGAAAGTCCTTGCCAGATCATCTTATATTATTTTTTGCTCAGGTAACTGAAAAAATAGAATCATTAAGAGTTTGTATTCAACTTATATTATTCACAACAAATCTTTAATGTAAGGCTCTCAATGATAACACACTTGAATGGGCGAGGCAGTTGGCACATACTGCAAAGGTTGTTGGATCAGCGCTTAGTGACCAATAGAGAGCTTGGATAAGAAGGGCTGCAACCTAATGGTATGATGATATGGCATAGGCAAAGTATCAGGGGCCAAAATTCATTTAATGATATAAATTAAAAAGTGTAAAAACAGTAAAAAAAAAAACAGCCAAACGCGTTTCGCCACACAGGGCTTCATCAAATGGCAATAGAAATGGTTGCTCACCCGCATGTGAGTGTTATACCTTTTTTAAAGTACCAACCTCTTGATATTGCATACAGAGAGCACTATTGGTCTTTTTATTTTTTCCCTTCCACATACTGAGAATCTTCGCCTTGTTTGTTGTCTATAAGAATTCACAATCCTTCTTGTGTGCTTTTATCTCTAAAAACTACCATTTAGGGTGTAAGTTGCTTTACCGTGAAGTGCATAACATTGCATTTCTCTACATTAAATTTAATCTGCCATTTGAGTACTCAGTCCCCCCAATCAATCTAAATCTCTACACCAAAGTTATATTCTGCTCACATTGTATTAGTTTACAGAGTTTTGTGTAATCTGCAAACACTGAAACGAGACTTTCAATGCAATACAACAATCTATAAATATGTTAAATAGAAGCAGTCCCAAGTCAGTACACTGAGGGACTTCACTTACCACTTTTGTCCAGCTTGAAAATTTACCATTAATGACAACTCTCAGTACTCTATCTTTAAGCCAATGTTCTACCCAAGAACAAGAATTATCCCTTAATAACTCTTCAAATTCCTTTACAGCCATAGAGGTTAAGCTAACAGGTCTATCATTTACAGACAAAGATTTTGAACCTTTTTTGAATATTAGAATCACATCTGCCTAACTCCAATCCTCCGGTAAAATTCTTGAAAGAAAAGAATCCTGAAAGATTAAAAACAGAGGTTCACTGAAAATCCAATTTGAAGCTCTTTCCAATTTTGCAACAAACAAGGAAGATAATCCTTCTTGACCCCATAATGGCAGTCAAATCTCTCCTTGGATCATTTTATATCTTCATTAGCTGTTGTACATGCATTTTTCTTTGTTCTTGTTATACTCATAGGCTTTTCTAACCTCAGCTTGTTCTTTGACTATTCTCCATTCAGTTGTCCCTGACCTTTGACCTGGCTTATCATATTTACTGTTTTCGGTCTTCCTGACCTTGGCTTGTTCTATACCACTCTGTATTTTTGTTAAGTCCGGACACTCTAAAACCATGTCATATGCATTATTTTTTTGCGTCCGTCGAGTCAAAGTTTAGTTAAAGTTTAAGTACTGGGTCCAAAGTTTGCTTTGCTTTGTTGAGTCTCCTTTTTCCCAAAAATGTCAAAACCAATGTTGAGGTTGCACAGCTGCACGCATTTGTATTACCTGTTGACGTAAAATGTTAGTGGCCTCTTTTACAATCACAATATGGCAAAATAAATATGGAGACGATAATTGCTGAAATATTGGGGCAGATTTCTGCACACAACAAAATTTGGTGGACTTCGAAGGACTATTTGAGCGTACATTTTACGATTCTAGTGCTTGCTTACAAGTCCCTACATAATGCTGCTCTAACTTACCTATCCTCCCTAATACACAAGTATGTCCCGTCGAGGCCCCTGCGCTCTGCTGAAGACCTACGTCTATCTTTTGTCCTTTGTCCCACATCTGATAATCGCCACCAAGACTTCTCCAGTGCTGTACCTTTTAAGTGGAACTCCCTTCCCTTCTCCGTTAGACTTTCACCCAGTCTCCACTCCTTCAAAAAGATCTTTGAAAACACACTTTTTTCAGGAAAGCATATCATTTAAACTGTTAGTGGGTTTTCATACACCTCCCACCCCCATGTCTCCTCTCCTGCAACTGTCAAATATAACCTACTAAGTTCTCAGTGATTACTTTTCTAGCTACCTATTTCATTACCCCTACTTATACCTTTTGTGCCACCATACCCCACTCCCTCTAGCATGTAAGCTCATTGAGCAGGACCCTCAAACCCTCTGTTCCTGTGCGTCCATATGTCTGGTTACAATTATGTGTCTGTTAGTCCAACCATTGTACAGAGCTACGGAATATGCTGGTGCTATATAAATAATAAAATAATAATAAAATAATAATTTGGATTAATTTATTTAGAGACCTCACACTCATTTGTTCACAATTGTTTTTGTTTTGTTTTTGTTTCATCTTTCCTCCACCCCCACCCCATTTCTGACACTCTCATCCCACTTATTCTTTGTTCTACTCTATTTCTCTACTGATATTTTTCATTTGTAATAATGCTTGCTTGTTTGCAAATCCTATATTCGTCAAGTGCCTGGTTTTCTGTGTTAATTCTTGTGGGTATTTGTATGTCTTTTTTTTATTATTATAACAATTTTTTATTATTATTTCTTTATTATTTCTTTATTCTTTACTATTTTATTTATATAAGTTCATTATTCCTCTATTTTTCCCTTTGTTTGGGTAAGGGGTTTCCTCCCATTGTTTAGGTTTAGGGTTTCCTTCTTGTCTATATAAACAACGTTTATAGGTTGAAATTAGAGAGGGGGGTATACTTATACTTTGTAATATTTTTTGTTTTGCTTTGCACTCCTGTAACCTTTGTTAACGTTTACTTAATTGTCCTTAACTATGTTTCTGAATCCTATGCATTCTCCGCACCAGTCCTCTTAATTCTGAATAAAAATTATTAAAAACAAGCTAGGAAAAAGGATGATGTCCATACCAGTTCAACAATTTATTTATTCTACAACATCCTAGAAGTTCAAATTATTTGGATTTTAAGAAAATGCAGTACAAATAATTAAATTGGGGCATGCATTGGAATTTTTTTTTTTTAAATGCTCACACACTCAGACACTACACACAAAGACACATACACATAAACATACCACATTTACATTCTTCCACATACAAAATGCAGTCTTCACAAACACAACACTTAAGTAGGACACACAGACACACTCCCACCCCACATACAGTACTCATACAGTTTCCTCCACACACATAATACTCAGGCACTACACACACACATCACTCAATCTCCCCACACATATACTACACCCAGCCACAACTCACGCACACACAATGCCCAGATCTTTGGCCGCAATCTGGCATTCTGCCTAGGGCCCTGGGCAGTTTTAACCCAGCTCTGCTGTACACCTTACCGGCCCTGACGACGACTTTGTGACTCTTGTAATGCATATTGTTCTTTTTGTCAGTGAACTGTAGATTACACAGGCTGTATTGAATTATTGAATTCTATATTTTGTATTTCGTGTAAAAAAAATTCTAAATACAATAAATAAAAAAAGAATATATATATATTTATATATATATATATATATATATATATATATATATATATATATATATAAATAGAAATATATATAAAAATTTATATATAAAACCAAAAGCCTTGCACTCCTACTTACAAAAATGTAGAACCCGGTGCTCGATTGCATTAGACATGCAGAACAGAAAAAAAATCAGCACTCCCAGGATTTTTTAAATAAAGCTTCTTTTTACTCCAAAATATCGACGTTTCAGTTCCTACCAGGAACTTTCATCAGGATCAGGATTGTTATCCTGATGAAAGTTCCTGGTAGGAACTGAAAAGTCGATATTTTGGAGTAAAAATAAGCATTATTTAAAAATCCTGGGATTTCTATATTTATATATACATATATGTGTGTGTGTGTGTGTGTCAGCAATGGGTATGTAAGGAACTGTTGGACATAGGAGTCGCTCAGGCCACTGTAAAAAGGGCTCTAGAAATCTGCATGTTTTAGCACCTGGTATTATTTTCAGCTATAACAGGCCAAAATATCACTAGAAACAAAAGGTGAAAACAAGATTGTAATCTAAATTTATAGCTGAACAAAAGGTAAAGTCTGACAAATCCCTAAATTAGAAGGGGAATAATAAGAGTACTAGCTGTACAATGTAATATAAATTAGTTAAAGGAACACGATATTGTCAGGGCCATCTTTAACGTCAGGCGGCGGGCTGTCATCCTAGGGGGCCCAAAGCAGCTGCCCCTTCAGCCCGCCAGCCGCCGTGGTGCGTGCAGCCCGTTGGAACTACTACTGTGGACCACACGATGAGGGGGCCCATCGGGTGGCCCATGATCTAAAGGCCACTTGATGGCAATGTATTTTCAGGGGCCCCGTCAGCGCTGCTCTTTAAGAGCACGACCGGGTGATGATGTCACAGAGCTGGGAGGAGGACACTGCCCCCCAGCATTCATCGAGCGCCGCACGGGAGGAGAAGAAGGAGAGAAGGGAGGAGTGAATCAGAGGCAATGGACCCCAGGGGAGTCACCCTCCTGTACCTAAAAGGTAGGACACAGGAAGGTGACTAAAAAATTGACATTTTGCATGTTTGTATGTGTATCTGTTTGTATATGTGTCTGTATGTGTATCTGTTTTTGTGTGTCTGTGTATGTTTGCATGTGTGTCTGTATGTGTATCTGCATGTGTGTCTGTATCTGTGTGTCTGTGTTTGTGTGTCCTTTTGTGTATCTGTATGTCTGTCTGTGTGTCCGTATGCCTATCTGTGTCTGTATGTCTGTATGTGTATCTATGTGTCCGTATGCCTATCTGTGTCTTTGTATCTGTTTGTACGTGTGTAACTGTGTGTCTGTATGCGTATCTGTTTGTATGTATGTTTATCTGTGTGTGTATCTGTCTGTCTGCATATCTGTATGTTTGTATGTGTATCTGTGCGTGTAAATGTTTGTCTGTATGTGCGCCAGTGTGTGTATCTAAGTGTGTATAATTCTGTGTGTCTGTGTATCTGCATGTGTTTCAGTGTGTGTCTGTTCATCTCTATGTGTGTTAGTGTGTGTCTGTGTATCTGCATGTGGGTCTGTGTATGTATCTGTATGTTATTGTGTGTGTCTGCATGTTTGTCAGTATATTTGTCTGCTTATCTGTATGTGTGCTAGTGTGTCTGTTTAACTGCATGTTTGTCAGTGAGTGTATCTGTGCATCTGTGTATCTGGGTGTGTGTAAATGTGTATCTGCATGTGTGTCTGTGTATGCACTTGTGTTTATGTGTATCTGTCTTTGTTTGTCTGTACCTGTGTATGTGTGTATCTCTATGTATGTCAGTGTCTGCATCTGTATGTGTCAGTGTGTGTATTTTGTCTCAGTAAAAATGAGTGCGGCTAAGTGTGTGTTTGTTTTTTTGTGTTTTGTTTTTTTTGTGTGGGGTGGAGTGCGTGATTGCATGCTACGTCCAGTGGGCCCAAGCAAATGCCTACCCAGGGTCCAATCAGTATTAACGACGGCCCTGGATAGTGTTAGGAATACAAATCTGTATTCCTAACACTATAGAGCTCTCTGAAACCCCCCTTCCTCACGGCCTTCCCAACCCCCCATGCCACATGAAGGGTTAAAAACCCTTAAGTCACTTACCCAATTCCAGTGCTGATGTCCCTCAGCAGGGGGAGGGGGGGAAGGGATGGGGGGGGGGCTAATGCTGTGAGCGCATTAGGTCTTTGCTTTACTATGGGGATTTCACTGATGCTGGATGTCCTCATGCAGACTGTAAGGATTGTCAAGCGTCATTGAGCCAACCCAGAGTACGATAAAGTCCGAAAAGCACCTCTAGTAGCTGTCTGATATTAGCTGTCTTAGTCATGCAATATGTACAATGTTTACTTCTCTAAAACTGCAATGTTTTACATTGCAGGACAAAGTGCAACAGGGACAGTGCACCCAGATCACTTCAATGAGCTGAAGTGGTCTGGGTGCCTATAGCATCCCTTTATGTAAATTGTATGATTTATATAATAAAGGAACTAACACTAAATGATTACCCCCCCCCCTCCTAGCCCCCCTCCTAGCCCCCCTCTGCCCCAGGTGGCAAGTAAAGGGTTAAATAACTCTGTTTTCAAACACTGTCTGACCCAAGGTGCATGCATATGGCTGACAGATCGTGTCATATTCTAAAGGAAGGGATGAGCTTTTCTAATTTTCTTTTAAATATACTCCATGTAACAAAGAATCTATCACCTTTTCAAAACTGGATGAAAGGGTCATTATATTTAAAAAAAAAAAAAAAAAATCGTGTTAGTGTGGCAGTTGTCCTTTAAGTTAATTTTCAGTTTTCCATCACTTTGCAAAAAAAAATAAAAATATGATCAAAAATCAGTTTTCAGACAAGCTTCTTGTAATGTTCTACAGGAAGACAAATTAGCCTGTTCTGAATTCATTAGGGGTTTTGCAAAATAAGAAAATCCTTTATTATCACAGTTTATGTTGACTTACAGAGCAGTTAGACCTTGTAAATCACGTATTGTTGATTTTAGGTATAGCCATTGAAATCTCACAGATTTGATGTAACCAAATCTCGTTCATTGTCAATCACACACATAAGCAAACATGAAAGTATTTGGTATTCATGAAACTGGCAGATAAAATACATTCAAATGCGGTGCTCCAGAATATGCTGGCGCAGAAAACAGAAATGGTAATAAAAGGGAAATACAATAATTCATGTTTGGACTGGATTAATACATACTTTGATATTAGCTTTCACTTTTGTTTGAATGTATTAAACAAAAAATCTACATATAATTTTTTAATATAATATATATCTTTTATATTATCCAGTACACATCATCATGTGATCAGGTAGATTTTTAGAAAAAAAGTCTCCAAATATTTCAGCAACTCTTCCAGAATGCCATGCAATATATGTTAATAAGCAGAGACTTCTGACTCAACTGTAACGTATTAAAGATCTCCAATCGGCATTTTTACGGGGTTCACTGCTACTGCCTGTATTGACAGCTTTTTTTTTTTTGCCAATATTTGGTTTAGGACCTGGGTGTCCAATAGGTAGATCCCCAGGTGTAAAACTACAACTCCAATGATGTTTTGCAAGCCTTTAGAATGACTAAGCCTCATGGAAGCTGAAGTTTCAAAACATCTGGAGATCTTCCTTTTTGGGCAGCCCTGGTTTAGGATCCGAACTAATTCACAAATTTCTACATATTTCAATATAACTGAGAGTCCCATTTTTGTCACTTTCTATCTTTTTTTTAAAGTTTTTTTTTTTACACTAGTCATACTTTGGCAAATCTGGACACTATCTAAACATGGAGGTGTATTTTTAAACTGGGGATTTATTCATTAACCCCTTAAAACAGGAGGGCGTACTATTACGCCCTATTCTAAGCGGCTCTAAACGCCGCAGGGCGTTTTTTTTTTAACTTACCCGGTCACCGGCGATCCCACGCTGGCGATCGCGGTTGGCGGGACTCCCAGGGAGCCCCCCGCGGCACATCCGACATCCTGAAGCCCCCCTCCACGGCCATGTGAGCGTGAGGTCCTTGCAAGGACCTCACAATCACATTGCTGGGTTAGCTGCCTGGTGCATTGCCAGCAGGGGGACTAACTGTAATGACAGTTAGTCCCCTTGCTGGCTGGAAATAAAATAAAATAAATTAAATAAGTGTAAAAATATATGATCTAAGTATATATATACACATATACATACACACACATACACTGTCTAGGTGTATTTTACTATTAATATATATATAATTATATATATATATACATATATATATATATATATATATATATATTAATATCAAATTAGACGTAGACTGATACTGATTAAATATATATATATAATTATTGTTATATATATTTATATATAATATAAAAAATTATGTAAATACGTAAAAAAATAAAATGTGAAAAATAATTTACAAAAAATAATAAAAAAATATATAGATGTGTGTTTTTTTTGTTCTAACTGTATTGTGATATTAATATATATATTTATATCAAAATACACGTAGAACGAAATAATATATATCTATATACATAAATATATACGTATATATCACTATATATATACCTATATATAAATACAAATATTTTTTAAAAATTATATATATATATATATATATATATATATATACACATACGTATATATATATATATATATATATATACATATATTAATTCTACATATATATTTATGTAATATTTTTACATAATTAGGTATCTTAATTAATTACAATTAGCGGGACCTGGCTGACAACCGATGCCGAAAGTATAGGGAATTTAATTTGCTAGCACTATATTTAACCCTATAACTTTCCAAGACACCATAAAACCTGTACATGGGGGGTACTGTTTCACTCGGGAGACTTCACTGAACACAAATATTAGTGTTTCAAAACAGTAAAATGTATTACAACGATAATATCGCCAGTAAAAGTGAAGTTTTTTGCATTTTTCATGCACAAACAGCACTTACACGGACGATATTATTGCTGTGATACTTTTTACTGTTTTGAAACACAAATATTTGTGTTCAGCGCAGTCTCCCGAGTACAACAGTACCCCTCATGTACAGGTTTTATGGTGGTTTCAAAAGTTACAGCGTCAAATATAAGGCTTGTGTTTCATTTTTTTCACATTAAAATTCGCCAGATTGCTTACGTAGCCCAAGAATGAAAATTACCCCTATGATGGCATACCATTTGCAATAGTAGACAACCCAAGGTATTGCAAATGGGGTATATCCAGTCTTTTTTAGTAGCCAAAATTGGCGTTTTTTGCATTTTTCACACACAAATACTAACGCTAACTTTGGCCAGTGTTTGTGACCAAATGGCTACTAAAAAAGACTGGACATACCCCATTTGGGTTGTCTACTATTGCAAATGGTATGCCATTATGGGTGTAAATGTAATTCCTGGGCTACTATACAGTCTCAAAGGCAACGTAACCAATCTGACGAATTTCAATTTCAAATGTAACACGCTATATTTGACCCTGTAACTTCCCAAAACACCATAAAACCTGTACATAGGGGGTACTGTTTTACACGTAAGACTTTGCTGAATACAAATATGTGTATTTTATTGCAGTAAAAGCAAACAGTTTTATGACATTGACAGTTAAAATGTCATGTAGAACTAAAAAAATAACAAAATGTCTTATTTTCTTCCATTTTTTTCATATTAAATTATGTTTCATAGCTAAATTTTTGATATTAAATGAAAGCCCTGTTTCCCCTGAATAAAATTATATATAATAAGGGGGGTGCATTTAATATGAAAGAGGTGAATTACGGTTGGACAGACATATAGCGCAAATGCCAGGTTTTGTTTATGTTTTGTTTTGTTCACAACTTGTACATTTGGCTCAGTCCTTAAGGGGTTAAACCAGGGTTTGTGGAGAATTGAAAAGTGAAATGCAAATTTTAGGATAACTGTAACAACCCACGGGGGTCGTGTTCCTTGAACTCAGGTGCAGTAACAGCCCTTCCTTACAAGCACGATCCACAGAGATCCTGAGGTTGAGAACAGGGTTCTGTTGGGTCAGTGATGGAACAGGGGCTTTAATAAAAATAACAGAAAAATCCAAGACAAAGGTATCCGAAAAAAGGGCAGGCAGAAATCAGAGTCAGACGGTCCAGAGGTCAGTGCAGGCAGCAATTAACAAAATTTGGAGAGCAAGCAAAGTCCGGAAACCCGCAAGGACAGGAAACACAAGGGAACAAACGCTAGGAGTTCTGAGGCAACAAAACAACCGAGCACTGACTGAAAGGTGTGCATTGCTCAATCACATAACCTGGTCTCACCTGTGTGTGGAGTTACCTGAGGGCAATGTGACTGAGTGTGGGACTAAGCCCCATCTCGAATGCATCATTGTCCTGACTCCGCCCTTTAGCCACACCTCCTCCAATCTCTGACCTGCAGAAAAGTCTCGCCATGCAGCTGCCGCCATTTTGGAATGCCGGAACAATCACTGCACGTGAATTGAGGATCACAGGATGACGACTAGCGTGCAGCAGCACTATAACCATACTATAACCGCCGCAGACTGACCTCCAGGGAGTCACAGACGCCCTGGGACAGGTGAGTACCATCGGCGAATGTGACAATAACATAAAGTAGTGGGAAACATTATCCAAGTTCCCAATTTTTCCAGCTTAGGTTATGTGTGTCCATACCTTATGACTTGTAACTTTTTTCAGTCGCAATTCCAGCAAAAACCTGTACCATTTGCATTTTAGATAGGTCCCATTCAGGTAAGTAATAATATTTCATTTGTTTAATTGTAAAGAAAGATCTGACTTATTCCTTCCAGATTTGTAGTACTGGCTATTTATTCTGTACTGTAATGATGCATACCATTACATGCTTTTAACATAAAAATTGGCATTTTTAAAGAGAACCGACCAGAGTGGGCCGAGTTAACCTTTCCCTTTACAAATATGTCTCACTGCGATTCAAACTTCCACAATTATGTTATTCTGGCAATTCACAACAATTACTGTTTCTCATATTTAAAAGGACACCAAAACAACTACAGTTTATTTTATTTGTTCTGGTGAGTAGAATCCTTCCCTTCAGGCTTTTTGCAGCAAACACTGTCTTTTCAGAGAAAATGCAGTGTTTACATTACAGCCTATGGATACCTCCACTGGCCACTCCTCAGATGGCTACTCGAGGTGCTTCCTGTGGCAGTGCTGCACAGTTTGACTGACATTCAGTGTCTCTACCCTGGAGACACTGAACTTTCCTCATAGAGATGTATTGATTCAATGCATCTCTATGATGAGATTTTATCCACACATGCACAGTAGCCTCCCAATGCTTTCTTATGGGAAAGCATTGGACTAATTGAGATCATCATGTTTGAGTGAATCACTTTTTTTTTTTTTTAACAGGGGACAAGTGGGGCCAGGGACCTCTAAACAACACTATTAGTACTAATTGTATTCCTGACATTGTAGTGTTCCTTTAAATGCTAGCACGAGAAATGTATATCATTTCAACATTATCTGTATAAACTTACAGAGTGAGAGAGAGAGGAGGTACATAAAGGTGAACACTGTATTATGAGAAATAATATCATCAACCGTTTTGGAGATATAATAATAATAAATCACCAGAAAAAAGGTGAGTTTTATTATATAGATCTCCATGACATATCTATCGCCTTATTTTCCCAAAATATATGCTTTACCAACTATATATTATATTATTTCAGTCAGATTGGAACTTACATGTATGTCCTAGTGCTGCCCTTAACCTCTACACTACTAAAACACACTAAACATTAACCCCTACAATACCAATACAGGGCACTACCATTAAACATTAACCCCTAAACTACTATAACACACCACACTAAACATTAACCCCTACAATACCAATACAGGACACTACCAATAAACATTAACCCCTAAACTGCTATACCACACCACACTAAACATTAACCCCTACAATACAAATACAGGACACTACCAATAAACATTAACCCCTAAACTACTATAACACACCACACTAAACATTAACCCCTACAATACCAATAAAGGACACTACCAATAAACATTAACCCCTACACTACTATAAAGCACCACACTAAACATTAACCCCTACAATACCAATACAGGGCACTACCATTAAACATTAACCCCTAAACTACTATAACACACCACACTAAACATTAACCCCTACAATACCAATAAAGGACACTACCAATAAACATTAACCCCTACACTACTATAAAGCACCACACTAAACATTAACCCCTACAATACCAATACAGGGCACTACCATTAAACATTAACCTCTACACTACTATAAAGCACCACACTAAACATTAATCCCTACAATACAAATACAGGACACTACCAATAAACATTAACCCCTACACTACTATAACACACCACACTAAACATTAACCACTACAATACCAATGCAGGACACTACCAATAAGCATTAACCCCTACACTACTATAACACACCACACTAAACATTAACCCCTACAATACCAATACAGGGCACTACCAATAAACATTAACCCCTAAACTACTATAACACACCACACTAAACATTAACCACCACAATACCAATACAGGACACTACCAATAAACATTAACCCCTACACTACTAAAACACACTAAACATTAACCCCTACAATACCAATACAGGGCACTACCAATACACATTAACCCCTACACTACTATAACACACCACACTAAACATTAACCCCCTACACTACTCATGAAGCCTGTTACTACACCAACCATTAATCCCATACCCTACACTAACAGTAGACATTCTCCTCATACACCACTATAGCCCCCACTAACACTAGCAGTAGACATTAACCCCTGCCCTGCATTGCCTTAACACTTGAACTCACATGAATCTTAATCTAAAATATCATGCAATAGATACCTAAAAGATACCTAGTGATCTCATGATTCGATCTAAAGTCCTCCTATTTGCCCATAAAATACCTTTGCGTATTCTATAAAAAAATATATATTGGTTCTACTCTGCAATATGTTAAGCAAAAAATATCTGCATGTTGGAAGTAAAATTATGTATGGTGAAAAATTGTAAAGGAAATAAAAAAATAAAAAGGCTGTACTGAAATGATGTTTCCTGTTTGACTATTTTAGGGTAAAGTGTACAATCCTCCCGTCAGTTTCCTTTCAACACATGGCTTGGTGAACAACCCAATATGTCACCTGCAATGTCCCAAATCTGCAGCAATGCATTGCTGTCACTGACACAGCCTTACAGGTTAATTCCCATAGTGCTAGCTATAAACACCCCGAGGCTGACTGGAAACCAAAGCTGTTATTGTATATAGGGATAATGATAGAAGCAGGAAGCATCAAAGTATCCAGTGTGCATTATTAGCCACATGCCATTCAGGGCTAGTTATTGGCTGCTGTCCCCAGTGACAGTTTGGAAGGGCTTCCCCTCCATGCTCATTCCTTATCTCCCTCCCCTCCGACTGGAAAAGTGTTCCTCGCTCCTCCTGTTATTCCTCCCCCTCCAGTAATCAGTCAGAGAGTGGATGTCAGCACTGAGGGGACAAGCAGCGGCTGCAGCATCACCCAGCCTGGAACTTCTGGAGAGGGACCCCCCAACAAACCACTACCCCCCCATCTCTAACCCCCTAACCTCTGCACTATACACCCCACTAACTACTGCACTCTACACCCTCTAACCTCTCCACACACTCTGCACTATACCCCCACACACTCTGCACTCTACCCCACACTAACTACTGCACTCTACCCCCACTAACTACTGCACTCTACCCCCCACTAACTACTGCACTCTAAACCCTCTAACCTCTCCACACACTCTGCACTATACCCCCACACACTCTGCACTCTACCCCACACTAACTACTGCACTCTACCCCCCACTAACTACTGCACTCTACCCCCACACACTCTGCACTATACCCCCCACTAATTACTGCACTCTACCCCACACTAACTACTGTACTCTACCCCCACACACGCTGCACTATACCCCCCACTAACTACTGCACTATACCCCCTCTAACCTCTCCACCAACTACTGCACCCTACCCCCACACAGTCTGCACTATACCCCCCACTAACTACTGCACTCTACCCCCTTTAACCTAGCCTCTCCACTAACTACTGCACCCCCTCTAACCTCTCCACTAACTACTGCACTCTACCCCACACCCACTCTGCACTATACCCACACTAACTACTGCACTGTACCCCTCCACACTCTGCACTATACCCCCTTCAACCTCTACACTATACCCCTCCACTAACTACTGCACTCTACCCCCACCCAACGACTGCACTAAACTAAGTCAACATCTGCTCTAAACTAATGCACTTCACACCACACATTTGTCCCCCACCAAAATAAATCTGCACTTCTTCTTTTTAGAATCACTTCACTTGATATCCCCCCATATACAGACACTGCTCACTGCACACCCCTATTCACTGCACCATATATACACACACTGATCACTGCACTTCATACACAGCACTGCGTTTGTCCCGCACACTCTGCTCCCAACCCCTCTCGCTACACTTCTTTCCTGCTACTAACCTCTGCACCAGGTCTCTTTATCCACACTGTACCCCTCACTAACCCACTCTGTACCCCTCACTAGCCTACACTGTACCCCTTACTAACCCACACTGTACCCTTCACTAACCCACTCTGTACCCTTCACTAACCCACTCTGTACCCCTCACTAACTCATACTGTACACCTCACTAACTCACACTGTACACCTCACTAGCCCACACTGTACCCCTAACTAACTCATACTGTACACCTCACTAACTCACACTGTACTCCTCATTAACCGACTCTGTACCCCTCACTAACTAACACTGTACTCCTCACTAACTAACACTGTACCCCTCACTAACACTGTACTCCTCAATAGCCCACACTGTACCTCTCACTATACTATACCCCTTACTAATCTAAATTATAACCCTCACTATCTTACACTGTACCCCTCACTAACCCACAGTATCTCACTATACCTGACACTGCACTGTATCTCAGCACTCTAATTACATTTCACCAGCCTTCACATTGCACTGTCTCAGCACGCTAATCACATCTCACCATCCCTCATATATCACTCCCAGCACTCGAATCACATCTCACATCCCTCATATAGCACTCAGCACTCTAATCACATATCACTATCTCTCATATAGCACTCTAATCACATCTAACCATCCCTCATATAGCACTCCCAGCACTCTAATCACATCTAACCATCCCTTATGTAACACTCCCAGCACTCTAATCACATCTCACATCCCTCATATAGCACTCCCAGCACTCTACTCACATTTCACTATTCCTCATATAGCACTCTAATCACATCTTACTATCCCTTATATAGCACTCTAATCACATCTCACTATCCTTTATATAGCACTCTCAGCACTCTAATCACATCTCTCTATTCTTTTCTCCAATTCTTTCTTACACTCTCTCTGGACTACCCTCCTCTCTCTGTCTCTCACTAATTGCACTCCCTCCATCACTCTACTCCTGTCCCCCCGCCCTCTCTCTGCACTCCACACACCTCTCAGCGTCCCTCTCTCTGTGCACTCTATTCACTCACTTCCCACCCACTCCCTCTCTCCCTCTCTCTCTCTCTCTCTCTCTCTCACACACACAGTCTCTCCCTGTCACTCACACTCACTCTGCACTCACTCCCTCTCCCACTCACTGTGTATTCCGTGCCTCATTCCATTTGACTTTGAATCACAAGACATCGATCGCTTTTTCTATGAAACAAACCGATTGATCTGTCAGTCGGGGACCAGGAGCAACTCAGCCAGCATGTCCCGGAGGAAGCAAAGCAAGCCCAGGCAGATCAAACGTGAGTCACACCGAGCTGGCATGGCCAAACTTAGCTGGGTCCAGGGCTACTGAATAGCACTCCAGACATTGTATATATCCCATACCTCTCATAAACATT
Organism: Pelobates fuscus; assembly: GCF_036172605.1. Taxonomy (NCBI): domain Eukaryota; kingdom Metazoa; phylum Chordata; class Amphibia; order Anura; family Pelobatidae; genus Pelobates; species Pelobates fuscus. Next base: position 51,147,157 of record NC_086320.1, read on the forward strand.
GTATATAGCCTATACCCCTCATAGACATTGTATAAAGCCCATACCTCTCATAGACATTGTATACAGCCTATACCCCTCATAGACATTGTATACAGCCCATACCTCTCATAGACATTGTATATAGCCCATACCTCACATAGCCATTGTATATAGCCCATACCTCACATAGACATTGTATATAGCCCATACCTCACATAGACATTGTATACAGCCCATACCTCTCATAGACATTGTATACAGCCCATACCTCACATAGACATTGTATACAGCCCATACCTCACATAGACATTGTATATAGCCCATACCTCACATAGACATTGTATATAGCCCATACCTCACATAGACATTGTATATAGCCCATACCTCTCAGAGACATTGTATATAGCCCATACCTCTCAGAGACATTGTATATAGCCCATACCTCGCATAGACATTGTATATAGCCCATACCTCACATAGACATTGTATATAGCCCATACCTCTCAGAGACATTGTATATAGCCCATACCTCACATAGACATTGTATACAGCCCATCCCTCTCAGAGACATTGTATATAGCCCATACCTCACATAGACATTGTATACAGCCCATCCCTCTCAGAGACATTGTATATAGCCCATACCTCTCAGAGACATTGTATATAGCCCATACCTCGCATAGACATTGTATACAGCCCATCCCTCTCAGAGACATTGTATATAGCCCATACCTCACATAGACATTGTATATAGCCCATACCTCACATAGACATTGTATATAGCCCATACCTCTCAGAGACATTGTATATAGCCCATACCTCTCATAGATATACTGTATAGCCCATATCTCCCATACGCAGCCTGTATAGCCCAAATCTCTCATAGACATCCTGTATAGCCAAAAAACTTTTATAGACATCCTGTATAACTCAGAACTCTCACTGACATTCCATAAGCCCAGCTCTCTTATCAACATTCCATATAGCCCAGCTCTCTTATAGACATTCCATATAGCCCAGCTCTCTTATCAACATTCCATATAGCCCAGCTCTCTTATAGACATTCCATATAGCTCTGAGCTGTAATAGACATTATATGTGGACCAGATTTCTCTTAGACATCCTGTAAAGCCCAGATATATCCTGCATGCCCTTACATCTCATATACATGTCATATGGCTCTGACCTCTCATTATTATTATTATTATTATTATTATTATTATTATTTATATAGCGCCAGCTAATTCCATAACCTGTACAATGAAGTGTCATATAGAAATTATCCCTCATATACATGCAATGTAACCCATATCCATGATGTCCTCTATAAACATTAAACAGGACCCAGATCTCTCATGTAGTTGCCTATAATCCAGATCTTGCACCCACATTTGAAAGCCCTGATCTTTAATAGACAAGCTAAATAATCCTTATCTCTCATAGACATATCATATAACCATGATCACACATAAACATGCTATGTGTGTCCCTTAGACTTGTCCTTATAGCCCTGGTCTACAGATCAATGTATAGCCTTAATACTCTATTTTATGATTGTACAACCTATTTATTGACAGTTTATCATGTTGTATCTGCACTCTTCAGGATTGTGGTCAGTCGGAAAGATACATTGCAGTTCCTGCAATTTAGTTTGATCTTTAAATGCTTTATTACTGTAGCTATGATGATACATGCCATGGAGATGCTTGTATAATTGACATGGCATGCACACAACTTGCACATCATTACACTGCTACTGATAACTTTTCCACAGTTCCCACTAGTTACCTGTTCTACCTGTTCTGAACAGTTAGAGGACCATCAGACTTTGGTTCTGCACCTTGGATGTTACCATGTACATACAAAGGAGCGTCATTTCTTATAGTGTGGATGTTCTGAATATTTCTAAATTCCTAAATTATATATTTTTCTTTATTTTGCTCTTAAAACTGGAAGAGAATTATGTCACTATCAGGTCATTTGACTGTATGTTTAATGCCCGATTATGTTTCATTAGCAAGAAATTAGACCTTTTTATTCTATTTTCACACACTAACACACGTACATATACAGTATTTATATACAATATATATATTCACACACATATTTTATTTTAAGCACACCCATTTTAATGATATTATTTATGAGATTTTTTTCTTGCCTCTGAAATATAAAGAGAATCATTAATTAGATACAAATTCGTCCAATGCAATGCTGCATCTTTATCAGTATAGTCTATTTTCTTTATAAGCCACACATAATAAAATAAGACTGCATCATACTATTTTTCTATTGATTTTTCACGCTCTAATTGCACTGGCATATACTAATTTGTAATGACTTTTATAGACTCTCCAAAACACTTATTAAAGTGATGTCTTTATCAATTTTATTATAATCAATGCACATCCATCTTTCCCCTCTTCTTTTAAGATTTTTTTCCCAATTCATGCATAAATATGGTCTATTAACACACACACACACACACACACACACACACACACACACACACAACTGGAGTTTATAAACAAGTTAAATTTCTATAGCTGTGAAATTAATGTGTACTCTGCTGAGCCAACTCTTGTATATTTCCTCTTTGTAACTATATACAGTAACATATTTAGCATTCTTTTCTCTGCATATCTTGTGAACTCTAGCTTTATATGATATTTCCTTTATAGTATAGGAATCGTTATATAATTATCCTTTTTCTTTGCACGATTAGTCTTGGTTTGTTAATAAACTGTCTGCATTAATTGGCTACTAGCACAGAAACCTTTTGATTGGCTTTTGTGTACTTTATGATGTACTCATTTGTGACATTTGTTTGCTTTTTTATTTTTCATTTAATAATTAAAAATAATTGTTTTAGTATTTATTTAAAAAATAAAAAGTGGTATAATGTATCGAATAAGGCATTCCTTGCTTTATAAACGTTGATGTAATTAAACTCTAGTAATATAATACATTCTCGTTCCACTAGAACATACAGTGTATGTTTATGATTGTATAACACTTTTTTTAAGTTTGTTCATTTTCTATAATTATATCTGTTTTATTGTGTCATCCATGACTTACATGGTCTTGTATTATATAACATACGAGAATGGTATGTGTTTTTGCATAGGGCACAAATAGCGTTTCTCTAAGTATGAAATATTTGCACCTTCACCTCCCCCTGCGTCAAATGACTGTGGCAGATTTTAAAGGCCTTTATAGCAATAGGATATCCTAACACTTTTTTCTGGCCACTAAAAACAAAGACGTGTTTGAGTGTGTGGTGTAACAAAGTTCTTAAAAATGTGTCTTGTTCTGATTAAAAGGTAGCAGCGTATGAGCTATCCACACAAATACCTATACAAATGTTATAATTGTAGGTGCCGCCAAAAACACTCCATTTATTTGACCGTCATTTAAAAAAAAAATCTTATTTTAATATTACAATTAAAAGGTTCTGTTAAAATGAATTCTGTAGTAATATCGTTATAGTTCAGCTTTATGATAATGAACTCTAAAAATTGGTGGTTATGATAACTGACTTTGAACACTACATTAATTGACATTTCTAAATTCTCGCCACATTATTATGCCCTGATGTTACCCGTATTTTAAATACAAACAATAAAAAAATAAAAAAAAAGGAAAAAAAAGCAGTTTATGCCAAGAAACTCCAGAGACAGTCATTTTAAAGGACAAAAAGGTTGTTGGGAAGTTTTTTTTTTCTTCTTCACATACTGCATTCTTTCTCTGCTATCTAAAATTGTGATTTATGCAGTATTTTAATATTTTGCTTATTCTTTTCCCTTGGGTGCTCTCCGGGCACTGATAAAAAGGCGAATCTGAAAGAGCACTATTAATTTGCTCTGATGACTGGCCAGATAAGGGGAGATAATGGGAAAGATAAGCTGAGAAGATATACCATCAGAAACCCGATTATTACCATTAAAATTCCAACCTAGCAATCTGCAGAAGCCTGATAATTCCTTCTCCGTTTCCACCACTTTGGATGATAAGGCAAAAATAGTCACTCAGTGTTCCTTGATTAGACTGCCTGGATTTCCTGATAATGCAGTGATAAATTATGTATTTTGCCCCATGTTTTGTTACAAAAATTCAGATTTTATTTTATTTTTATTATTTTTTTTTTTCATTTTATTATTGCAAGGTTCTTGTTAAGAACTCCCTCCTATCCCAGAAAATAAAAGCTCTCTCATAAGCTATTATTGTAATGTGATGTTGATAAAAAGCAGTGATAGGGAAGGAGGTGTTTTGTATGGGAACCCCATATCAATGCTATCAGTCCATCTCCCTACACCAGCTGCTTGCTCTTGTTGTTTAGTCGCCTTATCACCTCCTGCCAATATGCCAATAAATTGCCCAGATTGTTCTCTGTTCTGTAGTTTAGTGCACAATTTATGAGAGAAGTGCATTTTTTAAAATGTTTTTTTTTTAACTGATGCATTTTCTGTATCATTAACAGATGTGTATAATGTAGATTTTTACGTCCATACTTTCCTGTACTTTGTATTGTCTGGTAAAACTTCTAACGCGTTTCCACACAGTTTGCAGACTCTCTAAAAAGCAAACATGGCTTTCAGGAACTGTGGGGCGGAGCTAACAAATGTTTTTGTTTGGCAAGAGAGTTGGATTTTTTTTATTTTTTTGTTGCTTGTTAACCATGTGTCGAAATTTAAAAGAAAAAATATATATTATGAATTTAGCAGGCCATATATACATATAGGCATTGTGCATTGCAGATGTTGTTAAGACTATATTTATTTCAGTAATTAGGTTAATTTGTGATTCATTATTATTCTTTATTTTTTTTATATTTGTTAGCGGCTGATAATTTGTAATATGAAAAAATAATCGACTTAAAACGTATTCAAATATAAAACAAATTTAAAATTATAATGTTGAAGTCTTGTAACATATATAACTCGAATGTATTGATTAACTGTAGCAGCTTCTGATGGGAAGCACTGTATTGCATGCATTTTCAGATTGAAGGTATCATTTAGATTTCTATTGATTGGATAATATTCTTTATTGTGGATGGATAAAGTATATACAGTCCAATTAATAAAGGGCATTGCTATATGCATAAGTAGCCCTATATACATCTCTAGGACTGTTACAGTCATTAGTCAAATGCTGCCCATTTCCTGTTTTTATTATTATTATTATTTTTTTTTTAGAAATATCTGTTTTGATGGCATATACATGATAATGAGCATTAATTGATTTTTAAACTCTTGCGGCTTTATAGTCCTAGAAATATTGTTATTACATTCAATTTGTAATTAAGACGACTGAGAAGCTGAGACTAGTGTCATTGACTCATGGATTAAATTAGCTATTTGTCAGACTTTACCTGACATGTTCTCCTGGGAGTTTCTTATTATACGCTAATGTATTACTATGTATTATGTGAATGTTCATACATACTATATTTATATAGACAAGTATCCTTATGTATAATTTATAATTACATATATATATATATATATATATATATATATATATATATATATATATATATATATCAATTCAGTATGAAATAAAATAATGCAAACAAGTAAATAAGCAGGTCGTTCTGGAGCGTAGAAAAATTACTTTTTCTAGTTGCCCTCTATAACGTCATAGATTAATAGATACATAGATAGATAGATAGATAATATTGTAAAACACTGCAGAATTAGTTGGTGCTATATGAATACCAATAATAATAATAATAATAATAATAATAATAATAGATAGATAGATAGATAATATTGTAAAACACTGCAGAATTAGTTGGTGCTATATGAATACCAATAATAATAATAATAATAATAGATAGATAGATAGATAGATAGAATAGATACTATTAAGCAGAAATATATGATGGATATGTGTCTGATTTGTTGCCATTTACAGATTATTTCTGGGAAATATTTGGGCTTATTCCTTCATTTTTTTATTTTTTTTACAGATTTTACATTATGATGTTTTATTTGTTTATTATGATTTATAATAATTGTCATTGTTTTTTGTTTGTTTTTTAAGGATACAGAAAATAATGACATGGAAGCAGCAGTATTGCTAATGCTAATGATTATCATTTAACAGATAGCAATGTAAATGTGAATATGTCTTTATATGTGTGGGTTGATTATATTTAGCAATTACATACATGCATGGACTTGACATTGTACATGTGACAGACCTGGCTGTGATATATACACTAAAGCATACTTATTGGTGACTGGAAGCAGGGTAACCAAGTATGCAACTCAGTACAATTTGGTTTCAAAATAATGTTGAAGACTTAGCAAGTAATATGATAATAGACTAGAATCTGTTGAATTGATGGCACTATAAAGCCTTTGTCTGTGGCAGGAAATGTATAAACCTACTTACTGCAATTATGTGCAAGGCATTGCTTGAGTCCCTGTCAAAATTCCACTGATCATGCAATATTTTATTACAGCATAGCCAAAGTGATCCACGCCATTGCAAAATAACGGCTTCTATTTTCATAATTTGAAGTACGAGACTTTTATTTCACTTTCACTTTTTTAACATTAGTAAATATGATTGTTCATGTGTTTGTGTGTGTGTCTGTTTGTGTGTGTGTGTGTGTGTATGTGTGTGTGTATATAAAGCTGTAGTACAGAGATCAGCATCAGCAATGTGTCAGCTTGAGGCTCTAATTTGGAAGGTTGCCCTATTTCTGGGTTTTGTCAAAGTCTGATAATTGACTGATAATTTCTCAACATATTCTTCCAGCACACTGCTAAAAATTTTTGGTTTTCGATAAAAAGATCTGAAGAATTCAAAATGTCTACGCATCCTATTGTAGTATTTTATTGTAATATAGCATCCTCTATATACTAATGGACTGTAGATATGTACACATACACACATATATATATATGTGTGTGTGTGTGTGTGTGTGTGTATAATTATATATTATGCACATGTAAAACACATGAGTGTGCCCATATATGTCTAGCTATATGTATATGTGGATGTGTGTGTGTATATATATATATATATATATATATATATATGTATTCAATTAAGTGAATATTAAGTGTTAATTGAATATTTGAAAGGGACACATCTCCAAAGTAGCAGTATATTGATGAAATTGTTTTGACTGGTGTGACTTTCTTTCATTTTACATGAAAATATAACGCTATAACACCATATATATCTGAAAAGTCTATATCATCCATAACCACAAATAATTTAAAAATAACTAAAAAAAATCTTCATGAAAATGGACTTCGAGGTATTACTGTAGCTCTTGGAACAGCTGGCTGTGTTTATGATAACACTATGAAAAGTTAACATTAATTGTCTTTTTATTTTATTTTTTAATTACTATGGTTTAATTATTATGATTCTTGCTATGTGGTTATAGTAGTTGAATGAAAGGAGTGGCTGCGGAATTAATTTGCCTTAATATGCAGTGCTTTTTTTTTTAATTTTATTACTTAATTTCCGTTTGTTTGGAATCCTAATTAATTTAAAATGCATTCAACAAGGTGCCAGTATGACTGAAGCATAAAAGCGAAAGATCAGTGTCAAACATTAGCAGTAGATAATTAGAGTAGGTTAAAAACTCTCGGCTCTGATGAGCTGGGACTCTAAGGACCTGTTCATTTTCAACGTCAGTCTAGCAGGAAGCGAAGTATCTTCTTCTAGAAATGGACGTTATCAATGAAATTGTGGAGATTTATTTTATCTTGCAATATGTTACATTTTGTTTCCACTCCATATCTTGTATTAAGTTAGCAAAAATATTGCATAAATAAATTTCTCGGTGGACTTATTGTGAAGTGCGTTAACACTTTTTTTTCTACCTTGTGATCTGCGTCTGTTCAATACAGTCTATCTTGCCTTTGTCCATTTGGAAGTTTAAATATGAAAATCCTGGGCACCCTTTAACAATGTATTTAGCATAAAGATAACACATTTGTTTACAATGTTTGGAATCAGCTGTTAGTATCTCTGCCACAGGTAACAATTGACTTTTCTGGCTTTAAGTTAATAGCCTTGTCTCTTGCTTGTATGGATCAATATTGGTATTAATTAATCACCGTTATCAACACTAAGATCTGGTTCTATTTGTTGTTACATCAGCAAAATATCAATACAGAAAGTGGACTCTCTGATCGTCATGGCAACTTCATCTCTTGGGTCAAAGAAAGTTTATCTTATCTGCGCATAGAGAGTGGCAAACTGTTTAGGGATCTAGTCTGAACTCTAAGAGCATTGATTTAGTTTTTGTTTGCAAATAGAAGCTGAATTCCAATCACAAGGGATAGGTAAGATTTAAATATTAATGCCCAGAAGCTTGTCCATAAGGTGGGTTACTTTATTTCCGTTGGAATGGCTTTTTTTTTTTTTTTAAATGACACAAGAGTGTAGAAAGGTTTCAGGGAGGGGATTACTGAGAGTCAGTGTATTGTTTGAATATCAATTCAGTGGGAAAATAAAAAAATGAACCAGTAAATGGGCAATTCTTCCTGGAGAGTAGAAACCAGAATGTGTCTGTTACCCTCTATAATGTGATGATAGATAGATAGATAGATAGATAGATATTTTCTATGATTTTAAGGCTGCCTTACTGTCTAAAAGTAATTTCTCTTTGACTCGTTTCATCACAAGCTTGTGCTGCTTAATAATCAAGATTAACCCCTTAAGAGACAATCATTTTCCATGCCATCATAACACATTATTAATTGCGGATCCTATTCCAAAATGGAATGTCCCACTCAAATAAATGTAGGCCAGAGCTAAGAACGGTATATGGAAGACATTCCATGCTGGAAAAAGATCTTTAGGGACCAAATTATAACGATGGCAAGTGAAACATTTGGTCCTTAACCCCTTAAGGACCAAACTTCTGGAATAAAAGGGAATCATGACATGTCACACATGTCATGTGTCCTTAAGGGGTTAAGCAGTTAATTGTATTTGCTATTATGTACTACATCAGTACCAATTTATTTATTTTTGTATTTTACCCACTTTTTACATGTAATCTATAGCCAGAGATAAATCATTGTTATATTTTATTTTTGATGAGTTTGTGGCAGTAAAAAACATATTTTTTTTTTTCTCTTTTAAACATTCCATATGAATTAAAACATAAACATATGCACAGTTGTTCATGTTGTAAAATATATTTTTAACTGGTGGAAAAAAAAAACATTTATCCTTCTATTTAGTCAATTTAATATTTTTTTTTTTAATTAAAATGGTATACACATTTATTCTGAAATATGATTTAATAAACATTTTATTTAAGTGACAGGGTAGATTGTTCAATATTTATTTGTTACTTTGTTTATTATTTGCTCATGAATAATCTTTTAGTGAAAAATTGATTTACAATAACAACAATATTGATACTATTGAATATTGACATATTACTTTACAAAATATGAAATAGTTTTTTATAAAAATAAAAATGAATACTGTATGTATATTAATACTGCTTTTTTTCTAATAGCATCTTTAATTGTCAGTAAGTGATGTTTGTTGTTATATAAATATTGTTACTAATTGTCATCCTGAATATTGGCAAAGTATTATTTTAATGTTTGGATTTTGCACTTTTATAATTAAAATGTCTATTGAGCTGTCTTGAATTGACAGTTGTATTTACAGTGTATAGCAAAATATCTTGTTTAAAACAAAACAAACAAAAAAAAAACAATTCAATTTACGTAAACAGGATTTTGAATTTTTCTTTCCATTTTGCCATTTTGGACAGGATTTTGTAACTTAGGTATCCCATCACATCTCCTAGTTTGACTTTGATAGTTAAGTCCCACTTTAGCTCAATGTTGCCTGTAGATAGGTACTCAGTGTGCATACTATTTAAACCAACCAGTCATCAAGTTGTAACATCTTTTTTAGTTTCTTAGACACTAAGAGAAAGTGTACACTCTGCAACAATTATATTTCAATGCTCAGATCCACACATGAGAAATTTGAACACACCGCTAGTCTAAATGGGACAATATAAACACATTTAAAATAAAAAAAATCTCTATTTTTTGGCAGCTCTTTTTTACTTTTGAGGTACATGTTATATTCCATTTGCTTAAAATCCTGAAACTTGTCAACTGTAAAAATTCTACCGACCTAATATGGATTCTAAAATTTCACAAATGCTCCCCAGAGAAGAAATCTCATACATGTTTGGAAGGCCATTCATTAGCATGGCAAATCAAATAAATAGCCACTTATAGATCCGTCAGAAATGGAATCATTAGATCTTACCATGGTGTAGCTAAAGAGATTTAAAGTTCTTTTACAAATTTGGCATGGGGAAGATGAAGAGACTAGAAAATATGTTTGGCAGCATTTTTAAATCCACAGTGGAGGAGCGTGCAGTAGGCCAGGTCCTAATTCTAAAGACGAGCACTGAAAAATGATTTCTGAAGCCAAGGTTGGGTACTGATATCATTGGTTTCACCAACCAGTCTTATGATTTTTTTTTTTGCTAGTGATCAAATCCTAAATAAGTTATGTTGAATGAAATTAAATCTGTACCATTCTTTGTAAAAAATTATACACATATTAATTATGAAATCTGATTTACTGAACATTTAATTTAGGCTAGCAGATAGATTGCTACTATGCTTGATATTTAGAACATAACATGTTTGCAACATCCCTTGTTTTAATAATGCAGTCAATATATTTAGTGGTTATGTTGAGCAATCAGTTTGACTATGCTTTAGTTAAAGCAGGAAGCAAATTAGTTTTTTTTTTTTTATATAAATTGTTCAGTTTGTTTTCAGGGAGCCAAGGTAACGTGTATAAAACATATTTAAGAGTTCACTGTAGTATTTGCGTACAAATAATCTTTTAGTGAAACATTGATTTGCAAAATTCAAATAAATGTAATACTCAATAGTACTCACATATTCATTTACAAAATATACTACAAATTGTGTAAAACAAGATGAATACTGTTGGGATATTATTATTGATCTTAAACATTTTCTTTAATTTTCACTAGGTGGTAGTTTGCTGTTATATGAATATTTCAGCTAAAAGTCATCATGACTTTTTATATTTGAAAGTTTAGAATTTATACTTTTAAAATTCACATTTCTTTTTCGCTGTCATGTACTGCCAACTGTTTTGCATAATGTAAAAACCTAAAGAGCTTATTTAAAAAATTCTCCAAATGAGCTAAACATCAGGTTATTTTTTTCTTCAAATGTTGCTATTTTGACCTAGATTTTCAAATGAGATATTGTCTCACCACATGCGTATGTATGTCTCCAAATACAGATGTTCCTCACCAGTTGGTTATCACATTAAGCTCAATGCTGCTGGTATGAACGTCTCAGTGTGCTTCTGGAACTAAGATGTAGATGTAGATCAACTCAGGAGAAGTTTGTACAGTCTATTAGTCTAAGAGGGACAATACGAAAGAATCCACAAAACAAAATCATTCTTTATTCTCATCTCAAGGCGTATTTGGTATTTTAATTTGCTTAAAATCCTAAAAGCTGTTTTTCTTTTTTCTTTTGACATTCATTATTTTGGTAGTACATATTTAACACAATTTTCAGAAAAAGACACATCAGCATAGTTAAATACTTAAAGGACCACTATAGTGCCAGGAAAACAAACTTATTTTCCTGGCACTATAGGGTCATTAGGTCCCCCCACCCTCAGGGTCCCCCACCCGCTGGACTGAATGGGTTAAAACCCCTTCAGCCACTTACCTTTCTCCAGCGCCGGGCTCCCTCGGCACTGGTGACCTCTCTTCCCCCTGCCGACGTCAGATCCAAATGCGCATGTGCGGCAAAAGCTGCGTGCACGCATTCGAACTGTCCATAGGAAAGCATTACTCAAAGCTTTCCTATGGACGTCCAGCATCTTCTCACTGTGATTTTCACAGTGATAATCATGGAAGCGCCTCTAGTGGCTGTCAGTGAGACAGCTACTAGAGGCTGGATTAACCCTCAGTGAAACAGCAGTTTCTCTGAAACTGCTATGTTTTCAGCTGCAGGGTTAAAACTAGAGGGACCTGGCACCCAGACCACTGCATTGATCTTAAGTGGTCTGAGTGCCTATAGTGGTCCTTTAACAGTAATAGGAAGAGGCAGGACATATTATTTATAATTGCACTTTTTACAATAATTCTCAAGATCAACACCCTAGATAACAATAGGAGTTAATAATATCAATACTGATTCACCTTAATAGTACATCGCCTTTACAACAAAGAAAGGAACATGCTTGACTACAAAGACTAGTTACTTATCACATATCAGCTGTTTCTCTTACTAATACCATATCCGTGAGAATGTGCGGACGGTCAAGGTTTAAATCCTAAAGCTAGTTAGCATTTACTGGTCTAATATAGATCCTTAAAATTTTCCAAAAGCTCCTCAGAGTACTAGTATATGAAGAAGTCGTACATGTGTTTGCAAGGTCATCCATTAAATCAAATAAAAAAATAATTTAGCAATCAAATAAAAACTATTCTGATGCCAAGGTTGGACACTGAATGCATTGGGAGTGCCAGCCAGTCTAACCTTTGCTCTTGTGGCAGTCGTTTTTTTTCCATGAATCACATACAAAAACAGATATATTTCATATTGTAATATAAAAGGGTTTAGGGTCATTGAATGCGTGCATATTAATATTATTTATCAAAATGTAATAGCTAAAGTTAGCAAATCTGTAAGTTGGCTGGGGAGACACCCTGGATGTATCTATGCATCTTAATCTTGCAAGTTCTCCTAAATCAAGCACTCCTCTTTGTATATTATTATTATTTTATTATTTATATAACGCCAGCAAATTCCAAAGCGCTGTACAATGGGTATATAAACCGTATTACACTATGAGTGTATCTTTGTGTGTCTGAGTATGCAGCTGCAAGTTTGCATGAGTCTGTGTGTGTGTGTGTATGTGTAAGTGAGTGTCTGTATGTATGAGTGTCTGTGTACATGTCTAAAGCGTGTGTCTAAATGACATTGTTCATGTCTACATGTGACTACACCACTGTCATGAGCATGGAGTAAAATGTATAATGTGTGGCAGGATTTGGTAAAGGTGATCAGCATATCATGTGCACACATAGACATAGACAGTTATATGCTTAAATATCAATGCTTGGACCTCCAGTGCAGTGTTTAACATAACGTAGAAAAATAATACAATATATATCACAACCAATATTTTCCATATATTACATACATGACAAATGAAACATTCACAGTATAGAGAGTCTAAATACCAGCTCTGTCTCTATGGGCAATTGATTTCTAAATTTCACATCTTTTTTTCTATTCTTTGTCCTTGCTGGTCAATCTGTCAGTACATTAATGGAATTAAAAAAAAACAAAAAAAACATAGTGTAAATCTATCAGAACAAAATCAGTAGATTTCTAGATGCCCAAACATGTGTTGTCCTAATACTAAATTATTCACTAAAATGAAATAAAAGATGTACAAATCTGACCCAAGTGAAAATTATTCTACTTTAGAAATAATTGAGATAGCACTCTTCGTGTTTATTATCTATCGAATGGCACTTGTTAGTGCTCAGTTTCTATTGTATTATGGTTAAAAATGTATAGAAAATATGATTTGGAATGTATTTACTGTCTTCAAAGAACTAATATTTTCAAGAATAAGTATATGTAGGGGTGTGTATACTGAAGTGTAACAAAAACCAAAAAGCGATTTCACCATTGTTGCATTGAGAAAGGGACATATTAGCCAATCATGGTCCTCTGTATCGTTTCACTTGGAACACTGAGGTATTCTGTTTGATCCTGTAGTTCTACATCGGTTGTAATAATAGAAACGGTTCTGCAGCTCTACCTTTGCCTAGCTCCAAATTGCTTTTATAGAAACTCTGTCAAATAAATAAATAAATAAGCAAACAACCAGGCCTCTTATCCCCATGCTTACATAGTATGGAGGAATTCACCTCTGCATCTTATAGCCCAAAACAAAAAGGATCAAACTTGAACTAATAGGAAGAAGATATTTATCAAAAGCCACATATAACCACCAAAGCAAAAAGATCTAAAAGAAAATAAAAACTATCAAAGCACTTGCATAAGTGACTGGCAGCTAACAGGAATTGCATTTACTTGCGAAATGGTTTCTTTTTGCATGAAGAAGTAGTTAGTGGGTCACTGCACATACACACTGCTGGCACATCTCTTGTAAAACATGTTGCAATGGTTTCTGGGAAACATACAAGTAGTTGTATGCTCCAAGCCAGGAAGAGATGGGATTAGTTTTTGGAGAGGAGATAGAGGGGGGGTTTTCATGAGGATGTGAATGGAAATGGGATTCTTTCAAAAGCAACAACGAATATAATATTACAACGTTAGTTGTCTTCCAGGAAATTAAATTTCAAAACACAAGAACATTGCATTTTGGGAAGGGAAGGGGGGGGGGGGGGGGGAGCTGTTATCGTCATACAGTTTAAGGACAAATTAAATGCTATATTAGTGAAGAAAATACCAGTCTTGTTGGAAATCCATGTTCCCCTTGAAATATATTTTACTAGACGATGAGTATTTCTGTGATCTTTATTGATACAGTGTGACAGCGCCAATTCACTAAGACTATACTCTAAGTTGTGAGGAGCTGACAGCCCACTTGAAAATTGTAGATAAAAATAGCAAATCGGGTAAATATGTTTCCTCCTAGTTTCTTTTTATCGACTCAGCTGTTTGGCCTACATTTTGCTAGTTGGCTATTAAAAAAAACCCTGCAACTCTCTGTTTAGTGAATAGAACCCCAATTATTTAATCATTAAGATAAGGAAAAAGTAGTCTGGCGGTATTTTTTTATTTTTAGTTTAAACCTCACAGACTTTGATAAACCGCTACCTTTGCACATAGTATGCATGGACGCCGGCGAATGAATTATGCGTTACAAGGAAAGAGATTACCTGAACATAGCAATTTTATGGCAGCTTAATCATAATTGTGAAATACATGTTTGGTTGGAGAAGAATATGGAATGGGCTGTGTGCATAGGTGGTTTATAAGGTGGAGGCAAATGAAATCTAATTATTGTTCAATTAACTGGCACCCAGGCTGTAAGGAAACAGGGCCTCTGTAGTCTTTAGAGCCGTTTCACATTCATGCGCCAGATTTGCACATTTCCAAATATAATATTTGGCTTTAGTGATGTTGTCGGACTACGACTCCCATATTCCTCATTCAGGCGATGGCTGAGGATCATGTGAGTTGCTATTTAACACCGCTGATGAGTAGTCGGTTGCCTCTCGCTGAATATGTTCTTGCTAGTTGATGTGAGCTGAATCTTTTTTTTTTTTTTTTAACCTTATTTGTGAAATATTTAGATTGAAATACAACTCCTATTGCATCCTACAACAAAATAATACAAAAATGAAGATAAAATTTTCTCTTGCTTCGGGTGATAAATCTAATTTTGTAAACTGTGACCTATCCATCATATAAGTGTAGCTGATTTTCATGTAATATCCTCTTTTTTTACAAAGCAAATCATAGCATCTGAGAATTGAGAATCACCTAGTGAAAAAAAATCTTCCTATCAGCTTGGATAATCAGATGAAGATAAAGTATACTAGAGCTGACTTAATCCAGAGGCGCACAGCTTGTTTGGAATCTCATATGAAGCTGAATTTTTAACTGGTGTGTCGGGCACTAATGCTAAAAAGCCTGTTTGAACCATTTAAAGTGTCTCTGTCACCTGAAAAATCCTGTACATAGATTCATTTAAAAGTATTCCTTTCCAATTAATATTATTTAATGCAACCAAATTGTAGTGATTTTAGCTGTAATTATAATTTTAAAGAGTCAATGGTTTTTATTATGGAGGTAGCCATCTTGAACTTGCATCACAATTTTTAAATTCTGTGTTCAGACATAGTTGGAATTGTGGTTGTGAAAGACTCATTTTTTGTTCGCATTCATGTATCTTTTTCTTTGTGCGGCAGTATTTAAATAGCATAATTCAAGTATTGCAGTTTAATTTCCTTGTGTTGTGTACATTATCTTGTTTTGTTTTTATTTAGTTAAATATTTTTTATAATACTAAAAGACGTTTGCAGTTCAGCACAGCCCGATCCTGCTATACCCCAGTGCTCGGAGCCTTTCATTGTATAGATGAGAGAGAACCAGAAATTAAATCTGGATGGACTTCACCTTTGTTTTTTTAGTCAAAATCTATTTAGCAAAAATGTATCAATTCTAATCTGATTTTAATTGGAGTTTAGTTGTATAATGGGTACAATGTTGCATATTTGGTGGGGTTGTCCAGCTTTAATGGCTTCATAAACCAAGTTTTTGACCTTGTTGAAAAGGTACAATTACAATCCCCACTTCTTCCAAATGCTATGTTGCTACGCCTTCTTGCTGGGTTTTCGTGTAAGGGTATATAGAATGATCAGTCTTTCACACTTGGGTTGCAGCGAAGACTGAAGTAGAAATCAGTTTAAAATCAAAGTACCTCGTCTAGTGTGAACTTTTTATGTCTGGATGAAGATCTCAAAACTTACTCTTGATCTGTCTCTGATTGCAAAACTTGGATTTGCTGTTGTACCCATGGTACAGGGTATAGAGCTGTATGAAATTTGTTAGCTCCTTATAAAATTCTAAAAAGAAAAGAAAGTGTCACATAAGCAAAACCATCATCTCAAGTTGTTTTGGAGAAGATTCCTCCCTTTAGACCCTTACTTCATCTAAAAAAAGCCTGAGAAGATGATTAGAAATTCAGACTTGCAGTTTTCTGGACGTTACATACAATATTCTTCAAAATCCTTAGATTATATAGAACCTAATCCCTTTCATACTTAACAGTTACGCATCCGTTTATAAATTAGAATGTTTTAAATGCAGTTGACTAGTGTTTTTTTTAGAAGATGACAGCAGTTGTAGTGTTGGCTTGCTAGCTCCTCTTCTTGCCTGCCTACCAATGCACATTAATTTCTACTAGACTTTCCTTTTAGGTGACTCCTTCTGTTAAAAGTTAATCCCATTAGATTTGAATGCTTGTTATGTTGGCTATGACATTTTTTCAGCTAATAAGAGAAAAAGGAGGGTTGCACTCAATCATAAAATTAAACACAGGGTGCACTGAGCATGGGTCAGAAAATCCCACATAATCTATATAAACGGATCAGCGACGTTTGGACCCGTAACCAGGTCTTTATCAAGCTTGGCACTCACTGTGATATCCCATAACCACGGCTTTATCAAGCTTGGCACTCACTGTGATATCTTCAAGGCAGTTTTATTGGATCAGCAACGTTTCGACCCGTAACCAGGTCTTTATCAAGCTTGATAAGCTTGATAAAGACCTGGTTACGGGTCGAAACATTGCTGATCCAATAAAACTGCCTTGAAGATATCACAGTGAGTGCCTGAGATTTTTTTCATTTATTTTTTCAGCTATTGTCTTGATATTTGAACATATTTTTAAACTTTATACGATTGTTGATGTTACAGTTATTAATTTTGCCTTATTTTCTTCTTCTTCTAATTAAAGCTCAATATTTCGCCATCATCGTGGGATGATCTAACAAGCAAAGATAATCTCTCCAAGTCTATCTTTAAAATCTTTACAATCTTTAAAGGGGAACTATCGTGTCTCATGAATTTTCACCATTAAATAAAACATTGAAAATCACCTTTTAAGTGAAACCGTTATGAAATCACTCCCATATACATTGAATATACTATATATCGTAAAGATACATGGTTTATTCAATGTAAAGTATAAAGATTTACTCACTTTTACACCAGCTTCATTGGTGCAACACCCACCTCCTGGCTGTCCACCGCTCCTCCCGAAGTCTTCTTTGATTTGCCCTGTTTGGGACGCATCCCCAGCAGGGCAGATCTCTTAAGTGATGTTGGCATGCTGGTTTCATTGCCAGTGTACCAGTATTGGAAGGGAGTGGCAGAGGGAGTTTCCATAGCAACCACAGCGCATGCATGTAGAGAGCAGAGGGGCATTGTTTAATTTCTCATCTTATACTTTCTCTATGCTGGCCTCAAAACTGCAGAACTTATATTAATGATTGATAGGGAGCAAAGATGGAGACACCCTGTTGCTAGATAGAAAGCTGTTGATTCCTGTATTCAATGCTATTTTTCAAACTTCATATACAATATACATATGTGTGGGAGGCTCTCTGGTTCCAGCTAGCTATTACCAATACAAGCTTTGTTTCAATAAAGGAACAGGAAATGGAAAAATCAAAAGTAGAGTGCAGTCTTTCTTTTAACTATAGGAAAATCAGAAGATATACCAAATTGTCAGAGACAGGATATTCAGAATACAATAACAAAATTGTAGCATTATAAAGGATATGGCATTGAGTATGTATACCTTTAAGAGAGAATGCCAGTGGTTTTAGTTCTTGATCTGTGTGCCAGAAGTCAGTAACCTGCAAATTGTCCCTAAAACGAAATACCTTAACCCAATCAGCAAACGATAAATGTAATCCAGTGTGAAGTCCGAGTTGTTAAAGAGAATCAGTCTGGGGTGGATGCCGGGTAGAAGAGGGATCTCTATGAGAAGAGTTTCCATTGTCAAGTCCAGGTTGTTACCTTGAGTCAGTCTGGTGTAGCAGTTTGGTGTGAGGGACAATTGGAGAGTTGAATTGTAGCCAGACTGCGATCAAACTGCATGATTAATGGAAAAAGTGTGGGTAGAAGAGCAGCTTTAATTAGAAGTTGTGTCGAGGTGCAGAGTAGTTGTGTCGAGGTGTAGGGTTAGCTAAAGGAAACAATTAGAGAGGCTGAGCAGGACTCAATAATAGAGCACCAATTAGAGGACGCAGCTTGTCTTTACAGGGGAAAAAAGTCTATGCAATGAAAAGGTAATTAGCTGTTCTTAAAGGAGACTGCCTTTTTTGTTTTATTTCTTTAACAAGATATAATCTTTATGATTTTTTATGCTGTGATGAAATTTCATTGAAATTCCATTGTTTTCAAAAGTTATACATAGGACAAAGTAGTCAGTAGTTTGTTTTCTTCTCTTGAGTAATCCTCAGTAAATGTCTACAGAATCATTCTGTGCATGCTCTAAGTACTGACATCATTCCCTATTGAATTTTCTTTAACCACTGTTTTGCATACATAGAAAAGCAATGGCTTGGATCTCTCAAGAGCTGATGAGAAAAAAGTCGTTCTGGTACCTGTTAACACTACAGTGATAAGACCCATAATGACCAAAGCAGGTTTTTGAGGCTAGGGCCTACAACTGTACATAGTATCAATATTCTACTGACTCGACCTTAGAAACACCGGTTCATTTTCAACATATTACTCTATGGAATTCTGGGAGTGTGGTAAATATATTATGTTACATAGATTGCTCGATTACGATGCTTACGAAGTTTTGTATATTGTGCATGCTAATGATTGAAATGTTTGCATATATGTGGAATGAACTGATGTTCAATATAACATGTATTTAATTAACATATTACTCTTTTTGATTTTCTGTACAAACACTTTATTGTCTATATTTTGTGGCCTATCTGGGAGACTGTCTCTATTTTTCTGTTTTTTATCCCTACCCACTTGAGGCTTTGGTAACACCCAGCTGCCATGGTTTGCCAGCAATAAGCAAAATGTGTTCATACTTACTGTGATTTTCTTTTCCTGAGTATTATCCATGGTGGCAGATGGCTTCCCTCCCTTGATTAGGCTTTTATACTTCATGGAGTTTTGGAACACAGGCTTAAGTGACACGATAAGGAAGCCTTCTTAGTGAATTTTGTTCTTTTTCCTGTCCTATTGACGGTGGTGGGCGGAACAAACTCAAATGTACATGGTGCCATATGCTAAAAGTTATAAATTATGGTAATTGGGAATACATTTTCCATTTTACTACTGTAAGGACATTTTTTTTTTGGTCTGTTTCTAAGGATCAGCTTTTTGTAACACCAAATTACTGTGCAGCACAAAACAGGTTAATACGCGTTATGCAAATTACAAATCTTCACGTTTGTAATTGTTCCACATTAACCTCTCCAGTGCCAGACAGCAATTATTTGCCTATTTCATATGAATTATTCAGCCTTCCGACTCTGAAAACAATGAAATGTAAAATCCTATGCACATGTATAGTCTGGGATATATTTAGAATACAGACAAGCATACATTGCGTGTGTGTACATTATGTTAGCAGAACCTAGATTTTGGTTGCACTGACTATATCTATATGAAAATAATAACTGTCGCTGTGGTATGCCAAAACAGATAAGTATAGCAGGTCATTAAGTAGATTGTGAAAGCATTTTTGTTCATTGCAAGTTGTATTTTCTATATGTAAACACTGATATAAGTGTTTAATTCTCTCTATTAGAGTTCAAGAGTGTGAGCTCTTTATGGAATTGTGACCTTTCCCATTTCTTCTAGAAGTGTAGCCATCATGAATGCATTAACCGTTTGGTTTTTATTCTTTTGTATTGAATTTTACATTAATCTGGCACTCAAACAGTAACATTAACATAATTTTTTAGAACCGCAAACTCTTTTGTTTGTATTCTTGGTACCAAATTATTTGAGCAATTTCCTCTTACTATTATTCATAATATTTATAAAATATTCTGCAGAGTTGTAAAATGAGTGCACAAGATGGGGGTGAGGGCTCATTCTTAACAAGCTTACTTATTGCTGTTCATTTATACCTGTATGCCTTGGCTATTCTCGGTTACGTCTTTCATTTCCTGGGGCTTTATAATATTACTGAGTTGAGATCCCCAGAGGTCTCCACTCCCACATCACCTTGATGTTTGGATGTTGGCATACACTTAAATGAACTGGGTTCCCCAATCCCTTGGGCAGCATACATAGTACCTCTCCTCCGCCCTCAGTTATCAAGAACACTGCTAAACTCGTGCCAAATTAAAAGCAGCACTCTGGATACCCCTGAAAGTACAGTGCCAGTGAAATACCTGCCTAACCTTCATTCTATTTCTTGTTTGTTTGGATTTTTTTTGGGGGGGGGGGTGTAGTGGGGGGGGGGGGGGGGGCAGAGAGGTGGTTTGTTTGGATTTTTTGCATAAGCTATACATTATGTTATTAGAACTTAAGAAAACAATTACTTGCACACACAGATAAAAGACACACTAATTAAAATTTAATTGCATATGTATTATTACAATATTTTAATTGGTAAATATTTCCACACAACATATAGAAATGTATTGGTCTACCATTTGGTTTCCAAGCCATGCTGGGTTTTATTCAAGCAATCTCGAGCATATTTCCAAATCTGTTATTTTTGACTAAATTCTGCCATTCTGTCATGTCACTTCCCTACATTTCATAGCTTAGGGAATAAACCCCGTTGTTTGCATGTTTATATGTTCTAGAATGCAGTTTGTGTGTTCTAGTACTGGGGTGGCCAAAACATGGACCAACAGAAGTAGAACTGGAACTAGAACCTTTGTGTTTCTATGGAAGTATTAACAATTGCAAATCATCTCGGGAATTGTAGCCTTACAACAGCTGGGTTCTCCTACCTTTAGGCTACTCCTATTTCAGGGATTGATGACAAAATATTTTCAGGTGACAGATCAACTTCACAAATTTCGTAGGTCATCAACACATCTGCCTTACATTATTCTAGATTTACTCATTTGAGAATTCTTCTCCTCTTAAATCTGAGGCCTTAGAGTCACACAAATATATTAAAAATGGTCTTAAAACTCCCTGGCCCTGCATTAAATGACTGATCATAAATGTTCATGATTTTTATGTAAATGGAACGAGCCTATTGCAGTATCTTTAAATTGATTTGGCACCAGAGCCAGCTTGTCAATTAACATGTCTTAAACTATTTTACTGTGTTTAAGTGACATTGTAGTTTTTGGTTAAACTGATTTGTTTGCCATATGCAATTAACTTTGCAGTTTGACATCAGAACAAAGAAATGCCATGGTCTGAAAATTTCATTTTTAATAACATGGATGGGGAATAATTATGTGGGTCCAATAAAATATTTAATAACCGGCTAAAATGTGGATCCAATTAGCAGTGCAGTATAAGAAAATGTATCTTGCTAATGTTAGAGTAACATTCTAACTTTAGAAATAAATATTTGTTTTTAACGTTAGTGTTAATTTCTGCTCCTATCCCTTATTATAAAACAAAACATAAAAAAAAACTTCTAAACTTACCTGTTTTTCCAGTGCCAAGATGGCCTCTCTGCAGTGGCTGCCTTTCTGATGACTAATGATCTCCTGCCCAATTCAGCTCTTCTTCTCACAGAGAAGCATTGGGGACCTACATCGCAATTGTAACACTCTAATCTAATGCCAATCTAATGCTTCTCACAGGGAGAAGCATGAACAGGGTTTGGCATGATCATGCTCTGTGTGTTGACACAGAATCGAAAAGGCTTTCCATTTCCAAAGGTTTTTTTATGAGGAAGTGTCCTTACTAGCTGCCAGATTGACAGCCACTAAAAGCATGAACTTTGGTGTTTTCAGGGCATTCACAATCGAAAAATGACACAACCTTTTTATCCCTGAAATGCAGCTGAAATGAATATAAACCTGAAACCAGGCTTACCTTAAGTCATTGTCGTTAATCACAATCACATCTCGAATTCAAGGTTGAAAATGTCTGACATACCCGTCTGACCCCTTTCATAGTGTAGTAGTGTTAGTCACATTCTATGTTTCTATCACAGTAAAGGAGGAGACTATATTTAAAAGAAGAAAAACTACACAACAAGAGGACATAGTCTTTAATTAGAGGGGAAAAGGTTTAAAAATAATATCAGGAAGAGGGTAGTGGAGGGTAGTGGATGCATGGAATAGCCTTCCAGCTGAAGTGGTAGAGGTTAACACAGTAAAGGAGTTTAAGCATGCGTGGTATAGGCATAAGGCTATCTTAATTATAAAATAAGGCCAGGGACTAATGAAAGTATTTAGAAAATTGGGCAGACTAGATGGGCCGAATGGTTCTTATCTGACGTCACATTCTATGTTTTTATCTTTTTGATACCTTCAAGAAAAAAATAAAATATAGATGAACAAATAATACAGGAACAATGAATGTCTATATGTTAGAGTAAACAATTTTTAAAACTTTACTAGTTTATTTTTTTTTTTAATAAAATCAGTGTAGGGTCATTAAACATGTATTCTCAATTCTGCCTCTTTAGGTCAAACTGAAATCAAAATTAATTTGTCGCTAGTGTGGCAGGTATCGGCACGGATGTTCTGGTCTCCACTCTAATAATGTTTACTGTTGGTGATCAGATGTAGGAAATAAGCAACATCAGCCACAACAGAGCCACAAGCAATCTGTAATGAGATCTTCCTTTAGATATGAAACCAAGACCTCGATTTAATAAGCTTTCCAAATGATTCAATACTGTTAAAAAAAAGTTACCAGTTGTATTTAGCCAGAGTAGTCACTTTTAAAGTCTATGGGAATTTTTGTAGATACATTATTTGGAGATATTTCTAACAATATTAAATGACTTGGAAAGCTTATAAAATCGAGATCCAAGTTGCTCACCATACTTTGAAACATGAAGGTACCATACCAAAATCTCTAAAAAGTAAATGTCAATGTATCTTCATTATTGAATCATTCTCCCTTTAATCATGCCTTAATGGACACACAACTGGCTATACCTGCTTTACTTATTGTAAAATATTAAATCTTGTTTTGTAAGAAATACAAAGAACAACCAATCAATGACAAACAGTCAGGACGATGATGGTAAAAACAACGTTCTACCTGTAACACAAGTACAATGAGTATTGTTATAAACCTGTACTGCTCAGTAATCTTCATAACTGTTAATCTTACATATAGTGGACCTCTGTCTGTTCTATAATAGGTGGGTTCCAGAAATTGAGCTATAACCTGCAAACTGATGGGGGTCCAGTATTGGAATGAGTATCCTTTTATGCTCTGACGCTAAACATTTTCAGGTGGTAGATGTGTTTTAAGACACTAGTTATTTGTCCATGTCTGTCTGTCCATGTCCATGTCTGTAAGTCAATGGTTCAATGTATTATATATGAACATCGTAAAGTTTTTTAAAGTTTTTTGTATGTATCAATTATTCTGTAAAGTAACAATCTCGAGAAATATAAGGAACAAGAAAATAAAAACAGTGTTAAGTCATCACACTCCGAGACTTGACTCATTTGATAAGCATTCTAGGATAGAATCCAGGACCAAAACATCTAGTGCATAAATCTTCTTATTATTTATGTTAAGATTTGCTGCGGATTTCTGGCGTAAGGATTTTTAAACATTTGGCAAATGGATAGATGAAGGCTGTGATGTTTATCAAGATGCATTGCTCAATCTTAGTTTATTATCTTATTTATTTATGGTCTTTTTATTATGCCTTTAAATGACTGATTTTCTTTAACATTTTAGTCTGAGCAAATAGCTGTATATCCGAGACTGAAAAAAAAAATGCATATATTTCTGAATTCCTTCACTATATTAAGCTATGGATTAAAATAAAGCATAACCTCTTCACAATGAGCTCTTGAAGATGGGCAGACACATATTTTGTCACCAAGTTTCTTAAGCTCCAGAAGTCAGGGCTACAACTGGGTCAGATGATAAGATGAACACAAGAGAAAAAAGAAGGGCTTCTGTGATAAAAACTGATTGATTGATGTCTTGCTTTGCTACCATCACAGGCAGTTGACAGTTAGTTTGGGATCAGATGATTTGGCTTTTGCGATAGAAGAGGGCCTGATAGGCAATGCTGAAGGACAAAGAGGTCAGCCCCTGTGCAGTGTCAGACAGGCTGCTATTTTCCTGCTTGGAATGTATCGGAAATTGCAAGCATGTTGACCCTTCAAGTGCCAAAGGGTCAGAGAATGCATTGCAATGTAGCCATTTCTTCATCCTCTTGTCATTCTGAGATGGCATTCAAGTAACACCAGCATTTGAACAGAAAGTAGCATTGTTTTGACTTAATTGTCTAAGGCAGTCATGGCCAGTCTTGGCATTTCAGATATTGATAAAAATGCAGATTTCCATCCCGCCTTTGCCTGATTGAGTAGGAAACGATGTTAAGGCCTGCTGAGCATAATGGGAAATGTAGTTTGGAAACATTTGTGTTTCCAAGGTTATCAATCAATCAATCTATCTATCTATCTTTCTATCTATCTAATCTATCTATCTCTGGGCTAAGATGTTAATTTACATCCTGGTCAAAGAAACCCAGGCACGATCTCTAAAAAGAAATTAGAAAAAAAATCAAAGAACCAAAGAATAAATTGTAATTGTTAAAATGGCCGTCCCGCTGTATTCCTAAACTGAAATATAAATATTTTATTAGACGTAATCATAACACGTAATTTTTTGTTAAATATAGCCAATGACATTGTATCAGACACAGTGAAGTCTCTGTGTTGCCTTTAATAACTCTGGAGCACGCCTATATAATCAATGATTTTAGGGTTTACTCACTAAGCAGTGACTTGTGGTGCTTTCATAATATAATTGCCAAATTCAGGCTAAAATAAACAAGCTTTTAATAATGCTGAGCTAGGTGTTTTGTTTTTTTCAAAATGAGCTATTTTGCATTTCAGTTTTCGATTTGTTACAACGCACTGTTTATAGAATGCATCCATTAGTGTTTAAAGATAAGTTATGTATTCAGCGGTCTCACGCCGACTCACTCTATATGTGGATACATTATTTTTTTTACCCACTCCTCTAGGGTCCAAATGCTTATGTGGATTGAAGTAATTGAGCAATTACCATTCAGAATCACTAGAGGAGTTCATCATGTATTAAACTTAAAACCTGGGTTTTCCGACCACCTGGTAGGCGTTGGAAATTACTGCCACCAATAACAACCTAACAAGCTAACATAACATACCTAACGTAGCGAACTTAAACCTATGAACTGATTTTAACTGCATACAAAGCAAAATCGTTGTTCAGGACATAAGCAACTTTAACGCAGCCCTGCAGTTAACATTCTTCCATAAGCATTTCGTGTTACATTGATCATGTCGTCATCCTACTTGAGGACGTACTGCTGTTTTTGAGCATCACACAGATTGGCCTTCATTGATTTCAACTTGCCAGAAAAAAAAAAAAAACAACGTTTAAAATGATTCATCTATAGAAATCAATATTAAAGTTTATTGGATTTTTTTGTAAATAAATCAAGTTTTTGGGGTTTTTGGGTAGTAATAGTATATGTACCCCAGAAACAACTGATTGTGGTTACTTCCTGCACAGTAGCAGTTGGTGAAGTTAATGAATTTTAAAGATGGTGGGATGCTACCCCCCTGACTTGTTGGACCTCACCAACTTAACCCCAGTTGCATCTCCAATCATCAATAAATGGGGGGATTTAATATATATATATATATATATATATATATATATATATATATATATATATATATATAAATACATATATATATAGCTACTACATTTGATGTTGGCCATCAGTGAAAGTAGTCTCTACATAAATTTAAAAAACACATTGAAATTGTAAAAGTTTTTCATTCTAAAAGGTAACACAAGGTACCAGCAATTTATATTTTTAAAAAATGAACTTAGCAATTGTACCCTAAATATTAGTATTATATGTCACCTGCTCAAATACAGATGATTCACTGATGGACAGTACGTATCTCTCAGTGAGAAAGAGAAAAATGAGGACCAATTGGGTTAACCCGTTTAGTGAACTGTTTCATCCAATCTTCACAAATGGAGGTGACACTTTGAAAATGTTCCTCATCAGTGCATGTATATGAGAATATTTAGTAGTTGTTTTTTTATGGCAAACTTTGTTTTTAAAAAGTGTGTGGGCGTGTGTGTGTCTGCGCTCTTTGATTATAGATACGCAAAAGATTTTATGCTTTGTTTTTCAGCTCAGAGTTTTTTTTATTTGATCATTGCTCATTTAGAGACAATTTTAAATTTGGTAGTCAATTCAGAACAACTTTCTTTGAATACAAAAACTATTATGTTTTCTTGTGCTTAAAAGTAATAGGTGAAAACATTAAGTAGCGCAAATCTAAGTCATAAACTGAAAAATGTCACATAGGATAGTTATCATCTTCATTCTTCTTCTGAAGTTTTTATAGCAGTCATAAGTAATTATGAATCTTAATGCACTTATGGGACATTCCGTATGGTATAGTAACACAGAGTAACTTTGAAATGACAATTCCCCAAAAGGAGACATTTTTCTCTAATGGTTTAGTAAAAGAAAAAAATGTTAGTCGCTCATCTATAAAACCATCTTAAAGATCTCCAAACAGAATGGAAATATACATGGCACATCTAGGACACCCAATGAATTCGATGTGACGTGCATGTAAACTGTGTTACCATTAGATAAGATGAAAGAGCTCTGATGAACGGAGGTTACGCAAGCCGGCTGCTTTGTGACAATCATAGCTCTGGCATATATTTCATGTTATTTTTAAGCTGTATATATTTGTTATGTTTATTAAGTGAAACATATGGACGTCCTAACTTGAAGAAATCTCAGATTATTCTTCGATACATGCAGTTAGAATATTCCAAGTGTTGCTGTCCAGGGACATAATTATACGATTGTAGGTACCATGCGCAATTCAATTTGTTGGTCGCTTCAATCTGCCATTGGCATTAACCGGTTACTCACTAAAGTGAGGATTGTTGGGAATTCTAAATTATTTTGACATTTAAGCCCATTATAGTCAAACTATAAAAACTCCCCAACTCAGCTATTTGGGCCTTAAATGAGAAATTCCCTTTAGATGTATGGTTTGCGGTAGCATTTCAGGGGTTAGAGAGGAGCAGTGTCTCTGGTAGCACAGTGCTTTCTTGATTGCTGCCTAACTGGTTCAGGTAGACAGCGCATGCATGGAAATTACATTATATTCTTGCCCTGTACTGCTGTCAACTATAGTGCAACCCTTGTGTAAGTGCTGCTATAAGTATAGATGTTCTGCTCACCTCCAGGACCTGATATGTCAGCATATTGGAAAAAAAGGGATATAGAGCCCCGAGGGTTCTTGGGACTTTGGTCCTAGCTGCACCCTCTATTATCTCTTTTTATCATAGTTCAGTTGTCATGACTTGATTCAGATAGCTGTAACAACAGTTTTTTTCACCATACAGACTCTCTCACTCCATAGAGGCATCATTGTCTATTTATAGGTACTACATCTGTTTTTTAGCTTACTGTTATCACATCCTTTAGCTGGATGCTGTGCACGTGGACATTACAGAATTTTTTTTTTTGTGCTTCCGAGTTTTCTTTTGTGGACTTTGAGACTGTACACATTTCTTAGAATTCCCATGTGACTTCAGCGCTGTAAATTGATGCTAACCAGGAGCAGCTGTCTGTTCTCTAGTATGTAATTATAATTATTGTCAAGGTGTTATATGCAGCCTAATGAAAAGTGATTCCATGCAACCAGTTAGCATTTTATTTAATAATTACATATAACTTGATTTTGTTGACAAAATAGAATGTTGACATAATCCATATTCTTACTGTAAACAAATACTGTTCATTCTATGATTTTACTGTTGATTTTATGTGTGCACAGTTATTGCATCCACTTACCTTTTATAACCCTATCAGGATCAGGATTAAAGGAAAACTACAGTGTTAGGAATACAAAACTATTCCTAACACTATAGAGTCCATCTACTGACTCCGTCTCTGCCTCCTCCAATGTCAGCACTGAGGGTAGAACCTGATGCGCTTGCACAGCGAGCCCCTCACGCACATTAGGCCTTCCCCGTAGGAAAACAGCAGGACACGCCTCCAGTGGCTGTCTAGTAGAGACAGTCTTAACCCTGCAATTTAAACTTTCTCTAAAACTGCAACGTTTTAGTTTATAGGGTTAAGAAAACTGGGACAATGCCCCCAGGCCACTTTAATGAGATGAAGTGGTCTGTCTGTGTACCTAAAGTGTCTCTTTAAGAAAATCCTATGTCATTGTTACAGTTCTGACATGTTGTTGACCATAAAGTTATAATTAGTCCAGTTTGATTAACTTCCATTAAAAAAAAAAAACTGAACTCTTGGTTGCTTTTTCCATTTCTGTTTTTCACCCTACATGTTAACTTCTTTTTTTAATTGTTTGCTAAACTATTATGTAGTTTCATTTATAAAATTGTACCATTAAAAAAAAAAAAAACAACAATAGTATATAAATGTTTGTGATTTCTGAGCTTTATGATAGAATGTTGTTTAGCATCAGAATTTTTTTGGTGGAATTATTATGTGCTTCACAGTAATATATTGAAACGATAGACATTCTGTCGGAAAACCCGAATTTAACATTTGTTCACTATTTGTTTGCAACACTTTGATGGGAATGCAGTTATTCTGACATCACAAAATGACAAAACGTTGAGTACAAGACAGCCAGGAGAATTATGGGCTATTCATAGCAAAAGGCACAATGAAGAGTTTTACAGAAATAAAATATTCTAAAAACTGTAACACTGTACTAGAGTATTATGTAATACCTATAAAACTACGATGAAACTATCTATTCTAGAACATAGACATGAAAGGTGTTGGCATTTTGTACAAGTAGTTTTAATTAGTCGGTCCCGTAAATTACTGCTTATTTAAGAAGCAGATTCAATATAAACACAGGAAATAATATCACGCCATCTTTTAGGATCAGCCTTTAACAAACGTTAACAGATACATACAACGGTAGGAATTCTTTACTTGGAAATCTATTGCCTAGCAACGTCCAACAACGTTGGATTTTGATGGAAATATTTGTCCAAACATTGACTTCCCTTGCTGATATATTTTCAGTTATATCACACAATCACATTTTCAGAACTCAGACAGTATATTTTCCTTTTCGGTTTCCTTCCCTTCTAAACTTTCACACCACTTTTAACGTACTATGTCAACAGTAAATACATCTCGGTTTTTCTGCCATTGTTTCCACTTTTCATCTTTTTTAATTCTCTGGTAAGTTTGTGTTAATGAAGGAATTTGGTCTTACAATTCACACAAGGAAAAAAAAACTGAAAAACACACACAAAAAAAGAAAATGTTATAGTATAAGAAACATAAGTACCAACGAATAGACTAGCCTTGTTCATTAATTTAGGATCAAGTAAACTCCACAATATAAAAACAAATTTGATCTTTCCACCCCTTTAATGGAAAGCTGTCATCATTTTTACATTTAGGTCAATCACTTTTGAGCCATTTTATGCCTTTTTGGATTGATTTATCTGCTTAAACTATCTCAGAGTACATTTTGAAGATGTCCATTCGTTGGCCATATTGTTAGGATTCTGCTTGTGAACTCTGGATGCAATGCACAGTTTATGGGGCGTACAAGCTGTGCTTCTGACCAGAAAGCCCTTAAAGATGGCTGACCCAATAGATAATACATGCAAAAGCGATAATACATTTACTATTTTATTTGAAATAATAATAAAAAAAGATAACAGACAACAGTTTGTCTTTAAACGTAAATCAGGAAAACCCCACAAATGTGAGGAAAATGTAAACACTTTTGAATGTCATTTTTTTAATGTTTGGATTCAAATCTAGCACATTACATTATATTTTGTACTCCATACAAATGAAAATGTAAATCTATGATCAATGAAAATAACTCAATAAGTATTTAACTTGAGTAAAGCAGTTTTGCATACCTCCCAACATTGGGAAGTATGAGATCAGGACAGCGAGGCTTGTCTAGCGGGCTTCCAGCCTGCAGAGAGTGCTGTCTGCCAAATACAGGTTACCAGGGAACTAAATTTAGATGGCAGGATGGGGCCCAAGAATCAGGACTGCCCTGTCGATTGTATTGTTTTGGGGGCTGTATATTTATCTGTACTGGCCATTTTTGAAACAGCTTTTGTTTAAGTGAGGTTAATTGGAAACAAGACAAGACTCTATAAACATGCTTCAATCCTATGAGCACCATTAGTTATCAGCAAATTGCACTGTGCATCGCCTTA
The DNA here is from genome assembly GCF_036172605.1 of Pelobates fuscus. Classification (NCBI taxonomy): domain Eukaryota; kingdom Metazoa; phylum Chordata; class Amphibia; order Anura; family Pelobatidae; genus Pelobates; species Pelobates fuscus. Next base: position 51,178,101 of record NC_086320.1, read on the forward strand.
TTAAAAGCACCTTCCCTGTTGGGATTTGTACATTTGAAGCTATAGAACCTTTAAACAAGAATGATATATATTTAACCAGGGATATATATATATATATTTATATATAAATCTTACAGTGTTGCCATATAAGTTTCTTAACCCCTTAAGGACCAAACTTCTGGAATAAAAGGGAATCATGACATGTCACACATGTCATGTGTCCTTAAGGGGTTAAAGGAGTAGTAAAGCCTCATAAAAAAACATTTACCAAATGGAATTTTTTATGTTTTAAAAATGTCAAACAGAAAAATAAATATGAATACTTAAACAACCAACTAATAAAAAAAAAGTTACAAAAAGAGTTAAAACATAAGAATACCAAAATAAATATATAAAAATAGTTTCCTTTTCAAATATATCCTTCGGTAGAAAAAAAACCAAAGAGTTAAAGAATTAAGAATAATAGAATAAATTAATTAGTAAAAACAGTGGTAATCCTCAGCCTATATATCCTCCTGATGTCTAAACTCTTTTTACTGTGAGTTGGATGACTTAGTGCAGTGGTCCCCAGTATTCCTCTAAAATATAGCAGAGGTCTTCTTGTTAGTCTCCAAAAGTTGGTCTAATATTTGGAATGTAGTAAAAGACCATGAGAAAAAGTGGAATGATGCCCTCCACCCCTTTCATTCAATATGTGTCTTAGAACTCATGGCAAAGGTGTGTAACAAGAAATATGCTCATTCTTAGGAGATTTGCTACGCAAGGAAGATCTTCACCCATCACTCTCTTTCCACAATATATTGTAACTATGACAATGAGCAAGCAGCAAAGATCTGCCCACTCTTTCTGTAACCCGGTCAGAGCACGATGTATAGATAGGGTCATTAAGAAAAGGCTTTGTATTTGTGGCCTTGTCATAAATACACCCCAGGACACCTATTGTTACTCTGGTAACAAAGTTATAATAATTCATATCTAAGAAATGTGTAGTACAGATATTTTTGACAGTTTTTTTTTTTTTCCCCAGATCTATAATAGACAAGAAATGTTTAGTAAGGTTTGTGTCTGATTAAGTAACCCAGTTACTGAGACATTTTAATCTACTCATGTTGTTTTTCCCAAGTACTAAAATGTTGCCTTGCTGTGCCAGAAACAGTTCATCTTTCATGTTAATCAGATGTTTTACATTCTGAGTGATTTTAAGATTCTTGCCATTTTTTCCTGTCTGCTTTCCAAAAAGATTTTTTTTTTGGGCGGGGGGGGGGGGGGGGGGAGGGAGGGAGGACATAAATGCTGCTCATTTTTACACCTTATTAAGAATGTGTAATTCTTTGAACCAACTGCAAAACCAATTGGAATGCATTCTTATTAAAACATTTTTGCACATTTTTCTTTAGTCTCAATCCTGAAGCAGTACAAGCAACATGGCATGATATGTAGTGTGATACAAATGTCGAACATAGATAGTACACTAGGAGTTGAAATGGCAACATTTTGTGGATTGAGGGTTTTTGAAAAAGTATAATGTAATAACAGTATAATCTAATAATAGGCTAACATTGATTCCTGCACCGGTAAAATACACCATGGATCACAGAATTAGCTGTGTAAGAGCAAAGAACACAAGACGCCTCTTAAATAGATAGGAGTAGCTTAAGGTTAATATACCTAGATATAATTACAGGAGGCTAACACTCACTCTACTGAGTATATGATGCAGGAATCATGAAAATGACCGGTGGGTGGGGGAATGGGGGAGGTTTGGGGCAGGGGGAAGAATAGGGAAATAAACCCCATGTGCTAGCAGACACAGGCCGGGCTTGCGTGTAGAAACCCCAGAAAAGTTTTTTTTTTTTTTTTCATATAGTACAAAAATATCTTGAGAATATATATTAGTAAAACTTTTTTAAAATGTATTTGTTTACAAATGTCTCCTAAGGCAAGTTGCATTAATTTAAATTAATACAGATGAACAGATCAAGACTTGGGTAATTAGCTTGAGAAATATATGACATGTAAGATAATTATGACTCAACAGGTGTCTTGGAGCAAAGTGCAGTCAAAGAGCTAACATAATTAAAGCGATGTATCAGAATGAATGCAACTTTTTAATGGCATATTTATTTTCTTCATATATTGCAAATAATTTGTGGAATGTGAATGCTGGTATATCGTTGCAGTACTGCAGAAGAAAATGGTTTAATAATATGTTACACAATCATATCATGATAGAGTAAGCAGAATTAGACAGATATTTTGGAGCATGCCCTATGCAAGCTAAGGAATAATACAAAATATTTTATGAGTCTAATATAATCAATAATATAATTATAATTAAAGGGCTACTCCAACCACCATGACCACTTAAGTGATTTGAAGTGGTCATGGTGGTAGAAGTATGTATGTTCACTGACCTAAACTCAGTAATGTAATGAGGAAGCCCATAGGAAAGCATTGAATACAATGATTTATCATGGCAAAGCTTGGATGCACGAGCAGTGCACACTGCGCATGCGCTTCAGATCCCCAATGTTGCTCCATAAGGAGCATTGAATTAGACTATCGCAGAGGAGGCCGTGCCAGTGTTCCTCTATAAGGAGCATTGAATGAGACTATCTCAGAGGAGGCCGTGCCAGTGTTCCTCTATAAGGAGCGTTGAATTAGACTATCGCAGAGGAGGCCATGCCAGTGTTCCTCTATAAGGAGCATTGAATGAAACTATCGCAGAGGAGGCCGTGCCAGTGTTCCTCTATAAGGAGCATTGAATAAGACTATCGCAGAGGAGGCTGTGCCAGTGTTCCTCTATAAAGAGCATTAAATGAGACTATCTCAGAGGAGGCCGTGCCAGTGTTCCTCTATAAGGAGCATTGAATGAGACTATCGCATAGGAGGCCGTGCCAGTGTTCCTCTATAAGGAGCATTGAATGAGACTATCTCAGAGGAGGCCGTGCCAGTGTTCCTCTATGAGGAGCGTTGAATTAGACTATCTCAGAGGAGGCCGTGCCAGTGTTCCTCTATGAGGAGCGTTGAATTAGACTATCTCAGAGGAGACCATGCCAGTGTTCCTCTATAAGGAGCATTGAATGAGACTATCTCAGAGGAGGCCGTGCCAGTGTTCCTCTATAAGGAGCGTTGAATTAGACTATCGCAGAGGAGGCCATGCCAGTGTTCCTCTATAAGGAGCATTGAATGAGACTATCTCAGAGGAGGCCGTGCCAGTGTTCCTCTATAAGGAGCGTTGAATTAGACTATCACAGAGGAGGCCATGCCAGTGTTCCTCTATGAGGAGCATTGAATTACACTATCGCAGAGGATGCCGTGCCAGTGTTCCTCTATGAGGAGCGTTGAATTAGACTATCGCAGAGGAGGCCGTGCCAGTGTTCCTCTATAAGGAGCGTTGAATTAGACTATCTCAGAGGAGGCCATGCCAGTGTTCCTCTATGAGGAACGTTGAATTAGACTATCGCAGAGGAGGCCATGCCAGTGTTCCTCTATGAGGAGCATTGCACTTAAAGGACCACTATAGTGCCAGGAAAACATACTCGTTTTCCTGGCACTATAGTGCCCTGAGGGTGCCCCCACCCTCAGGGACCCCCTCCCGCCAGGCTCTGGGGAGAGGAAAGGGGTTAAAACTTACCTTTCTCCAGCGCCGGGCGGGGAGCTCTCCTCCTCCGATCCTCCTCCTCTCCTCCCATTCGGCTGAATGCGCACACGCAGCAAGAGCTGCGCGCGCATTCAGCCGGTCTCATAGGAAAGCATTATCAATGCTTTCCTATGGACGCTTGCGTGCTCTCACTGTGATTTTCACAGTGAGAATCACGCAAGCGCCTCTAGCGGCTGTCAGTGAGACAGCCACTAGAGGATTTGAGGGCTGGATTAACCCATTTATAAACATAGCAGTTTCTCTGAAGCTGCTATGTTTATTAAAAAAAATGGGTTAACCCTAGCTGGACCTGGCACCCAGACCACTTCATTAAGCGGAAGTGGTCTGGGCGCCTATAGTGGTCCTTGAATCTCTGTGGAGGCAGAGAGATTAACAGTGGTGAGGGAGCCTAGACACTGGAAAAATGAAGAAAAACCTTAATTGTATTAATTAATATTGCACATGGGATGGGGGAACCTGTATATTGCTACGGACTGGTGCACAATAACAATAGGAATACAGGTTTGCATTTCTAACACGATAGTGCTCCTTTAAAGAGACATTTCAAACAACAACAACAATGTATGTTAAATTCATAGCTTATAGTGTAAACGTCCCCTATCTCTTTGAACACAATTTGAGCTTCTAACACAATTGCTTACAAATAATTAGCAAAGTTTGTTGCAACTCTAAGGCGGGCCCTGTTCTCATATTTTTCCTCTACCCATACATATATTTTAATGGTGTGTGCATGTGGTGTGGGTGCACACCATTAAAATCCTCTCCTCCTTTTACCAGCTCTGCCAGAGAGTCTACATCTACACTTTTGGCTGTGCATGCGAGGTCACATGATCAGGTGTTCACAGCATACAATTCCATTCACGAAGCTGTGAACAGGGCTGTCAGTTATTCATCAGTTCCATTCATCTTAAATGATAAATGGAAGCCTGGACTACATGTCCCAGAAACTGGGAACATTCTTCTCTTTTATGCCTGATAGGATCTGGTAATATAATAATTATAAATTCAAATTTTTGAGTTCTTGAGTCTCTGTCAGAAAAGGACTGTTTACTTCTCGGGTTGCAAAGAGTTAAACGGAGAGTGTTTAATTGATTAGCTGTTACTGACTTTAATACATATTTTGGCAGTCAGTTATACGGCATAAAACAGAATAGAAACTTCAGAATGATTTTGCTTTAAATGCGTAATGCTGATACGTGAAAATGAAATGAGAAAATGATTTGATCACAGAACTGCCCTGTCTCTAAATGTTAGACGTGATTTATTAAAATAGTCCAGCTGGGTTAACTTTGTCTCCTCATTATCAACACTCTTATGGTATGGACTGTCCTCCCTCTTGCCGTGTGCCAGGAATTTAGCAAATGTGAGGCTATGATCTAGTGAAAAGGCAAAATTCAGTCTGCTACAAGAAAAAGCTCACTGGGTGAAAGGGAACGATTTCTTCTCTGTCTTGTTATTTTTCTGTGTTTTATTCCTTTCATTAATGTGCTCAATTAAAAGTGTTTCTCCAATTTTCTTAATTGCAATTTTATTGTTTCACCTTTGAGTATTGAATGGTAGAGCTATTCAACTGTTCTAGATGGAAGATTAATGAGGGAGTAATAGCCGATCATTGGACTGAAAAGTTTGGCTGCTAAGGAAGAATTGAGAGATTTAAAGGCTTTCTCCAAATACCATGACCACTTCAGTGTTTTGAAGTGGTTATGGTGTGTGGAGTCTCTATGTGCAGGGTTCCATCGAGAAACACGACACATACAGAATTAAAGAACTTTGCCTTTGGAGATATATCTCCATTTCCGACAGCATCGTTAGCCAACCCAGAAAGAGAGTTCTGGGTTAGCAACATTAAAGGAACACTATAGTCACCTAAATTACTTTTGCTAAATAAAGCAGTTTTAGTGTATAGATCATTCCCTTGCAATTTCACTGCTCAATTCACTGTCATTTAGAAGTTAAATCACTTTGTTTCTGTTTATGCAGCCCTAGCCACACCTCCCCTGGCTATGATTGGCAGAGCCTGCATGAAAATAACACTGGTTTCACTTTCAAACAGATGTAATTTACCTTAAATAATTGTATCTCAATCTCTAAATTGAACTTTAATCACATACAGGAGGCTCTTGCAGGGTCTAGCAAACTATTAACATAGCAGAGGATAAGAAAATCTTAATTAAACAGAACTTGCAATAAAGAAAGCCTAAATAGGGCTCTCTTTACAGGAAGTGTTTATGGAAGGCTGTGCAAGTCACATGCAGGGAGGTGTGACTAGGGTTCATAAACAAAGGGATTTAACTCCTAAATGGCAGAGGATTGAGCAGTGAGGCTACAGGGGCATGTTCTATACACCAAAACTGCTTCATTAAGCTAAAGTTGTTCAGGTGACTATAGTGTCTCTTTAAGATGTCTCCATATTTGGCAAAGCATGCTGGCAACAGCTGACCATTGGTGGGACATCTCCCCAGCCTCTCCATGCTGCCTAAGCTGTCTTTAGTCCAACTTCTGGACAACCCTCCCCATCCTCTGGACAACCCTCCCTCTGCAGTAAGGGGAAGTGATGTCACTAGCGGAAGATTGGGCTGAGGGAGAACTTGATGTTGCCATGAAATAGAAAGGTAAGCTTTGAAATTATTGTGGTTAATAACATTACGATAAATTCAGCTGTTTTTTTTTATTATGACTTTTTTTTTCTAAAAATAATTTTTCTACAACCTGAACTTCCTCTTTTTTTTTCTTCCGAATTATTTTTTTTATATATTTTTTTTGCAAACCTGCACAGTGGAATGTTAGGTGCTAATCAGCTCATCTTTGAAAATAACCGATTCTCATTGGTTGCTGGTATTACATGCTTCCAGCAACCTTTTATTTTAATCAGGAACTGTCCCCGAAGGTTTAAAAAATTGTAATGCAATTCAAGATAGCTTCCTCCACATGGAAGATCTTTACATGGTAATTACAGATACATTAACTATAGTTTGGTTAGATGTAAATGGGAACATAGTGAAAATAATATCTCTTGGAAATATTTTAATTGGTTTATGGAAATACAATTTCAGGTGACAGATGCCTTAAAGGACATTTACACTATTTGAACCACGAGAGTCAACTGCAAGCATGGTTGGATGGTAATGCTCTTAGTTTTAAGGCACAAAACTTTAATTTCTTGATTTCAAAAATTCTAGCCACTCCACGACACATTAATGATTTCAAATAAATATAGCTTGTTTGGGGCCTCAAGGTACATATATTAAACAGCTCCTTAACAAAATGTGTTAAAAGCATTGATTTAGGTTTCAATAACATCTCGGATCATCTTTAACTTCATATTAAGTGACTGCCTAAACAAGCTATGGGAACATCAAAAGTATGTGCAAGATTAGTAATTGTAGACTAAATAACGTGCTTCTATATTTCTTCTATGGCACCACTTTCTTTCATAAACATTTCAGTCATCATGCAATTACACTTTATCTTCGAGGTTGTATTGTAAATATGTCTTCTCCTTTATTTTAAGTTCTTCAGTCTCGTCTTTTTTTATTTTTTTTTTTATTTTAAGCAGTGTGCACGTGATATAACCACAGTCAACAACAAGAAAACCATTGGGCAATTTAGTGACCAATCAAATGTTTATCTTATGTAACCACACCCCTTCTCGTGACGTAATGTTTTTGGGAGTTTAAGCGGTAGACTCTATTTTTGTGTCACTACCAACTGAATGTACTGCTTCTTAAATATACAAATCGTACTTTGCGTGAACATTCTGTAGGATTTCCAAAATATGATTTTTATATGTAACGCCTATAGAAATGCATAGGACGTTAAAATACAGCTTAGAGGTATGTTTGTTTAGGTGTCCCTTATTCAAGAAGAAATTTGGCAAACCACAGCTAGTGAGTGTTCTAGAAATGATATATTTTAAATCCTGCCCTCCTCCGGACCTCGATGGCCTACAACCCTCAGAATTCTTCAAATGCAAAAAAAAATGAACCAAGACTCATATGGAGTTGCTGTACTGCAATATTTGGGAGGTCAGGGTGCAAGAGTTCAAGAGCCTAATGTATTCCTAACAGGAGAAGAAAAATGCATCCTAGTGCTGCAACAATGTGCAGAGCTGGGACATAACATAATTTAAGGTTAAATTTTGATTTCTGATGAAAACATGTCTGCAGACCTCTCGGAAGCCCGGTATGTCCGATCCATCCACAAACAGGTTATATGATGCAGGTAGTAGCAATATACTTCTAATTAATTAAGAACTGAGGGAAAGAACATTGGAAGAAACCAATGAATCTGACATTGTGTCAGATTTAATTGGATTCATTAAAACGAACCAGGGCTTCAGAGTGGACTGCCCTTATTTCTTCATGTGCATGGTTATCTCGCTGGGAATTCAGGGCCATGGAACTTAAAATTAGAGTTTAAATGTAAATCTGAGTTATTTATATCTTGCGAAAAATTACATTTCAATATCCAAATTGTGTTTAAAAAGATTGAGTACCTTCTAGTTTGAAGTTTGGACCCATTGAGTTGTCAAACCAGACTGACGACATCTGTCCTCGCTAAATGTCGTAAGTGCGTAAAACCTTGACATCCACTGGTGTGAGACTTCAAAGTGAATTTCAAATTTAAGTTCAGAATGGCCAAACTTGGAAAACAACATTTCTAGGTCAGTTATGCTCTCAGTTTAGCTACTCTGGCTTCAATTCACTTTGAATCCACTTTAAATTGTCACTTGAGTAAATAATCCCATTAGTGTGGACCTGTGGCCTTCTAAAATGCTCAGTTGACTGGAGAAATCCATATTGACTCAGTTTGCATAATGATGTCTCCCCATATATATGTGTTACCCTTGAAAGGAAGCTGATGTGTCCTAGCTGTCTCTGAAAAGGTAGAACAGATATATGAGGTCTGTGGCCAAATAATTCATTATTCAGAATTTTCAATAAAAGGCATAAGAAGGCACAATTCCTGATCTTTGCAGAGGTAAATCATTCACTAGCTAATAATTAAAAAAAAAAAGCTTCCTCCTCTGAATCAAACAACACATAGTATAAGCAGTTTCTAAATATAAACGTAACAGCAACATTGACAGAGCCATTCAAATACATTTTTTGTACATTTCCTGAGAACCTCAGCTCGGGAGATCACCACTTTCTCAAAACAGTAAGCGAACAATAAGCTTCAAAGAGGAACATGAACCTGCGGCATCTTGTGCTGTTGTTCATTTAAAAAAAATATATATATATATATTTTCATGGAACAATTAATTTGTTTCTTAATTAATAAAAACACCATTAGAATGTAACATTTCTTTGTGATTTCTGCATAGCAATTAGAAGAGAGAGGTAAAAAAAACTAAAAAAAACAACAGAATCTCATATACACATTCCAGTAGAACTATTGTGAACCAGCTCTGATAGCCTGAACTACCTACCCTCGCATAAATCGAGGCTGCAAGAAGTGTACAGTCATTATGGCTAAGACAATATGCAAACTATCTCCAGTGAAATCAAATTGCTAAAGTGTTTTCATTTGCATGTATTAACTATTAACATAATGAGGAGAAGTGACATTGGACCCGAATTGTATGTCTGTTCGGTGTGATAACTCTACTGAATCTGCAAGAGGACGTCCAAAAATCTCACTACTAGTCCAATCTCTGTTGAACTCTGAAGTGTGTTTTCTAAATTGGGAGATGTGAGTGAAACGTGATGGGGTGTTCTTAAGAGTCAGGTCTTTGTGACGGTGATTTGTCAGGATAGACAATATCAGATTACTTTGTTTCCTAAAGGTGCCACTAAAATGAGCAGTAGATTTTTTTTTTAGTTGCTAGTGCCATTTTAAATTTCTCAATTTGTATCATTAATCTAGATAAACGTCTCTTTTTCTCATTGTGTGTACGGAAGATAATACAGTTTATATACAGTTTATATGTAAATCATATTTCTAATTGATGTGTTCTACAATCTCATTGCAATAATGATGGTGCTACGTGAGGCGGAAATGCAATTTCTTTTGGTATGTTGGACAGCATTAGAAAGAACACAGCATTAGGAACAATATTTATTTAACTCATTCATTCCTGCGGCTGTATTGCTTACCCTTCTGAAATTAAGGGTTGATGTATTTTCCTCCATGTATACAATTAAAAAAATAAAATGTTTTCATTCCTGTTTAAGATAAATCTGTTTTTCCTTTTATATTATGCTTTCAAAATGTGCGTTTGTGAAGACCTGATTATTCAAAATATGGTGAATTCAAGTGCAAAAATTTGAAAACAATATAGCCCAGTTTTTCGGTTTCGATTTAAAGTTTTTGAAAAAAAAATGTTTTATTTTATTTTTGTTGTTGTTTTGTTATTGAGATTGTTAACCCCCATAATGAAAGCATGAATGGAACAAGTCCTTGATTCATTCAAAGAGTGACAAGATTGGCAGATTTCAATGTGTAGCAAAAGTACGTACAGTCATCATGCGTTTTACTTAAACACAAGATTTGTTTGTCAACTTGGTTGATTTGGACCCCATATTTGGCAGGTTACTTGTCAATGCTTTCTAAAATATGCAACATTTCTTTATGGTTGTAGTATGTTACTACATTGCAAGCTTTCGTAGAATTGAAAAGTTGATCAACCAAAATCCTTTTTTTTTTTTTTTTTTGCATACCAAATATAATGTCTGTTTGAAATATTAAAAATACATCGAGTATTTGTAAGCGAACTGATAATGGCGTAACCACATAAAGGTGGGGTATTTGGAGTAAGATAAAAGCAATTAACATTCACTTTATTAAGCTTTACTTAGATGTAATATTATTTTGACTAAAAGAACTAAAAAGCTGTAAACATTAAAGAGGAGCTTTGCAGATAGCGAGCATGAAATAGATTGCAGGGGTTTTAAATGGGGAGGGCTGTTTATATTTTGCTTGCTAACGTATTTGTGTAAATGGGGTGTGGAAGGAATGTGATTAAGATATAATAAGTTCTGAAAAAAAACAAAAAAACAAGTTAAAATATTCATATATGCTACACTGGAACAAGAAAGCAGCAAAATGCACTGAAATCAGCAAATGAACAGCTGTGTTTTAAAGGACAGTACTTTGAATGTCATTTGACGATTTGCTTTCAATTAGAAGTAATTTACAGAAAGATGCCCACAAGCTAATCTTTACAGGATAATTAAGTTCCATTTTCTTTACTTTTAATTAAAAAGCAGAAAAGATTTAGCTGATCCATAAAAAAATGTTCTGTTTAAACATTCATCAGACTTCACACTCTTTTTTGTTATTCGTTGTAACAGATGTTATCCAAAACTGAAGTCTGCTCAGTGTTTAAACCTTGCATGTGTGGAAAGTGAGGTGTGTGCGCATGCATATGTGTGTTCTGTTTGAACAGTTGAGATGTGATCATATGTATTTGATTAAAGAGGCAAAAATCATATTTCCCTCTCTCTAACGCATATGAATACCAGAGGGCTTCCCATATAATCGTGTTTTGAAAGCTGTTGAAGCTGGTGAAGTTTAAAGGGACACTCTAGGCACCATAACCAGTACTGCTGACCGTAGTGGTTATATTGCCAGGAGTGCCCTGATGCCCCACTGTAAGGAGTCAAACCTTTTTGAATGGTTTGACTTATTCCCAGGGGTCTCCCAAGAGCCAAAAGTTCCTCAGCAGGACTTTCCATTCGCTCTCCAGCTTAACTCATTGGCTGAGTGTGATCATCTGACTCTCTTCATTGAAGGGCTTAACTCAGCAGAACTACTGGGATTTTGATGAAGATCTTGTGGCTCTTGACATGTAGTGTTTATGGTGCCTTGAGTGTTTCTTTAAAGATGGTAGGGCACTACACTGTATCTGAAAGTTGACTCTGCTAGCTGACACGTTGGGCTTTACCCATTTTACCACATGTATTCAAAACCTGACCCAGTGAGAGGTCATGTCCTTCATAGTCTTTTTTATTGAAGCACAAACTTGGAGGGGGAGCCCATGGACCTCTCTCTACTGTTTGAAGCTAAAATTAATTTTGAACAAGGCTTAAAACTCCCTGTTTTAGAATGAGTGTTGTGAATGTCTGATGGACGCTTGCTATTACTCCTTCTCTATTTAATATATGAAGTTTAATTACGTTTCTGATGCCCTTTAACTACAGAGCCAGGGGAAATGTAAATGATCAGTGATATAATGTAGGAATATATGTTATTGAGCATAACATCAATGAAAGTCACAACTATGATAAGTATGATATCCAGGTATCAGTCAACAGCTACTGTGGAAAAGCAGGATGACATTTTTTGGCCCAATATTTTTTGGCGCTCCAAAAGTAGCAAATTACCACCCATTATTGTGTTTATGTTTGTCATTATGAAGTTCTTGCTATCTTAGTGGCTTTGTTTTAGAATATCATAGTTATGTTCCAGACGACATAGACAGATCATTTTCCCATGGCCCAGCCATTCTGTGTTAGGCATTCAAGGAAAAGATAAGTTGATCTCATCAGTACACATATTGTTATGTCAGTGAATCATTATCATTATGCTATAATCACCAGTAATGACTCTCGACCTTGCAGTGTCCTCGATGTCCAACCTAGTCTAGTAATGTCCAGCTAAACATGTGTCCCACTTGGAGATATTAAAGAATGGCACCACTGCACTGCAAAAGAGTCTACATGTAGAAAGCAAAAAAATAAATGTCCTAAGGAAAAGGAAATAAATGTCCTGTGTCTGCCATTAAAAAAAAAATACATGGAAATAAGGATTAATATATTAATATGTAAAAACCAAATGACAAAACAAAACACCAGTAGACTCACAAATATATTATTAAACAGTTTCATTCAATTTAAAAAAACTCTAAAAAAATCACTAAAAAACAGTATTAAACAGTTTCATTCAATTTAAAAAAACTCTAAAAAAATCACTAAAAAAAACTCAGAGAACAGTGCTTAGTTCTCACATCAACCAGCGACATGCAAGAATGATTCATTAAAGTGTGAATTCTCCCAGAATTCTTGGGTCCTTTTGTTTCTGGTCACTTACTGCCAGTATCTGCTGTTACTTTTGCCTAACCTTTTAGTTGCGCCTCCACAAATAATGAGGCTCAATATCCCATGAGCTCATATAGGTCCTTGAATGGAACAGGAGCTTTTATTACATGTCTGTCCAGCTTTTGCAACAATGTTCTCTATGCTCCTTACAAAACTGTGAGCTTGGTGGAATCCCCATGAAGTTGTACCCACAGCATGTGGCCACGTTGCCAGACAGCTTTGGGTACGACATCACATAAAAGCTGTTTTGCGAACTGAGCTGTAGATGTTTTTGAACTTCCTAAAACATCAAAACCTTGATTAATAATTGAATAATTAAATTGAATAATTAAAAAAATACTTGTAGCTTCAAAAGGCAGAGTAAATACAAATAAAAAACAAAAACAAATATGGCATCTTCTAACTTCTAAACATTTTAAGAATTGACTGTCTCTTTTGGAAATTGAAATGTTTGAAAAAAGTGGTTAAGTATTATTAATAGTAAATATAATACATTTAAACCTACTGAGCCCCTCACTACCTACTTGCGTTCTCTCCATTTTTGTTGTATTGTATTATGTAAATATTTACATAATAATAATTTAAATATTATTGGTTTTCTTTTAGTAAAAGAGGTGTACTAAATGTAATTTCAGAGCCTGCCCATCTGGTTGATATGCTAAATCTTTTAATGTAGGCACTATAGAAAGTATATTATAACATATGCAAAGTGTTCCACAAACTAATGATACCAAATTAGGGACACACACAGGAACGCAATTACGCACATTCAATATTGTTCTGCTTATGTTTGGCTGGTGACTAGTGCTTAAATCTAATGTAAATCACTGAGAAACGTGCTTTTAGTCTTTTAATTTTGTTACCAGCTGTGCCTGAATCCTTTTGAGACTTTAAAGTAGCATTAACTGCATATGTGGAATCATCTAACATATCTTGTAGACATACCTGGGTGCTGTCTCGCTTCAAACTGAACCGCCAGCATATCTCCCAACATCAGCGCCCAGTGAATCGGGTAGGCGGTGGGAGGAACAGTGTCACAGAAGTGGGCAGACCCAGGCGGAAAGGTTACATGCCCACTCGAAGAATTGGCAAGTCAGCCTGGCGTGAATGACAGGCAATCTCTGTCTAGTATTACATCAATCTAAGGGCAACTTAGAGCAGTAAAAATACAGAACATTCATTTTTAAACAGATTTCATGTTTTAATGTGTATTAGGTTAACTCTGTATACCATAAACTCTATAAATCCTCACATCCCCATTCTGAGAACATTGTCCTTTTTTATATATACTTTTAGGGGGGGTTACAAACTGCTCAGTTACTATTGTATCACCATTTTGATACACTTATTTTCTTTGGTCTGTAATTTGAAGTGATTTAATTACAAAAATAACCAGTGTAGTGGTACAGTATCTCACAAAAGTGAGTACACCCCTCACATTTTTGTAAGTATTTTATTATCTTTTCATGTGACAACGCTGAAGAAATGACCCTCTGCTACAATGTAAACTAGTAAGTGTACATCCTGTATTACAGTGCAAAATTACAAAAATTAGAGGGATGTACTGTGTACATTCATGTGTACCCGAGATTACTTTATTCAATAGATATTGCTTAATATTCTTTAAGAAATTAATATTTGATAGTGATTTTGCTTTGCTGGACTGTTTTAACTTTGGGCAAAAATGCTGAAATGTATTGGTTCATTAGATAATTAAGACTTTAATTGCCTGTTTAGCATGCATGACAACACATCAGTCACTGAGTTACCATCTGTTAGAGTGCCATTTGTGTCCCTGTTGATACTATTTAGTGGATAGGTCTTTACATACAAGTATTTAACTGACTTGAAAAATATCAAACCTTTCTAACAATAAAATTGACAGAGATACGCTGATGTGTAATGACTTTCAATACTGTGTCCATGCACAAATATGTTGCATTAAATCTGAATAAAATGGAATTAGAGGGACATTCCACTGACCAAATGAAAATAAAGAAATCACTGTTTAGGAGATATACCCCAAATGTAATTTAGACCATATGTGAACACAGCTAGCATCTTGTCTCCAGCCTTTGCAAGCCCTACCCTTCTTCCCAAGCCCAGACTTTATCTGGCTGTCCAATCACAGACTTCCCAATGCAGCTCAATGAGAAATCTTTGCAAGGCAGGTGATTTGAGCAATTGCTTCCTCTTGAGTCAAGGTCCACGGAGATAAACAACCTGGACGTAACAACCTGGATTGACAGCCAGGAAACATAACAAATTTCTTGAAAAGTGTAGCAATTTCGTGAAATTTACACTTCTTGTAAAATGAGAAAATAGGACATAGAATGTCCTGTTACACATGGAAATCTTAATTGTTTTCATCATCTTCATCAAAGTCAGAATAATCATATATGTATTTTTTACAATCTTTTAGATTTCTTTATTTAGTTTAGATCCATTAAAGATGATCCTATCTGTTCACAATTAACAATGAAACATTTGTTTTCAACTATAATGCATCCTTCTTTGGATCGCAAAGTACCAGTGAGATCAGACCAACCTTCTGTCTATTCACCGACTTACTGCCATTTCTCAAACCTAGGTACCCTTATGACAATAGATACTTTTATTGAACTCATACTTCTCTTGCATGTGTCTTTGTGATGATAGCAGTAGAATGTAAGTTCTGACGGGAATTGGGCCCTCAGTTCCTCCTGCATTTGATTGTCAAATTGTGTATGGTCTCAGATGCACCTTCCTCTTGTTACTTTTACTAACTGTATAACACCATGGTATTGTCGCTTTATAAATAAAGTATATTAATACAAATTATAATTACAGCAGTACATAATCCATTTGTGAAGGTGATATGCAAAGATATATTGGCTAAGTACAAGACCTATATAGTATATTATAGGGGAAGCTGCAGTTGTTGCCTAACAATGCTGCCGCCGGTAAAGATGCCGAGGAGATATGGGGAACTATAGTATGGCTGTCACACAGGTACTTACCTAGTGAGAATGACAAAAATTGATCCTTTCTTACTCAGTAGTCTCAATCTACTTGTTTGCTCTGGTTGTGCTGTCGTGTATGACTTTCTGATGGAAGCTACTCAGTTTGTCACCCCATAGAAAGCCTGGAATGCTCAATTTGGGCCCCTGGCTACAAAGATGGGGGTATTTCCATGAACCCTATACTGAATATTCTTTTGTGTGTTAAAAACAGAGATAGGCTCTCAATAGATTATTAACAAAATTAAAGCAGTTAGTGATCTAGTCAGTGAAATCTAGTAGTGTTTATTACAA
Organism: Pelobates fuscus; assembly: GCF_036172605.1. Classification (NCBI taxonomy): domain Eukaryota; kingdom Metazoa; phylum Chordata; class Amphibia; order Anura; family Pelobatidae; genus Pelobates; species Pelobates fuscus. Next base: position 51,194,078 of record NC_086320.1, read on the forward strand.
CGTAGTGAATATTTCTTAATAAGAACTTACTTGAGTGTTTTTTGCGATTTCGTAAATGGTATCAAAAATCAAACCTTACAAAAAAAAAATGTAAAACAATTTGGCAAAAGAGAGGGTATACATTGTATGATTAAAAAACTAAAAATGTGTTTGTTGAGTTAGAATAATATGTATTGCGTTTTGTGAACCTGAGAGTAGTTTTAACCTTTGTTGTGTACAAACAAATACGGGTAGTGGTGACAGTTTCAAGAATCAGCTCCTAGGATAATAACGAAATTTGTCTTTTAACTCGGTGGTAGATTTCTTGGCAATACAGACTTTGCCGTTTCCAGTGCAATCCCCGTGATTCAGTGTTGCAAAATTGAGACAGAGGCTCGGGCAATTGTCTGATCTTATTAGAAGCATTGGCAGGATACCCTGTTATCCACATACACACACACAAAAACCTCCAGTCTCTCGCATGATACAAAAAAAAAAAAATATTATCGAAATGATATTTAAATGCATTCTACTAACCTACTAAAAGTGCAATATCTTTTGAATGATTGTACTGACATTCATCCTGCAATGCGATCCGAGAAGGTGAAATGGCTAGTGTTTTTATTGACAGTACTGACTCTATCTCTGCTGTAGAGATTATGTGCAATGCATCCTTTTTTCTGTTTTAATATAGATCTTGTTTTGCAATTTATGATGCTCTTAGCAATTACAGGGGGCATGTGTTGAAAAAAGAAAATCGATCTACAGTGTGTAAATGGAATATTTCAAGTCAAAGCCCTAATCTGACTCATATAAACGTCTTTCCCCATATTGATTCAGAAGCCCAATGAAGGGTTGTAGCTACTTAATAAAATATAGACTGCAAATTCCCTGTTCGGTACTTAGAGCTGCTGCTCTGTTCCTTTTTAGAAATCCAGGATTATTGTCTTAAAGTAACATAGTACTGCTAGCAGATCATATAGCAAAACATGAAAGGACTCACACAACGTGAATAACACAACGATATTGCCAGGGTGTATGCATTTATAAACCATTTCCCAACACCTGGATAGAGCCTTAGGGATACTGTTCCTCTGGGTAGTCTGTGACTGGTGTTGATACAATCAACACATAAAACGCATCAACACTTTGACCCCTACCATCACACTCTGACACTTACACACATATACCAACACATTATGGGACTCGCACTTACAAAAAGACAAACTAAGATATAGATAAAATTGTTTGAAATTTGCATTTTTATTGTTATGTTGGCATTTGCAGTAATAAAGTTTGGGATACACACAATGTACTTTTTGAGAAACAGAACACATTTAGCAAAGCGTTCAGGTACTCATGAATGGTCCCATCTTTAAACAAAAACATGTATTGCTAACAAATGTTTTTCTTTGGATATACACCTATCCACATGCTCCGACATCATCTTCCTACAATTTAACATTCTGATACTCAGCCTTATAAACTCACACCCTGACTTCTAACTGGAATATTCACAAGCACAGCCTTTATACATAACACCAACATTCAAAACAGATTGTCATGGTCACAGGGAAGAAATGCTAGTCACAGGCATGTTGGATTACAGTGATGTGCACACAGGGCCGGCGCTTCCATTAGGCCAGTTAGGCAGTGGCTTAGGGCGCTCTTCAGGAGGGGGCGCCTACAAGGTCTGTAACACTCTACATCGATTGAGAACAAGCAATTACAGGATCCGCGCCTCCCTTATGACAGACATGCCAGCGCCTGCCCCCTTTGCACTTGCTCTCTCCTCCTCATGGTAATTCTGCAGCTTCAACTTTAGCATTGATGTTATAATTCTAATTCCGCCTCTGCCCGCTCCTAACCCACCCCAAATTGTTTAATTCCGTCTCCCCACCCTTCCCTTGCTCCTTCCTCCCAAGACCCTGCCTCAATACACACAACCTGCCCTTTGAAGAGGAGGGCAGAGCAAGATCAGAGTTGCCCCCTGTCCTGTTCCGGAATTGCTTGTGGGAGGAACCACAGACACAAACTGGAAGCATGGCAGCAATGGGCTCCTTCCAGTCCTCCAGCTCCACCACCTGAGTGTATGAGACTGCTTGCTGCGTGTGTAAGTATCAAGCAGTGTCTGTCTATTAGAGTTTGTGTGTGTTAGGCAGTGTGTGTGTATATTAGGCAGTTTGTGTGTATTAGGCAGTGTGTGTATATTAGGCAGTTTGTGTGTGTAAAGCAGTGTGTGTGTATATTAGGCAGTTTGTGTGTGTAAGGCAGTGTGTGTGTATATTAGGCAGTTTGTGTGTGTAAGCCAGTGTGTGTGTATATTAGGCAGTTTGTGTGTGTGAGGCAGTGTGTGTGTATATTAGGCAGTTTGTGTGTGTAAGGCAGTGTGTGTGTATATTAGGCAGTATGTGTGTATATTAGGCAGTTTGTGTGTGTAAGGTAGTGTGTGTATATATTAGGCAGTTTGTGTGTGTAAGGCAGTGTTTGTGTATATTAGGCAGTTTGTGTGTGTGAGGCAGTGTGTGTATATATTAGGCAGTTTGTGTGTGTAATGCAGTGTGTGTGTATATTAGGCAGTTTGTGTGTGTGAGGTAGTGTGTGTGTTTATTAGGCAGTTTGTGTGTGTGAGGCAGTGTGTGTGTATATCAGGCAGTTTGTGTGTGTAAGGCAGTGTGTGTGCATATTAGGTAGTTTGTGTGTGAGGCAGTGTGTGTGTATATTAGGCAGTTTGTGTGTGTGAGGCAGTGTGTGTGTATATTGGGTAGTTGGTGTGTGTGAGGCAGTGTGTGTGTGTGTATTAGGCAGTTTGTGTGTGTAAGGCAGTGTGTGTGTATATTAGGCAGTGTGTGTGTATATTAGGCAGTTTGTGTGTATTAGGCAGTGTGTGTATATTAGGCAGTTTGTGTGTGTAAAGCAGTGTGTGTGTATATTAGGCAGTTTGTGTGTGTAAGGCAGTGTGTGTGTATATTAGGCAGTTTGTGTGTGTAAGCCAGTGTGTGTGTATATTAGGCAGTTTGTGTGTGTGAGGCAGTGTGTGTGTATATTAGGCAGTTTGTGTGTGTAAGGCAGTGTGTGTGTATATTAGGCAGTATGTGTGTATATTAGGCAGTTTGTGTGTGTAAGGTAGTGTGTGTATATATTAGGCAGTTTGTGTGTGTAAGGCAGTGTTTGTGTATATTAGGCAGTTTGTGTGTGTGAGGCAGTGTGTGTATATATTAGGCAGTTTGTGTGTGTAATGCAGTGTGTGTGTATATTAGGCAGTTTGTGTGTGTGAGGTAGTGTGTGTTTATTAGGCAGTTTGTGTGTGTGAGGCAGTGTGTGTGTATATCAGGCAGTTTGTGTGTGTAAGGCAGTGTGTGTGCATATTGGGTAGTTTGCGTGTGAGGCAGTGTGTGTGTATATTAGGCAGTTTGTGTGTGTAAGGCAGTGTGTGTATATTAGACAGTTTGTGTGTGTAAGGCAGTGTGTGTGTATATTAGACAGTTTGTGTGTGTGAGGCAGTGTTTGTGTATAAGGCAGTGTGTGTGCATATTAGGTAGTTTGCGTGTGAGGCAGTGTGTGTGTATATTAGGCAGTTTGTGTGTGTAAGGCAGTGTGTGTATATTAGACAGTTTGTGTGTGTAAGGCAGTGTGTGTGTATATTAGACAGTTTGTGTGTGTGAGGCAGTGTTTGTGTATAAGGCAGTGTGTGTATATTAGGTAGTTTGTGTGTGAGGCAGTGTGTGTGTATATTAGGCAGTTTGTGTGTATATTGGGCAGTTGGTGTGTGTGAGGCAGTGTGTGTGTGTGTATTAGGCAGTTTGTGTGTGTAAGGCAGTGTGTGTGTATATTAGGCAGTTTGTGTGTGTGAGGCAGTGTGTGTGTATAAGGCAGTGTGTGTATATTAGGCAGTTTGTGTGTGTAATGCAGTGTGTGTGTATATTAGGCAGTTTGTGTGTGTATAGCAGTGTGTGTGTATTTTAGGCAGTTTGTGTGTGTTAGGCAGTGTGTGTGTATATTAGGTAGTTTGCGTGTTGGTGTATATATGTATTCAGCAGTGTGTGTATTTGGCAGTGTACGTGTGCATGTATCAGGCAGTTTGTGTGTGAGGGTCCATTCACTAGGTTAAAATGTTTCTTTTTCAACTAAGGTAAGATGGAGACACTAAAAAGCAAAAACTAAAGCAGTGACAGACTGGAAAGATTACGTAGAGAAGAGTAAGCCGAGATGGAGACTGTAAGTAAAGGGGGAAAAATACTGAGGGAAGGTTGTGTGTGAGTCTCTTAGCAAAAGTGAGTGTATAAACACTGGAGAGAGGAATAATCCACATATATAAAGTATGTCAGCCTGTTGATATACTTTATAAGGCTGGAGTCTGTCAGTTTCTTTCAATAGAAATCGACCCTTTTATAATTGGGGCAAAAACACCTCCCTGCCTGTCACTGAGGCAGCCAGGAAGGCTTTCTCCCACTTCCTTTAGTTCCACCTTGCTAACAGAAGAGGCAGACTGGCTGTACTAGTGTGTGCCTGCCTTCCACCTTTCTCAATGAGCTGAACTAGCGCTCAATGGGAAACACAGGATTCAAAGTTAACGCGCGCACTTGCAGCTTCAGCGCAGAGGCTTCGTCTCAATGATTGGAGTATTACCTGGCACAGACTAGGGGCTTGAAGAAAAACAAAAATAACATTTTTGTTTTTTGGGGGGAAGGGGGAGCAGAATGGATCTTTGCCTAGGGCGGCAGAATTCCTTGCACCGGTCCTGTGTGCACAGGTGAGTAAGTGCAAGCTGTTATTAGTATGTGCAGTGTATATGGTAAATGATGAACCTGTCTCTCCTGGCTCTCTGATTGGCCAGTGTGATTTACATGACATGACTAGTCCAAAGTACGTAGACATGGGGCAAGAAAATACTATTAGATAAGGGAAGGTAGTAATAGTTTACTAGTGCTGTCTCTTTGGTAGATTTGAGGATTTACTGTAATAAATAATCGGAAATAAGTACATAGTTGACACTGATTATAATATTATATCAAGTTATATTTTAGGCCTATTATATACACCTACAAATATACATTTGACATTAAAACAAATTTATTGAATCTGATTAACTTCGTAATTATTATTTTTAAAACCATTTAATAATTAGATGGGAAACACTGTGCACTTTAATTATCAAGGCAAATTCTGAGAATTTCTGGGACAAAATGCTAAATTCTCAGTTGGTGTCTGTAGCAATTGCTCAAATTTAAAATGTTGGTCCAGCATTCTTACAGTTCTGCTTTAGTAAATATGACTGTGTGCATGTCCTGTCGCCTTCCAGTAGCTCCTGTATTACTCAGGATCTATATGCAGCAATTTGACTGTGGATATGATTTCATTCTCAGCTTAATATAACTCAAAGGGCTTTGTTTGCAGTATATAAACATTATGCTGCCAAACCCAACTATCTTTAGCACTAAATAGGTCAATGGAAAATGACTGGGTCCTGGGATAACAATCGTTAACACATTTCTCTGCTATCTTATGGTTCTGCACCATATCTATTTATTGTGCTTATTATATGAATTCAAATTACTTCAGAGCAGGCATTTACTGCCACATCAATTGTGGATTATACCCTGTCACGTTCTACTCTGAGCACTAAAGGCTCACCTAAATGTGAGTGAAGCACATATAATTACCATATCTTTTAAAGATTCGTTTGGTACTGTACCATCTTTTTGCTTCTCATATTAGTCCTTCACAATCAACTGAAAATCATCATTATGGTATTTTTATGTATTTTAATACTGTATTCTATTCCCTTTCCTTCTTTGTCTTCCCTCATCCCCAAACAAGGAATACTAGTGTAACGGATCACCTGGCACCCCGACTTGGTACCTCCGTTAATGGATGCTCCTAGTGCTTCCTGAGGACTCCAAGCACTCTGGCAGACACCACAATCACCGAATCCGAGAAACCTTTAAATTCTCCCAAGCATATGAATGCTGTAGACCATTGAATAGGAACCATACGAATAGGCTTGTACTCCTAGCAGTCAACTGGAACAGCACTCAATAAATCCTTCCCCCCAATAATGAGACGACACATCACTTTGAGGGTAAAACAGGAACTCTGGACTGGCTCATCCAGCCTGGCTTTTATTACACTTGTACACTTACAGGCCACACCCAGGGGGAGGCATAAAATCACCAATCACACATCTGGTGCAACCCACACATTCCCTCCCCTCAGATAAACAGTTAAACCAATTATTACATACAATAAAAATACAGTTTTTACACACACACTGTAACTTTAAAACCATACATTCAATTTCAATAAAAGTTGCATATTCAGACTCAGCATACATCAAACATAAACACTTCCAAAAATCAGCCAAATCCCTCCAGTGGATCAAAAGTTAGCTGGAAGTCCTTTATGACCGACCGCAAGCACAATTTCCTGCCCAAAACAGTTCCATAGATTTGGGCTGTGCGGTCGGTCAATTTCATGCCGAAAAACATTTCGAACGGGACTTAGTCTCTGGAGCTGCAAGTTCCGTATGGGAGAAGGTAAGGGTCAGCGGTGTTCGGCAGAATGTGTAGCCGATTTTAGTTCCACAGAATCTTTAGCATACACCGCTGACCGCATTCGAGGAAACCAAGATGGCCGCCGCCACGTGCAATTGACCGGCAGTAACCTCACAGCCTGGGAGGTAAATTGCCTGCACACTTTAACTTCTGGGTGGTCCGCCTGTGTGGCACTTGGTTCAGTAAGCCCTATTTACTGAACCAAGTGGGGGAAAGCCAGGGGCAAGTTATTTTACCGGTCTGGGGACATAGTCTTAAAGGGGCATTGTTCACCAAAGTCACAATATGTCCCCAGACGGTTCTTAAAGGGCCATACACACCAATAAAAGTCCATACGTTTTCAGGGGCCATAGTCTTAAAGGGTATTGTTACCCAAAGTCTCAATAGGTCCCCAGACAGTTCTTAAAGGGCCAGCAGCAGTACAATAAAATACCATTCACTTTACTTAAAGGGCCAGCAGTCGCACGATAAAATACAATATGCCCCAAATATGTCCAGGGGCCATAGTCGCAGGGCAGGAGGCTAGCAACCAGGCTTCTCCAGTTCACAGTGGCGAAGTTGGTTTCGCCACAACTAGTAATTCCCCCCCAACATTCATATCCACCACAAGACAGGGGTAAGCAACCTTGGTAACTCCAGATGTTGTGGACTACATCTTCCTTGATGCTTTCACAGCAATATGGCTGCAAGAGCATTATGGGTGATATAGTTAGTCCACAACATCTGAAGTGCTGATGGTTGCCTACCCCGATGTAGGGGATCCTAGAGATATTAACTACTTCCTCCCAATCCAACCCTGATTTACTCCATCCACTCCCAACCTTCAGCGTATTTGACTACATTTTAGCTTATGTACAATTGTTCCCAAAATAAAAAGCACCCACAAGTTACAACTCATATTAATTAGCATTTCAGACAGGGAAGCACATTTTTGTAAAAATGTATCCAGCATTTTGGCCAGTTTAAAAGGAAGTCCAAAAGGCCACGATAAAAGCTTTATCCACAAAGTTAAATAAGTTAAGAGTATACATGAAAATGAAAGCACAAAGGTCTTTGAAAAATTTATACACCAGTAGAATTAATACTGTCATGCACCGAAGTGTCAAAAGACCGAGCAGTGAAGAATATTAATCCATTTTTTAAAAATCAAAGGGATCGCTCTTTGAGTGTAAAGAAACAATTTGAATAATTTTTGACCCTTGCTGCACATGTCGGTGGGTCATATTCAACCTACTATTAAAATTCTGTAATATCTTCCTTTCGTTAGCATTTCAAAACTCAATTTAAATATTCACACAGCTCTTTTTAATAAACTTAACAATTTAAATATTCACAGAGCTCTTTTTTTTAATAAACTTAACAAAATTCAGGTAATTTTCTTCAACTTTCTTGATTGAAGGCAGGCAATAGGTGCAGATATAAAATAGATGTACAGCTACGAGCAAAAGAAATCAATTATATATAAGAAATAACAGAACACATGGAAAGAAATTAATCAAAAATTTCTGGTATATGATTCTCTACTCTGCTACCTGGAGGCAAAGAATGTAAATGAAAAAGCAACATTCTCCAGCCGATAAGAGAAAAATTAATAAAAATGTTTCTTTCCTACGAGATCCCCTGATGCAACTCGTGTTAAAAAGTGAGTGGCTTGAGGAGCAAGTTTGCTCATTTAAAATAGATTTTTTAAAGGCTTGAGAAATAATACTTTATTCTTGCTGTTAAGCGCAATTACATTAGTCTGATGTAGTCTTGCAATGTCCATAATGCTAACACACCTTCATTAAAGTACTCTGTGGGATATGTATCAGCCATGCTTGTCAATTCTTGTAGTCAGGTGTTGGAAGGAACGTCTATCTTTTCTCTGAGTTTCTTTTAAATGTATGGAATAATTTATTTTGCAATGGTCATAAGATATATATTACTCGGACATATAAAGGTATTTTTATTTTCCCCTTAACACACGCAGAGATGCACCAAGCACCATTTCAGTACAGCTTAATTGTTGTGGGCAAGGTGTCCGGAAGCTATTCCTTCAGGTGTACAACTTACTATAAAAGTCAGACTATATCACTGTTATCTTTTACATCATATGCATACGCATTGCTCCCCCATTGAGTTGTTCTTGTATAGTGTGAGTGCACACTGCCTGCTTACGCTTTGTAAAACAGCTTCCTTCACTTGCAGGAGCTATGTTGTGAGCGTGAGATAGCACTCATTACAATGCGGATCCCTGCGCAGCTCAGAACACAGTCTTGAGAATTTACATTAAAAGAAACATTGGTTCTTGGAATGAAGAAAGCTGATCCTCAGCTTTAGATCTATAATGCCAGCCTGGCTTGGCTGTAGATTGTTGAAACTATAGTTGATCACATGCTAGAAGTCCATTCTCTTAGTAATGAGCTATGGTCACATTAAATCCAACAACCATATTGTAGGCTAAAATAGCTTAGCTAAAAAAATATCTCCAGTTCAGTTCAGTTGACAGCTTTTTTCTTACTCTGATATATTGGTCTAAATTTTGCAGTTCAGTTCTCAACTTACCATAACTCGCTGCTTAATAAAAAAAGACCTGTAGGAGAGCCATTGGTTAATAACCCACTCCAGTACTGCATTTTTCATTAAACAGATAGCAAAATTTAAAGGAAAATTGTCACTCCCGTGGGGGCATCCTCATGTTCCCTCCTTAACTGGTAACATTTTAACTGATACTCGGTCAGTAGCAGCACTCTTCTGAGGATCACCGTGTTCTGCCCAACAGCACATTCACATGCATTGACAACCACCATACACGTCAGATACTCATGTCATTGACTCCTCAGAATCCATGGTATCAGAATAAACTGACCGGGTTCCTGTTAAGCAGACAGTTGCTATTGGGCAAACTATTCAGCGGCTGATGTCATCACAGTGTGCACAAGCTGTGATCTTCATCATGTTAGACTGCTTCAGACCAAGAATCAATAAAAATAGCATCTCCTATGGAGGAAAGTGTAAAATATACACACGAAGAATATGACAGAAGATAGAAACCTATGGTGCTCTCTAGTCCTCCCACAGTGACTTTTCAGACTGATTTTAATTATTATTTTTCTTTATGATAACCTTCTGCACATCTCAATAATTCTATATTCCTGATACTATTTAAACCTTTACTATTTGCGCTGGAAGGCTATTCCGTGTAACAACTATAGAACTATATTTTGTAATTGACATGTAATGCCCTGTAGCTACTTGCTACATTTTCTGGCCTATCTAATAGGCCTGGGTTGTTCAATTACAGTAGGCCAAATACACTTTAATTGTATTTATTTTTTTTAATTCATGAATATTAATAGGGATGATGCAAAACTCTTGTTTTTTTTTTGTCAAATATGCTACAACTGTGTAGCCTTTCCACAGACACTAAGTGTGATAAAAAATGTAGGAAAAAATGTTTAAAAGGTACTAAACAATCACCATGTGTTTCAGTGTTGATTTCCACTTTAATACTCCCACACTGTCACATGAGAGATTCATTATTACTACGGGGCCATTCCTAAGGCTGGATTTATATCACAGGTGTCAGTAGCTACAAAAGCATCAGCAAAATCAACAAAATAAAATTACATTTAAAAAAAACAAAAAAACAGTACCCTGTTGCTGACTCTGATGCACAAGTGATTTGGATATATCATTCCCTGCAACTAAATAAATAAATGCAATAATCAGGTGGCAAATTTAAATTGTATATAAAAAGGGCTTCAAAATGAAAAGTCTCGACTGAGTAGCTGTCACCTGATAAACAGGTCTTAGAAAACAAATACAAATAGAGCACACAACAGCCATACTCAGTCGTAATAATTAGAAATACGTTCAAACATTTTCAATGTTCATGTTTTAAAGGAGAAATATTGCTTTTAGTTATCCATTAGAGTTTGTACAAGGTTAATAAAGCAAGCTGTTTGTGTCTAACTATAGAAACCAAAACACGCTCCCAGTGACTTGAGTACATCAAATTGCGGAAACCTATAATTGGTATATAACAGGGGTAGGCAACCTTTTAGCAGCACTGTGCCGAAATAGGATTGTGATGTCCCGTAGTGTGCCGGTCCTATTTTTTTTCCAATGGAGGTGTGTATGTTGCTGTATTCTGCTTGTGTTATTTATATTGTAGTTGCTTTGTATCGTTATATTTGTGTGTATATGAGCTATTATTTTGTATATGTTCATGAGTAGTGTATGATACCTATGAATGTGGGCTGTGTATGGGGGCTGCTTGTAGAATTGTGTGTGTGTATGGATATGTGTTTGGCAGTGTGTGTTTGTGTGGGGTTGTTTGGGGTATTGCATGTGAGAGGCTGCATGTGGGGTTGTGTGCGTGTATGTGGATTGTTAGTGGTGTTACGTTTGTGCGGATTGTGTGTCGTGTTTGTATGTGGGCTGTTTGTATTATTTGAATGAGGGGAGGGTTATTCTGCAGCTCCGTGTATATCTAGCAGTGTGGGTGGCTTCCCTGGGTTCCAGTGGGGACCAGGCTGGCCAGGTACAGCTCAAGGACAGGAGCTGCTACAGCAGCTGCGGGCTGTTCTGCTACAGTGTAGATTCCCACGTGCTGGGAGGAAGTGATCTGTGATCACTTCCTCTTCGTGCTACAATACATAAATTGCGGATTGCCCATCACCACCTTTTTGTATTAGCAGATATCTGAAGTTTCCCTGAGACACCTGATAGGCCAGAGCCTGTTTGGCTTTAGCATCCTTGAGTGCCAAGCAAAGACACCTTGAGTGCACTGCATGGCACACGTGCCGTAGGTTGCCTACCCTTGGTATATAAGAATCTGTTCTGTATCAGAACATGTGAATTCTCAAAGTGAACAAAAACTGTATGTAAGTATTGTTACATATAACTTACAAATTATCTTACAACTTCAATTGCAAGTTATAACTGGCATCACGATCCTACGTGGAATCCGATAAACAGTGAACCTAAAGTGATAAATTAGGTGATAATGTGATTTACTGTCCCCTACCCATATAAACATATTATATGGCCAGCCAATAATTCAGTTTAATCTAAGTCAATTATTATAAAAAGGAGGAATAACACCCAAACAGGTGTTCTATTGCTTAAAAAAACCCAATAATACATATTTGATAAAACAGCTGATCATATACAATCGTAATCAGAATTATTCAACCCTTATTGAAAATCAGGTTTATTGTCAAAATGTACAAACTTTCAGCTGTTTGCAATGAACAAATCAAACAAAAGCAATTTAAATAACTCAACACAATGGATGCTTCAAGTGGTTTCCCCAAATTCTACTGAAAATGCAACTTATAATGACTTCTCCAGTCTCATAATTATTCTAATTCATTATGCATCTGTAGTGCATAGTAGAGCACCCTTTTGGTGTTATGACCTGCTGTAAACCTGATGCATGGCCAGACATCATCTTGTAACAGTGTTCCTGATAAATCTTAGCCCATTGCTCATGAGTCATTGCCTCCAGTTCAGTAATATTCTTGTGTTTGCATGCTACAACTGCCTTCTTCAAATCCCACCAGAGATTTTCTACGGGGTTCAAGTCAGGTGACTGTGATAGCCATTGTAGAATTTTTAGTAGACAGCCCAATGTATTGCAAATGGGGTATGTCGAGTCTTTTTAGTAGCCTCTTAGTCACAAACACTGGCCAAAATTGGCATTCAAATTAGCTTTTTGCATTTTTCACACACAAACAAATATTAACACTAACTTTGGCCAGTGTTTGTGACTAAGTGGCTACTAAAAAAAGACTGGACATACCCTATTTGCAATACCTTGGGTTGTCTACTTTTGCGAATGGTATGCCATCATGAGGGTAATTCTCATACCTGGGCTACCATACGGTCTCAAAGGCAACATAACCAATCTGGCGAATTTCAATGTAAAAAAAATGTAACATGCTATATTTGACCCTGTAACTTCTCAAAACACCATAAAACCTGTACATAGGGGGTACTATTTTACAAGTGAGACATCACTGAATACAAATATGTGTATTTTATTGCAGTAAAAGCAAACAGGATTGTGACATTCACAGTTAAAATGTCATGCAGAACTAAAAAATTAAATTTCTTAATTTCTCCAAGTCTTTAAATATTTTATTTATATTAAATTATGTTTTATATCTAAATATTTTGATGTTAAATGAAAGCCCTATTTCTCCTGAATAAAATGATATATACGAAGGGTGGGTGCACTTGATATGAAAGAGGTGAATTACGGTTAAACAGATATATAGTCAAAGTTCCAAGTTTTGTTTACGTTTTATTTTGATCAAAATGTGTACATTTGGCTCAGTCCTTAAGGGGTTAAACATATGATGCAATTGTTTATGAGCTACGTTTTCATCTGAGCTATTTCTCCATACTCTGAGAAATTGTGATGATAAGAATTCGTTGAGATGTCTCAGGTGAAAGCTGTATGCTTGTAACAATGGGGTTACGATCCGTAACTTTCCTGAATAAAGTGCAAGTTAGTTTACATCCTTGCTTGTAGACATCAATGTCTAATAATTATGCTTTGTGGAGACTTTGTCAAATTTACTCGGCCTGGATGTGGTTCCCAATTATATTTTTCCTTCATGGCTTGTAGAGACTCCTCATTGTCTCACCATACGAGAGAAATGTCAGCCACAAATAGAAGATATATAAAGATATTTACGCCTTCAGGACTTAAAATATGTTCAATCTCAAATTCTTGCATGTTGCATTAGCATAAGTTGGGGCTGTAGAACTAACTCCAATGCTGATAGAAACAAATTATTGGAAGGACCATTGTAAATTTTAGAATGCTATAGCAGGCATGGCTTTTGAACCTGTATGATGGGGGATAAGTATACACAAATTCTGAACATCCAAAGAGGTTGATACTATATTTTCTGTGACCTCCAAATCCTTAATACACGGAAGAAAAGCCTGTGTGTCCTTTAGGCACGTAGATAATTGCGCCACTGAAGGTTTACAAAAATGATCAATATATTTAAGTAAAGGTTTAGCTAGACCTCCCTGTGCAGATACTATTGGTCTGCCTGGGGATTATTTTTGATCTTTATGGATATTTGTAATAATATATATAACTGTAATTTTAGGGTTCATGTTGATCAATTATTTGGCTGTGTTTTCACCCATGAACCCTGCTGTAAACCCTATGGATGTTAAATTGCACCTATACGATATTTAAAAAAAGTATGGTGCCCGTAATATATACATACACATGCAATTTTGATTTACTATTATCGGATAACAGGTCGTAGAAAAGAAAAATAATGCATATTTGTTGAATATTCTTTAATTTACAAACTGCTTTATTGGAGTTGTGGTAAAAAAATAAGGAAGGGTACCCGTGTTTATCTATCTAACTTTTATTTTAAGGGCCACTTGAGGATGCAATTGAGGAAGATGAAGAAGACTGTTTGTCAGAAGAAAATGATATTGTCTCTAAAGAAGACTTTCCTTTGGAGGAAAACTTTACAACTGAGTTTGAGTCAGAGAATATGACCTGTGAAGAATATTTTTGTAACAAAGGTACAGTAAAATTAAAAGGAAACGTGTGATTGTGCCTCAAAAAGTTCAGATTCTGAAATAGTTTTTGATACAAAGCATAATGCAAAGAGTGTCTCGTCCCTTCAAACTGTTGAAAACATTTACAATAGAGGTGACCAGTAGCTATTCATTGTAATGTGAAAGTTGTTAATCTATTGCATATTTTTCATAAAAATTTGTGTATATTTGCTCTGTATAAGTAGGAGAATGCATTGATTGACTGCGTAAAACTCTCCTAAACAAATGACAGAAGAAACAAATATGATGATTTATTTTTTATTTAATATGTTGGAAAAAACATAGCCCATGCAAAACCCATTTGATCCTCAAATTCTTTTTAAAATAGCGTTTCTCTGTTTTTCAGTGCATTATGGGTTAATTCTATTAGCCAAACGGGAAGGGGAGAAGAATGGATGGACTCTGGGCAAAATGGATACAACATGGGGACTCTTTACAGGCAGCAATTTAACATCCTGCTGAGCCATGTTTAGTACAGATGTTCAGTATAATCGTACCTATATTATGTTGACATATATACTCACTTTTAAATTTTTGTGGTATTTTTAGGATGGTAGTTCTAAAAATGCCACAAGGGAATTTGACCATATATTTGACGAGTCTTGAGATACGCTGTTTTTGGAGACATGCTATTTTACAGGCTTCTAATATGAAATCAGGTCCTGTTTAATATGAGTCACTCTGTAGGTAGCTTTGAATGAGTGTTTTGTGACCCTGGCAGTTTGCGTGCTTAACACTGAATTGATATAATGAAAATACATCACTTATATCTATACCAGGGGTTCTCAACCCAGTCCTCAAGGACCCCTGAACTGTCCAGGATTTAGGGATTACCCTGCTGTGTCTAATGTGTTTTTAGGGGGGAGTGGGGGGAACAAACACATTAGACACAACAGGGTAATCCCTAAATCCTGGACAGTTCGGGGTCCTTGAGGACTGGGTTGAGAACCTCTGACCCATACCAATATTTGTTTCCCCAATAAAGATTTAAAAGTTAGGGAATAGAGCTTCATTAATACTTAAGGGTGTAACTATAGCTGATGCCTTTTCTTCCAAACCTGCAATCACATTGGCATGTGAATATCACCCTGACACATTGGGTACTTTGTTTGCACTGTCCTGGTACATGGTGTTGAGCATGCGTGCAAATGATAACCAAGTTGTTATTTTTCTCCAGAATTCGCAAGCATAAAAAGATCAAATAAAAAAAAACAAAAAACATTTGAAAATTGAAAATGATGCTAACTGCACATCTTTTTTATGCCAAATTGATATTATTTAACCCCCTTTTGGCACTCTATCGACACCGATTATGCATGGACAGCCGTTAGTCTGAGTCTACGTTCACAGCAGCCAGAGTCCTGGAGGTTGCGTAGCCCTGATTACAAGTTGAGGAAAAATAAAGAATTAAATGGAGGAAACGGAAAAGCCGATATGACTTTGGTGTTTACCTTGCTGTAGGAGATGTGTGTGCAAATCGCCTTTAAGCTTATTGACCTGAATCTTTGACTCCTTGTTTTCTGTGGATTTGGCTTGAATAAAGACATTGATAGATCACTGATAGTGCTGATTGAACGCCCTTTGTATTTGCTGGCAGCAGACCCAACCCGCAGGGTGGATATAATCTTCATGGCAGGGCCTGTCCTTTCCACAGTCCGATACTATTTCGTAATACATATTACTTTTGTTCAGTATGTTTGTTAGGTAAATTAGGTGAAAATATTAACCTGTTCAGTGTTCGTCCCTTTGAAATTAAACCATAGGATATTTCATAAAACTTTCATTTATCATATTTTTTACATTTATATTATATTATATTTTTAAAGATGGTATTCAATAAAAGATCCAAAAATGGGTCCACATTTAATTATTGTGGTTTCTCAATAGGATGAATCATTTCATATTAATCAAAACCAAGACAATGACCCATAATGAGGTATTTATTGGTGCAAAAAGAGCCCATTAGATACCAGAAGGAGGCTAATGAAGGTGGTTTATATTTACCTGGAAGTATGGATCGCTGATGTATCTTTTAACTGAAGAATATGGGTCTTAATCTTGGTGCACATGCAGCTAAGTGGCTTAAAGGAACGCTGTAACGCTATAGTGCCTTATTTGCAAGATTGTGCTAGGCTATATGGCCCCAACCCCATTTTCAGTAGAAAACCTTTTTTTTTTTAACTTTCATTTATTCCAGCTCTGAGACTCATCAGACTTTGCCAGCCGCTCTGCCTTCTGCGTCAGAATCTGTCTCTCGAGCTGATGACTAATCCAATGCCCCTCATAGAGGACTATTGAAAACTGGTGCATATGCGCAGTGAGTGGTGCCTGCGCATTCAATTGCTTGACATAAAAAGCATTTAAATGCAATGATTTCATATGAGCACCCGCATACTCAGTCAGTGCAGTGGAGGCGCCTCTAGTGGCGGTCAGGAAGATAGAAATTAGAGGGTGGATTGTAATGTAAACATTACGGCTTCTAAAAAATAGACTTGCAATGTTTTTTGCAAGGTTCAAACTAAATGACCACTGCACCCATCTCCCTTCATTAAGATGAATTGGCTCGGGTAACTTATACAGGAGGCTTCCACTAAGATTGAAACAGGTTTCCTGGCTCTTTATATAGTACAGTAAAGATATTAGATCAAAGTAGAATACAATATGTGGACACTGTGCACATTAATAAAAATATGAAAAACAGTCCAAAAACATATTCACTAGTGATGTAGCGAACATAAAATTTTCGGTTCGCGGACCGCGAACGCGAACTTCCGCAAATGTTCGCGAACCGGGCGAACCGCCATAGACTTCAATAGGCAGGCAAATTTTAAAACCCACAGGACTCTTTCTGGCCACAATAGTGATTGAAGGGGGGGTGACCTACTCTCCACCCTGAGCGGTGGGTGGGGGCCCTAGAAATAACAATAAGGAGGGGACCTACTGGCCCCCACCCTGAGCCGTGGGTGGGGGCCCTAAAAAAAACAATAAGGGGGGGACCTGCTGTCCCCCCCCCTGGCCCCCACCCCTGAGCTATGGGTGGGGGCCATAAATACAAATGGGGGGGGACCTTAGTCACCCCCTCCCCCCCCAAAAAAAATTATCCCCCTACCTACCCCCCTCACCCTAAAAATAATGAGCTTTAACTAAAAACCTGTAAAAAAATTAGATAAAAACAACTCACCATTCAATGTTTTCTTTCTTCTAAAATCTTTTTTCAGCCCAAAAAAGGCCAAATAAAAAACCATAATAACCGACGCAATTAAAAAAAAAAAAAAAAAAAAAAAAAAATCCATCTTCACCCATGGAGGGCTCCGCGCAGACTGAGCTCTGCAGGGCGGGGGAAGGCTTATAAAGCCTTGCCACGCCCTGCAATTAGGCTAAGAACACTCTGATTGGCTGGTTTAAGCCAATCAGAGTGCTCTTTGTCATTTTACACAGCGTGGGAAAATTCCAAAGAACTTTCCCACGCTGTGTAAAATGACACAGAGCACTGTGATTGGATGGCTTGAAATTTTTACTTAGTATTAGTAAATTTGTCTGAAAGACCACAAAAAAAAATAGGGGGCGGACCGAACATTGCATATATTCGCCATCCGTGGCGAACGTGAACACGCTATGTTCGCCAGGAACTATTCGCCAGCGAACCGTTCGGGACATCACTAATATTCACCCATGACACAATGAAAAGTCCCTGTAGTCTGCATATGCAAGTCATAAGCTCAGTAAATTACCCCATTAAGTACCAGGATACAGTTATTTAAACATTGATTTCAATCAGTAAGTTAAATATGGGACATTGGCTGTTGTGTTATTTTTACGTTTGTTGTGTAGTATGCTACTTCTCTTTTTATGGTATGTTATAAAATGAATTGGGTTTATTCTGGTATTTAAGATATTCTTTTTCAATAACACATCTGTTTAATCTCATTATGCAAGTGGCATAGATGGTATATTTATAATACTCTGTGAAAAGCCCCCCTCTGTTTTTTACTACTGAAACATATAAAACAACAAAAATGGGCTATTAATTGTGAACAAAGAGGCTAGGTGCATGCTGGTTAATATTATGGAATCAGTGGAGTGCTAATTGCAGTAGACTAATGAGCTGTATTAGTAGTCATTTTTTTTCCTAAGGTTACTTATGTAACTGAGAACTTGCAATATTGGCTGACCTAGAACCACTTACATACTAACCTTTTAAAGCCTAACACCAAGCTTCTATATAGCAATTGACCAGTTGATGTAACCAGGTGTATATATAGAAAACGTTGCTTGTCAGTTCCATGTAGCCCAGCAGTCATTAAAGCGGTCCGGTCACTCATTTTTTTTGTTTGTAGAATAAAAACACTGAAGCCACATGTATTTCCTATTAATCATAATTTAGTCACTTTGCACTTAAACTCTAAAAGCTTCATATTCTCAGCTGATATTTTACGTTGCACATTTATTTTTTACTTCTAAGATTAGTCTGTGTAATAAAAGTAGTACAATTGATTTTTTTTTTGTATGCCAGATTTCCCCCTAGATCTTTGAAAAGGAAATTGTGATATAACAGAAAAGTAATACACACGTAATAAAAAAAAAAAAACATCACAGAAATACTGAAGGGATGTATATATATATGAAATCAGAAATGCTTACTAGATGTTTAAACAAAGGATTACAATGTGCAGAGGAAAATCAAATATGAATGTAAACAGAGTTTGGCACTGTGCAACTATTATAAAAGTCTTGTCTGATAAAACTACTCTGAGTTTGGAAGAGAGGAGAACGTTAAATCACAAGATTTAAAAGTGTACGCATTAATTTACAGAGTGGGATCAAGCTTGAAATATTAAAAAATCCATGGGGGTAGCTCGTTATAATCTGGTGCTGGTTACTGGGCAGATTATTGACAGACAGAAATCTCACTAATGTGAATATAAATACATTCTTATGTAATCCTAAAACCTCAGTATTAGGTCTAGTGAGAGCTGCAGGTTGAAGCATAACTAAGGATGTTTAACTAATATAAAACTGAACAGTTTAGCTTGACTCAGAGAAGTCTATGAAGACAACTTGATAGGGTCACTTGCATTAATATGTACAATGCAAAAGAACTCTCTAAAATACTCATTCTGTGTACAGTGGGACCTCGGTTTACAAACGCCTCGGTTAACATAATTTTCGGTTTAGAAATGAAAATCCATTGAAAATAATGCCTCGGTTTACAATTTTTTTTCGCAATACAAAGCAAGTTTCCCCAGGATGCATTGCACCTGGGAGGTTTATAGCACCGTACCCTGCATGCTGGAGCCTGTGGGTAGCACGTGGCATCGAGTGTAGAGGTGTTGGAGCCATTCTGGATATGGTTTGCAGTTTTGGGACTTTTTGGTGCATTTCTCAAGCTGTGGAAAGGTAGGGAGCTGAGCTTCGTTGTTTCCATGCCTGTTACTGTGTGTTCTGCATTGTGGGTTGGTTTCCATGCCAGCTCATTTTGACTTTTTTCTGACCTCAAGAACGGATTCATTGGTTTTCAATGCATTCCTATGGGAAACCGCATTTCGGTTTACAAATTTTTCGCAATAGGAAACGTCCCGGAGAACACAAATAAATTTGTAAACCGAGGTCCCACTGTATATTGCAAACTAGCACTAAGTTAAGCTTAGCAGCAGATAACATATGTTATTGTTATGATAAGTACGTGCTTAATTTACTTATTATCCCTGTAGTAAGTGCAGTGCATAGCGGTTTCCGACAAACTGTACCTATTTACTAATGTGCTGCATCTATTTAACTACTCACTGCAACAATTGTATTTACATATTTCGGATGGTAAACTTTCTTGCTGCAGCTAAATCAGCTACATATTCCTTTTACTGTACCAGCTCAGTATAACTAATATGCAAATTAACCGCAGCTACTTTACTAATATTCTGCAGCTTATTTACTGGCAAACACTGGATAATTTACTATTTCACCACAACTGAATTTCAAACCATACATTGGCTGGTGCATTTCCCACTGCCACCATGCTGTTATCGAACACCTTGACAATAAAGGGACCCTTTTATTTACAAAGCTCGCATATTGCAGGGTTTCTGCACGGTGGATTTGCACTTTATATAGAGCTCTCACACATATATGCAGTTTCTTTACTCACCCCCAGCTGATTCACATAGTATCCAACAATCTATGCTGTGCAAATGTTGTTGCACAAATTGTTTCTTTTGACTTGGTATTGCCAAGTGTCTCTATTTAGAAGGGACAGTCCCTATTTTGGACCCAAATCCCACTGTCCCTCTTTTCTACCCTAATATACCTCCTTTCTAGGAGCTCCATATTGTTGGTGTGTGTATAACAGAGCTCCACAACAATAATGCTACAGTAATGTGTCTAAACTACAATAAAAGTGTTTAGAAATCACCCTGTGTAAATAAGGTACATTGTTCTTGTTGTAAATTACATTTTTTTTTAAATGTATTTTTATTAGTAAGTCACCTCAAATTTCTCAGAACAGCCACACCGACTCTCAAACCCCTAAAATTAAAATGTCCCACTCTGTCCATTTCAAATTTTGAAAAGTATGCTGGGAGAGGCAAATACAAAAGGATGGCCTTGTGGGTACATAAAAGTTAAAGAACTTAGTGTGGATGGACATTCGAAGCATGTGACGCATGCAATATATGGATTTGATAAACAAAGGTTTCTGCGATGTGAATGGTAACATCATGTATCCCTGCAATAGCAATCAGTATGATCTGTGCACCATTACTGAAAATTCTAAGAAATCTCTGCATTCCTAACAGACACAGACTCTGTTTCTTGGGAATCCATTGTCACCAGTGGCAATCTTATGGTTTTGCTCTTTTCTAAAATGAAAACAATCTGTAAAAGAATGTCATAATGTTGCTAACATTAATTTAATTGTTTCTATCTGATATAGGAGATGAGGATGGCAGCCATGACACCACAGAGTCAGATGGTGAAGCACAGTCAGAAAAAACGATTCAACCCAAAACTGAGACGGGTGGATGGGATGGACCAGGTAGGTGACAATTATTTTTTATTAACTGAGAAATGCTATTACTGCTTGGTGCTATTTGTCATTTTTTTTTTTTTCACCAGTTCGTATTTCATAATGCTCATGAAAATGGAAATATATTTCTTAAACTGCAATATGTCATTGGCAATACTGTAGGGAAAGGTCAAATATATAGTGATATATTCAACTCTTGTTATACAACACTCCCTACTACAGGCGGGTTAGCAGAGCATCATGGATGTTGTAGTCCTGCAAAACCTGTTAGAATATCTGTTTGTTTAACCTGCAGTTGTATACATATAAGATGTTATTGCTTAGCATGTCTCATCACAAACTGTCCATTTGCAGAAACTTTATGTGTGGAGAGTGTGTCCTCTTTTCATTTTACAAGAAGTGCAGATTTCAATAGAAATTGGTACTCTTATAAATATAAGGATCACTATATATACTATGGATTCCTGACCCTATGGTATTAAAACCACCATCTATCCCTCCTGGGCCCCTCATGCCTCCATAGCAAAATCTTACTGTATTCAAACCTGAAGCTGTAACTCTGCATGCTGTTTCCCTCAGAAAAACAAGTTGTCTGCTGACATCATCAGAAGTGGTGGCCTGATCCAATCACAATGCTTCCCCATAGGATTGGCTGAGACTGACAAGGAGGCAGATCAGGGGCAGAGCCAGAATGATTCAAACACAGCCCTGGCCAATCAGCATCTCCTCATAGAGATGAATTGAATCAATGAATCTCTATGAGGAAAGTTCAGTGTCTGCATGCAGAGGGAGGAGACACTGAATGTTTGGATGCATTTTAGGCAGCCATGACCAATGAAGGATCTCTAACAGCCATCTGGGGAGTGGTCAGTGAAGTTATCACTAGGCTGTAATGTAAACACTGCATTTTCCCTGAAAGGTAGTGATTCTACTCACCAGAACAAATTCAATAAGCTGTAGTTGTTCTGGTGACTATAGTGTCCTTGTTGTTCCTTCCCTCCTACCCCTTCGGCTGTGAATCAGACAACCGATCCTGTTACTTCCTGGTTTGTTTAACTCACTGGAGCTAAACTCAGGGGGCAGCAATTGCTCAGAGCACCTGCCTTGCAAAGACTTCTCATTGAGTTGTGTTGAGAAGTCTCTGATTGGACAGCCACAGAAAGTCTGGGCGGGGTTAGAAGGGGAGAAACATAGAAACATAGAATGTGACGGCAGATAAGAACCATTCGGCCCATCTAGTCTGCCCAATTTTCTAAATACTTGCATTAGTCCCTGGCCTTATCTTATAGTTAGGATAGCCTTATGCCTATCCCACGCATGCTTAAACTCCTTTACTGTGTTAACCTCTACCACTGCAGCTGGAAGGTTATTCCATGCATCCACTACCCTCTCAGTAAAGTAATACTTCCTGATATTATTTTTAAACCTTTGTCCCTCTAATTTAAGACTATGTCCTCTTTTTGTGGTAGTTTTTCTTATGTTAAATATAGTCTCCTCCTTTACTGTGTTGTGCAAAGGCTGCATATCCCCAAAGAAACAATGCATGATGAAATGCATGCATATTTTGATTGGGGGTATATCTACTAAATAGTGTATGTTTTATTTTTATTTTTTTTATTTGGGCAATGGAGTGTCCCTCTAAGGATCTGTAGGCATCGCTTTGCTGCTCACTGTTTGAATTAGGTGGTATTCCCAGTGGTGTAATTTCCTAGTGGATAGGCAGTTTATATGTAATAAAGTGATTTGTGTGTGTGTAGGTTGTTTACACTATTGATGAGGAAGAGACAGTCAGTCTTTGCCATTTTAGCAGCTAGGAACTAATGCTTTATGGGAGCTGCAGGCCCCTGTAGCTACGGAGATTTTACCTTTTCATAAACCCAATTTCCAGCAACTGCAATTTTCATCAAGCCTACGAAATAGTCACAGACATTCGTCCATGGTCTATAACCTAGTATTTACAGTACTTTTATAGAAGAGCTTTGCAAGATGACTGGTGATTTTACAATAAAAAATAAATCCGCTCTCGATTATTGGAAACTTTTCTCTGGCATGTGGAGAGGAACCTGCGTCAAAAATCTGCATTATCCTGTCAAATCTGTGATAATTGGGAATATGCAAAAGCCCAAATTACTATATCTAAAAATCTTCTGTAACCATTTTTGCATGTTTTTGTGAGTTTTGTATGATTACTTTTTTTTTTATTATTCCTGTTATTGTATGATTGCTTCTTGCTTTGCGTTGTAAACTCATTGTGTCAAATGCTAATGAGGATTGGTGTTCCAACTTAGTGGGCGTTAAAACCCGTGCTGTACACACTGCTCACTTGCTTAGCCCATAATATCTGGGAAACTCTGTATCACTTTGTCAAACCCAGCTGTTACTATCACTGTTTATCTGACACAAGATTTATATACACAAAAGGGTTTATTCATTAAACTGTGAGTTCAGTGAATTGAAAGCAGAAATCATGACATTTTAGGTCAAAACCATTTTGTTTTTATTCTCAGCTTTTTTTTTGTTTATTGAAAAAAAACTCCAAAGATTATTATTACTCTTTATATAGTATCAATATTTTAGAGGATCTATAACAGCAAAGTACTTAGCAGACACAGGGTGCTACCAGAGGTGAAGAAGGCCCTGTTCGAATGAGCTTATTATCTAGGAGGGAAGGGTAAAGGAAAAACATGTTTGAGCAGGGTCCTCTTCAATCTATCGTTCCTGTAAGTTTTTTTGTATTTGTCCTATTTATAGTTAAATCCCCCCCTTTTATAATATTGAAAAAGCGCTACAGAATCTGTTGGCGCTATATAAATGGCAATAATAATAATAATAATAATAATAATAATGTCAGGGGGGGATAAGATGTTGATGCCTGTACCTGGTTAAATGTGTAAAAATGGTGTATGAAGAAATTGTAGAGTGGAAGGAGAGAGAGCGACATGATCTATGGAAGCAGAGTAAAGGACAATACTTTTCTAAAGAGATGTGTGTTCAATGAATTCCTATAGGACGTGAAGCTAGGGAATGTCTAATTGGACAATGTAGGACATCCCATAGGGATGGTGCACCCCTTGAGAAATCCTGTAGATGAGAATTTGCAACATGAGAATGAACAGTGATGATAAGATCTCTCCCAGACCTTAACATGAGGAGTTCCACAATTAGGGTAAAAATAAGGTTTATTCATTAATCATTGAATTGTAGTAAATTGACTATGAACTATAAAGCCTCGATTTAATATTGTTAGATAAGATTTTCAAATGACTTAATATATATGGGTAAATTTGAAATGATTTAATATTTTGAAAAACACTAACATTTTGTAATATTTTGATATTTTATGATATATTGATATGTTTTTATATATATTTTTTTAATATTTTCCTATGTTGAAAAAAATATTTTTAAAGGTTTATCCAAAAATATTAAATAAATCATTTATATCAAGATTATGTAATTTATATTATTATATATATTTTTTACTTAAATAATTTAAAAAGCTTATCCAACTATAGGACATTGTGGTTTGCAACATAGTTAAAGGAACACTATAGGGCCGGGAACACAAACATGTTAAATCCACCATCTAGCCCCCCTTGATCCTCTTGTCTCCCTAAATATCGTAAAATCTTACTCGTATTCAAGTCCGCAGCGGCTGTCTGCGCCCCTGATCTGCCTGCTTTGCTGACATAATCAGAAGTGATTCTATGAGCCAATCACTATGCCTTCCCATAGGATTCACTGAGACTGTCAAGGAGGCAGACTGGGGCAGAGCCAGCACAAATCAAACACAACACTGGCCAATCAGCATTTCCTCCTAGAGATGAATTGAGTCAATGTATCTCTATGAGGAAAGTTCAGTGTCTCCATGCAGAGGGTGGAGACACTGAATTGCAGTACTGCACAGCGTGCAGCACTGCCCCAGGAAGCCACCTGAGGAGTGGCCAGTGGAGTTTTCACTAGGCTGTAATGTAAACACTGTATTTTCTCAAAAGAACTGCGTTTCTCAAAAAAACTGTGTTTACAGCAAAAAGCCTGAAGGTAATGGTTCTACTCACCAGAACAAATACAATAAGCTGTAGTTGTTCTCGTGACTATTGTGTACTTTTAAAATAACTTTATTTGAAATTTATTTAATTCAGCTGGTTTTCCAGTTTGACTATATTGCCCTAAACTGTGAAAGTTGTTTTTAAGCTCACTGGCTAAGGTGCAAAATTAAAATTTCTTCCAAGTTTTAAATTTTCCTAAAAACAAATGTGTGTCAATAAACTTTGCAGTCCTTTACTACCATACATGCCTTTAGTGAAACAACCGTGAATTTTATTAAAATGATTCAAAAGAAAAATTAGTCTTGGAATTAAAAATTCAATTCACATTGTGAATACCTATTTGTAATATTACACCATTAAATGATGGCGTTAGTTCATTATTTATTTTAGTGAAATGCATACAAATCCCAAATCATGTGGATAAACAAATGATTCACAGGATTTACGAAGTGCTAAAAATAACCTTTTTATTTCAATAAATGCATTCATATATATTTTTTTTAAATTAGAATAAAAGATTGTGATGAAAGAAATCTGTTGCATAGTGGTGCCAGTTCAGAAAGTATTTTCTAACTGGCATCTCCTTTGTCTATTCTGATGATTAACGGGGGGTTAAGGAGTGAATATAATTTCCTATATGTCAAGCACACAGGAAGTGTTGTCTTTATACAGCTGTACTTCCTGAATGTCATTTGAAGCAGAGAAAAGATCTTCACATCAGTTCACAGTAACTTTGTACACATTAAGAATTCCTACTGCCCATCATAGATGGCTCTTAGAGAAATACATAAACATTGCATCAAACAAAACAATTTTGCTCATTTATTATCAAACTTGTCTTCGTTATAGGTATACTATTTATCTAACTATATTTATACTAATATTTAATAATAGTCATTTTAAGTTGGTGTTAGATAAATAGGTAAAAATGTTTTATTCCTAGAATCTCTGTGTTTTTGTTTTTTTTTTGAAATATTAATAAGATACACTGATTGGCACACTATATAACCTCTATATGAACTAAGATAACATTTTAAAAAAAAATTGTTAAAGAGAGAAAGGCCAACAACAAATTGAAACCAGAAATGTGTGTGTTAGTTATTAGTTATTAAATGAAGTAATTATATAAAGTAATAAATATAGAAAGTGTTAATAACCCCCCAGGGAAATAGTGTACTCACCCACAGGTACTAAGGGAGTTTAGTTCAGTAATGAACAAGCTGTTGTTTATAATGTCAGAGAATTCTTTCCTTTCAGGAACTGAGCTGAGAGACTGGAGTAAAGCAGATATGATGCCCAATTTTAATAGCAGTGAGCTTGATAGACTTGTGCATTTGGTTTCGGTTGAATTGCAGTTTGTCTGAATTTAGGCTGGTCGGTGGTTCAGTTGAATTACGTATCTCTGAAGTGCCAAACGAATATGTAACTGGGCAAATGACTAGTGGGATGGATGAGCATGTTCCTTTGCTTCTGGATTCAGAGTTCCACCCATGGCACCAATAATACAACCGATTAATGGGAGAAAAAAAGTTGATTGATGGCTAGGGGATTTTATTTAGGGTCAAGTGAAAAGTGACCAATAAAGGAAATAAATATTTAAATATATATGAATTTTGCAGAACACTGATAAGCACATTTTACGGCCTCTTGATTCACCCAGCAAGTGAGAAAACATAACCAATAGATGGGAAAAAAAGGAGGAGCTCTAGAAAATATATATTTATATACGGTACTATATTTAATGTATGTGTGATATATAAATATAGATTTGTTACTGCACCTCCTTTAAAAATAAAAAAATAAAACAAACAGAATTGACTTCAAGGAAACATTTTCTAATTTGGCTCTTGTGTGCTAAATTGACTTTAAACTGACTGTGAATTCACAGCAATTCCCATTTTAGTGAATACGCCTGATACAAAGGAGCAGCAACTTCTATATATCGTTTTAGAGTTTGGAGTGAGAATTGGTTGGGGGGATGGGAACTTGGTGTTAGTTAGGAAGGTACTGGTTGGTGTCGGGATTGTGCAGGCTTGGTGGGGGCTGGAATTCAGATGGACAGAGGTTAGGTCTATTTTAACGATGGATTTCAGGAGCAATGGATTGCTTAGGAATGTCAAGAGTCGGGCAGAAATATATAAAATTAAAAATACTCACTTGACAATTTCAGATGTTCAAATGTTTATTATGCTCAGACAATGGTTGCAAAACTCCCAGCCCATCCAAGCGCTCCCATCATATTTATCTCATCATGCCTCCCTATGCCCTACTTTGTAGCTTCTAATTTGTGTTTATCACTTCATTCATGTGTTTTCATGAATGAAATAATAGCAATTTCACATGTATACTGAATACCGAGTTCCATTAGTCACAAGTCTGGGATGGAGACTATACATCCTCTCAGGATGATGCATCTACTTTACATGTGATATTTGTGCCACACATATATATATTTTTTTGAATTCTTTATTTTTGTAGTGCATTTAGAGATACATGAGTTGGAATTGACAAAATATAGGCATGTAGATAGTTATTATAGATATAGGTAATGTCAAGAGAGACTGCACTTTTTTTCTTTTTTAAATACGTAAGACATAGTAAAACATAGGAAAATAAGCTAGGCAAATATGTCTAAGCGATAAACAATCTGCTTGAGAACAAACATGCTTGCAGCATCACGACAACATTGGCAAGCAGAATATAAACATAAGGAATAAACAGTGGCATGGTATAAACATTTGCACCCTTTTGCAATGCTGTAATAACGAATGTGTTTGATAATAAGAAGGGGTTGATATGGGTTGATATGGGTTGATATGTGAGAATTTGCTTGTACCAAGAGCCTATTATAATAAGTTCAACTGCACTCTGTTAGTGACAAAGTGATAGATTATGTGGATGTGTCTACTAAAGTGTAGTATGCTTGGGCATGTGTGCTGGAGTCAGGTCTTGACTGTAATTGAGGCAATGAGGTTGGGCACGACAGGTAGTGTGATATGAGTGCTATGAGTGCTTTAGAACAGGTCTGGAGTGTGTGGATTATGCAGGTAAGGACAAGCTTTAGCACGTATCAGGCTACGCTGGAGATTGCTTTGCCCCTCAGTCTAGGACTTTGGGAGAGGGTTGCTTTAAGCCTTAAGTATAAGTCCTGGGTATATAGTCCTGGGTAGGTGAGTCCACAGGTCCAATTGAGGTGTACAGTGGTACGTTGTGAAGGGCGCCGTAGACATGGGGGTGCATGCGTATGGCCGTCTCTTTCATCCGACTCCCTCTGCTGGGAAATCGTTGGTGCCTGCCTACTGGTGGGCTGTGTAGGGCCGCTGCTGTGCAGGTGCGAGAAAGGGTGTCCCTCCTGCCCCAGGCTGGTGTAAGGGCCTGCATATTAGTGCCACAAACTCGGTGACTTCCAGAGTCCGAATTTCCTCCTCGTGCCGGAGGGCCTTGTGGTCTGCTGCCGCTTACGGCGCTTGTACCTCCCTCGATGTGGAAGATGCTTCTGGGCTTTAGCCCTGGTGGCCTCCAGCCCAGGTGGGCTATGGAGAGTGGGGGTGATTGGGTATATCGTTACTGCGCCCGGCGGTGTCCCCCTCACTCCCTGCTGCCTGTGCCCCTGCTCACTGGTGTTCACACTGATAACGTTTCTCCCAGAGTCGTAGGAAGATTTCTTCGAGGCATTCCAGGGAGTCAGTGGCAGTACCTTGATGGGACCTGTGGCTTGGAAGCAGGCTTTGAGTATAGGGTGAGTAATCAGCCGCCATCTTGAGTGTGTCACGAGGGCAAGCGTCTTGTTGCTGTATTCGAGACTTGGAACTCGTTCAGGGTAGATTGCTCTCAACTTCCTTTCTTAATGAGGTCCGGGATAACCCCCACTGGAGCAGAGGGGGAGGTGGCATTCAGGGCTCTGGCCACTCTCTTGGTATGCCCGGCCGGATCAGGTTCAGAGGATCGGTCGCTTCTTCCACCATGCACCAGACTAGGCCCCAAGTGTCGTTCTTCGTCAGATACGAGCCAGCGAGAAATCTCTAGGAGCCACTTGCACACAATGGATCTCGGGGGTCTCCGGGTGTAGATTGTAAGCCTGATGGGGCTAAGAAGCAGTAGATTAGGGCTTTTATGCAAGTAACGTTCAGGAGCCGATGTGAGTTGCATCCGCTCGGCTTGGCGGTCAGGCCCTGCCCCCCCGTGCCAGACATATATTTAACAATTTGTTTTTGTTTGGGTAAACTCATGTTGTGTTTGCAATTATTTGGTGTCCATGAGAGCAGAGTATTTTTTTTTTTTTTTTGAACAATAGATCAAAAGCGTAAACAATAAAGACACTTTTTAACAGGCAATATTAGGGCATGCACTATACCTGAAGAACTGTGGCAAGAACTAAAGTCTTTGAATTGGTGATAATTCTTTTATTACTCACCTTAAGCTTTGCATTTAGTATTTTAGTTGTACAGTGGAAGTCACTATATAATACGATTACCCCTTGCTGCCTTTTCAGTTGATTAAATCATGATGCTTTGTGCATGTGTGTGCACCAGGCATTATCTATCCATTATTACTGTCATGGACATTTTGGAACTAGTGCCACATGCCAGATTGTGACAGCGATTTCAAATTAATAAAACATAAATAAACAAAACCCAGCAGTGTCTGGATTAAAGATGAATTAATGCGAGTATTAGGAGAGGGGTGTGTCGCGTTCATTGCAGGTGCGTGCCGTTACCCCATTTTGCTTGAGGGTCAATCTGCCCCTGTCTATCACCTAACACATTTGGCTGAGGATAATGGGAATTGCAGTGTTAGACGTCAGCTTAGGGTTAAGTGCAAACAAGTCAGTGCAGGCGTGCTTTGGAGACACGACTACGCTGGGATGCTCACAAAGCAGCGTGTTTCTTAGAAACATAAGGACTCGGAGAATGCCAGTTCATCTTTTCCTGATTGAGAAAATGTAGCAGATAGAGCATTTACGGAAATACCATTTGATGTAAATTAAAAAAAAAAAAAAAGTCTATGAAACATAGTTAACTCTAGATCTAGTCTGACAGTAAGAGGAATATTGTGAAGGAGCAGGGAAAATCAGAGAATGACTGTGTGTTACCCTGACAGTGAATCAGTATTATCTCTTCAGATCAGATAATGCAGTTATCATTAATTTTCACATTTGCATTTCAATCTTTAGAAGGAAATGACTCTTGCCGGATGAAGATAAGAGCTCTGTACCACTATAATGAACCATCGTTTCTTCACAGTTCTTTGTATCCGTATGAAAATGAGGTTGGGGAGGGTGGTCATAGAAACATTATAACAGTGTCAAAAATTACTACAGACTTCCAAGCCCTTTATAAAACAAGAGGCAGTCTAAATAAATCTTCTGTTGTGAAGTGGATATCAGATTAAGAGAATAAAGCTTAGGTCTCTGTTGGAAAAGAAAAACAGAGGAAGAGGAAATGCTTTGAGACGTAGTCCCCAGCTTACCATGACCACTTTTTGAGGCTCAGGAAAACAGCAGGTTAACTCCGTAAACCCTTTCAGACCAGAAACACAGAAGGAAATTAATTTTCTGACATTAAAGAAAGTGTATATTTCTCCTTCGATGCCCGAGGGCCCTTCAGTGCCACACAAATGCAAAGTGAGCAGTTATACAGTGGCATAGATGCCCCCACTGCAGAACGCTAGGTCCAGGGGCATATTGGCTGTGGGCATACAAATAACGTATCACTGTCGGGTGCCCATAGAACTGCAAAGTGTGGATCCAAGACAGTGCTTTGAGAAGGAGATAGCAGACTGTATATCTACACGTTTATTTTCATTTCCAAAAATACATTATAAATAAGTAGTGTAAAATCAATGTACTGATATATTATTTTTTTTGGTAACAGACATGTAATTTTATTTCCCAAATTGTTGTCTGTTTTGGATATAGAGCTCTAATCCTAGATTACAACTGTTACAAGTGAAGAGACAGGAGATCACAGCAATGAGAATTACCATAGGGGTTTATTTGCTAAACACTGTGTATTGATTAACTAAAAATGGGATTGGATAGATTTTCAAACTCTGCTATTTTTAGCCTAAATGTTGCCATTCCATTTTCAATTCATCTCAATTCAGCATCTAACGATTACCATCTTTCGACAATGGAATTTGATAGCTAAATATGGAATTGCAATGAATTAAAAAGCCTTATTGTGATACTAAAGTCAAGATAGTTTAGATGGAAAAATGTCCAATTCAAAGAGCAGCATTTAGCACAATGTGCAGGGAGAGAACCATAATGGACTCTCTGACATAACCCGTGCAGGAAGGTTACATTGTTATTTCTGCAGTGTCCGTTTAACAATTTTTTTTTTGTAGACTCAGTGTGTCCTTCAAGTTCAGTTATGGTCAAGTTTCTGCCTCCTTGAAAACACAACTAGGTTTTTGGGATGGCGTCCATAAGATACAGTGATTTTTCTGGATGCCTTTTGGGGACACATTTTTTTTGCAGAGTTCTTCTAAGCACTGTCCTAGCCAGGAAGACAAATGAACAAGAATAATAGATCACACGTCTAAAGTATTCTAAAACTGGGAGCCTCCAAAATTAATATCTGAATGGGTTAATCCACAGAGTTCGGGAAGGACATACTGTACAAAACACTGTTGTTACATTTTACACATTAGATGTTTATCCAAACCCTTCGCGATCATTTAATTGTAATGTTGGTAAATACAATAAAATACTGAATAATGGTTCAGAATTGGAGAGTATAAATATTATTCAACTCAAATCTACACTCAGGCACAATTCTGACATTATTAGTTCCACCTCATTGAGTAAAGTGTATGCTTTGTTTTAATTTTAACCCTAGAGATACAGTGTTTGAGTGCAGGGCCACTGGTGAATTGCACTGGTCACTATGGGTTGGAAACGGAAGCCTCGGTAGCCTCCGATGCCTTCCCAGAGGGAATTCTCCTGTTCAGTGGATGTTTCTTCGAAATTACCTCTTTTTTTTTGCCAGTTAGCGAACAGCAAGCTGTCTCTGGAGCAGTTAGTTATAGCAATCTCTTAACCTGAATGAATAACGGGCAACTCATTTAATTAGACAATGCAATGCTTCAGGAACTAAAGTGCATCACTTCTAAATCAAGGGCCTTAATATCTAGCTTTCTTAATTGATGATATGAACTCCCAAGTGAAAAAAAATAAAATAATAATGTTCGTATCTCAACATATCCTATCTTGTATAAATCATATTTTATACATGTTTGGAATGTGGTGTTGCCTTTGCATTGTTGGCATTTAATCCCCTGTCTGTACAATAAGGGATTGTAATATACACTTTTTTAATCGTAATGTCTATTTTTTTTTTAAAGGTCAATAAATACAAAAAACAAATGTAAACATGCTACATTTTATAGCAGCTAGGACAGTGACTTGTATTTTCCAACATTGTGTGTGCACATGAAAAATTTTTATAAACTGCATTCCATATGAGTTCACTAACATCGCAAATTTCACTCTAAAAGCTACACTGTGTCCTTTAAAGGAACACTATATAGTCACCTAAATTACTTTATCTAAATAAAGCAGTTTTAGTGTATAGATCATTCCCCTGCAATTTCACTGCTCAATTCACTGTCATTTAGGAGTTAAATCACTTTGTTGCTGTTTATGCAGCCCTAGCCACACCTCCCCTGGCTATGATTGACAGAGCCTGCATGAAAAAAAAAACTGGTTTCACTTTCAAACAGATGTAATTTACCTTAAATAATTGTATCTCAATCTCTAAATTGAACTTTAATCACATACAGGAGGTTCTTGCAGGGTCTAGCAAGCTATTAACATAGCAGGGGATAAGAAAATCTAAATTAAACAGAACTTGCAATAAAGAAAGCCTAAATAGGGCTCTCTTTACAGGAAGTGTTTATGGAAGGCTGTGCAAGTCACATGCAGGGAGGTGTGACTAGGGTTCATAAACAAAGGGATTTAACTCCTAAATGGCAGAGGATTGAGCAGTGAGGCTACAGGGGCATGTTCTATACACCAAAACCGCTTCATTAAGCTAAAGTTGTTCAGGTGACTATAATGTCCCTTTAACCCCTTAAGGACCAAACTTCTGGAATAAAAGGGAATCATGACATGTCACACATGTGTGACATGTCATGATTCCCTTTTATTCCAGAAGTTTGGTCCTTAAGGGGTTAAGGGGTTAAAAGGACAGTCAATGTGCCACTTATGCATTGAAACGTAGCTTTAAACTGTATACCTGACTGCTGTTTAGATCTTGGATACTAAGCATGAATTAACACCTTAATGACAAATGGCTTTAATTTGTCATCACAATCCAGTCTTTAACCCCTTCTCAGTCAGCCCCCACTTGTATATTTAAGTGTTGTATGTGTCAGGTACTTTCAACTCCATTTTCTCAATAGTCATTTCTGATTTAGATGTTAGGATATGTGTTCTGCTGAAATGACATAGCTTGTAACTGGTCCACAAGACTTCAAGTGTTAAACAGGGCTGTTTGTCTCCACCGTACATCTGTTTCCGCGTGTAAGTACTAAAAAATGTAAATAGGAAAATAGCACAGCAAAAAGGGGTCAAATGATAAAAAGGTTAAATGGATTTCAATAACACATTGAATGGCTATACCCTAGACGCCTGGACATCTCAAGTAATGATTTCTACTTGCTTTGACCTTCAGAATGATGTCTTTTTGATTTGTTCTCTGTACTTGGAAGAAGGAATGAAGTCTGGTAAAATATACAAGAAAACTGTGTTTTTAATAAAAGTTATTGACTACATGAATAGAGTGCAGTTTGTGAACATATGGCATGACGTCACTTAACAGATCACATTTCATATATACATTGTGCTATTCAAATTGCAAGCTAATCAATGTGATAAAAGGTTATCAAATAGAATACGCCATTCACCATAAACACTAGAGTACGCTGTAGGGCCTATTGTGCGAAAAGTGACCTGGCGTCCTGCTTTGCAGGACTTAGCTTTTTGGACTTTGCTCTGGAGAGGTGTAGGAACCTCCTAGGCAGGAGTTGACAACTCTTCTGGTGGGGAGTGTCACCTAATGGACCAGTTAAGAAGTCAAACCATTCCAAAACAGTGGGAGCCGAGCACGAGGGCACTCCTGACACCATAATCACTAAATTTTTCTGTAGTGCTTATGTTTCATGGAGTGTTACTTTAACAATTTTGTGAGCTCTCCCATTACTGAGGAAGATCTCCTCAATACTGAGTTCAGTTTGTTACAGGACCAGTCATGCAGCAAGCAGTGCATTGTGGATGTGTAGGCAGATCACAGCAGATTAAATTTGCATTTTAAGCTCAATAGCAGCGTATTGTTGTGGGTGTAACACAAGACATATCTGGGAGCAGTTGCCTCTGGATATTTTCTTGTGGTTTGGCAAAACCTTGGTATACTTTGCTGCCAGCAAGATAACCATGAATTTCACCTGATCATTTTCCATTTCAATTAACAAAAATAATAAGATGTGATGCTACACTAAGTGACTCTTAGTGCTCACAGCCAGAGCCATACCTAGGTTACATGAAACCTGTGGCAGAAATGTATTTTGGCACATTCCCCTCCTCCCCCTATTTAGTAACAAAACCAAATTTCATAAATACTTGTAAACACATATATTTGAAAATGCACACAGACATATATGCAGATGTATATATAAATACACACATACTCATACACAAGGACACAGAAAAACACACACACACTCACACATACACATTTATATACTCACAAACCCATATACACACACAAGACAGATACATACACAAACACATACACCCACACACATCCCAGAGACTCATCTACACAGAAATTCATGTACAGATAGCCTCATACATACACACAAAGACACATAAACATTCATATTCAGATTCATATACACACACGGACTCATACACACACGTAACAAAAAACACAAATATCTATAGATACAACTTAAAAAATAACAAAATACGGCATTATTGTGCATACACCAATAAAAATTGTAGCATTCAATTGATTTTAGGTATATCACCCAGTACAGGGTATAAAACATTGTCAGTCGCCCCTAGATTACTAGATTAGTACATATTGGAATAAAGATAAAACAAACACAGAACTTACAGAATATAAAATAGCATGTGTTGCTACCAGTCACCTGTGTTGGACCGACCAGCTGAGTTGACTCAGCCCTACATCCTTCCAAGGTAGATAATATGAGTACCATTAAATTGGGTAATAGTAACAACCCCTGGATTTTGGGCTAAGGTAACATCCCAGGGCATACTTGAAAACCAGAGTAATTTCAATGTACCTTTCCCGGTTAAATACTCTGTTATTATTATGATTGTAAGCACATTATGCTAATTCCATGGTGCAAGAGGATGTTGTAGAGGTACATCTATTTATGCACAATCCTGCTTTCATCTTCTAAAATGAACACTACAGTCACCCAGACCACTTCATCTGAACGCTGCTAAAAGATGATTATTTTTTTTTTGTTGTTTAAAGATTTGAATGTACTGCAGGGGGAACATGAATGAGAGCAGAGACAGTTACCCTATCGCATCAGGAATACAGATTTATATTCTAACACTATAGTGTTCCTTTAAATCCAACAAAGAAGGAGCTACAGTCACGTTACCCTTTCCACCTTAGCCGCAGCAATACGTATCAAACATTGCAATAACTGTAATTAGAGAAGAAGTCATCAGTAATGTCATAAAGCTATTACCCTGTAACAAAACATTCTGATGTCGAAAAGTGCAGACGTAAGAATGTAAATAGCTGCACTGTTTACAATGGAGAGCTGTTGTGCCCTGAGGAACAGATTTCTATTGACTCGTAATGTCCATATGGTTTGCCAGATTGCAGAGTTAATTTTAAAACTGTTTCTTGACCATCTGAAAAAATGATGACGACATTCTATCGTGAAAAAAAATTAAAAATCTACATAGAAGCAATATCAATCTTCATTGTGATTGGTAGAAATACAAAACTGGACATTTGATAAGTTTGCTGTTTAAAATTAGTGCTAAAAACAGTGAACCTTTTGACACGCATGCATTCAACAAATTGTAGGTGTTTTATGTTAAACATCAATTAGTGTATGAACATTGAATTTAAAATATGCTTGTCTGTTAATGAGGATAACTATGTGTCTCTGTTGTTTAAAATTATTTATAAACTCATTACTGGAGTCTAAGCACAACCATGGGCAATAATTGTTTGCAGGAAGAGAGAGGAAAAAAATCAAAATACATATTTTAATTAGGTGTTAAATTACACATAGCAATTGAGTGGCTGTGGAGCTAAAACCATTTTGTGGATAATTACAGTTCATTTTGAATGGCTAAGGATTGTACGGATGTTTCAAAGTCATATATCTTAAATTATTGAAGAATATCTGCTTGCTTTTATTGGAAATGTGCAGCTTTTTGATATATATATAACGAGTTTTACTTCCACCAACGCAATGTGTCAGTAGAGCTTAAGGTAACGTTGCATTAGTTTGTTTGAGCCACTTGTGGAAGAAGAGGTAGCATTTTTAATGATCATGGAGTAAATTGTGAATATGTAACAAATGTAAGGTACGGAAAAACGAAAAGTGAATTAAATTAACCAACTTGCCAACATAATATAATTCTGAAGATATTTAGAATAGGTGTTTTTTTAACCCCTTAAGGACACATGACATGTGTGACATGTCATGATTCCCTTTTACTCCAGAAGTTTGGTCCTTAAGGGGTTAATGGCCTATAAGTAGAGTGCTTGTGTGCATATACACTCACAATGCATCTTTAGTGATCTAACAGTACCAATTATACTATCTCTATGCTGTGGGATTTTTAAAGGTCACCATAGACTGAAAGACCATATACTTTACTAATGGTTAAATAAAGTCGCCATGTTTCCACATCTATAGACTGTTTTGGATGTTAGGGAACCAGGCATTCGGTTAGATAGATATGTAGTTTGCTTTTTGGATTTGCAGAACAGATTTCCTTAATGTTTGATATATATTTGTTGTGTTGCTTGCATTTTCGGCATATATTTCACACATTGATTGGAGTTTATACACAGATTGGTAGGTATTGAATATCTGATGAGCTGTCAGCTTCCATTCAAATAAATAATAAGTAAAACTTTGACTTTCTCTGAACTTGAGTCTCTGTTATCCAAGTTCAAGAAGAATACACACACAATTTTTCACATTATTATTGTTATTATTACTGGCATTTATAAAGCGCCAACAAATTCCGAGGATGCGTTGTCTAGTCAAGTGGCTATAAGTCTTTGATTGCCCATGGTGCTCAAGGAGATGAGCACCATTAATGGGCCATGTTGGACAGGACAACACTTTAATCAGTATCAATTTTTTTTTATTTATTATTATTACGGGAGATATACAATAATACACAGTGGAAGAAGAATGCTTGATGTCGACAAGATTGTACAAGTATCAAAATAAGCATATACAAATGTTCCCATTTTATATTATACACAAGACAACTGTCGATACAACCTGTTCCCCCAATATACAGAATTCAACTGCATGATCTAGTAGTTAATGGGACATATGAAGGATCAGTCGATGTAGAGTTGAAGTAACAGTATGTGACGTCTGAGAAAAATGTAGCTTCAGTCTTAAGACCCCTAACCACGTGACTAGTGGTTAGGGTTCTTAGTGCAATTATTAAGTTAGTACTGAGGGTTTGGGGAATATCCTCCATTA
The DNA here is from genome assembly GCF_036172605.1 of Pelobates fuscus. Lineage (NCBI taxonomy): Eukaryota > Metazoa > Chordata > Amphibia > Anura > Pelobatidae > Pelobates > Pelobates fuscus. Next base: position 51,231,997 of record NC_086320.1, read on the forward strand.
ATATAATTGTAATTGTGTGTAATTAGGTTGAGCCGTTCCATTGCTGGACCAAGACATTGTGTACGTAATCTGTGTGGGCATACTTTACTGCAATACAAGTCAAGACCTAATCCTAGTTTTAGAACCTGTTGAAAACCATTTTCCACTAAAAATAAATGCGTACCTGAACAAGGCCAAGGTCATGATATGATTGTGTTATCTGATAAATGGTTTTGTTTTTTTTGATCTTGTTATTTTAATCTATTCAATGCCATTTGGCTCAGCGTCTATTTGCTTCCTCACACACTCCTCCTCTCTTTCCGTTTTCCTGTTGTTTACGTTCGGAGTGCACATTTTCCTGCCCTTTATATCACACCCATCCTCTCTTGTCTGTACCTCACAGGTGTATTCTTTCCTTTTAACCTTTTAGTGAAAAAATCCTCTTAGCATCCATTTTACTTGATGACCTTTCCATCTCAAATCCTAGCCAGAGCACACATGGGTATTTAGACAAGGAAACACATTTTCACAAATTGATTAGGGTATCTTTCATAAAATAAATAAAATACATGGTTAATTCTCTTTTTACTGCATCCCTTTTATTCGTTTATGATTATTATAGATCATTGCTGGGCTTTTAAATGCAGTGCAGATTACCATCTTTTGTTGGGTAAGCAATATAATATAACATATATTATTCATACAATCTGCAATAAATTGATCAAACTAGACCAATGTCAATTAACGGTTTTCTTTTGTTGTATTATTTTGATTGTGTGATATCTGATATGAATTATTGATGTGTTGTTTTGTTTTTATTGTATATCTCATATCGATTATTGATGTGTTTTTTTATTTTTATTTTTTTTATTCTTTATTTTTCTTGTGCAAAAAATTGACAAAAATGCATACGATACCACAACTGCATGTGTATGCATTATGCTATTAATAATAGCATGGCATGAGTGAGAATTGCACAGTTTAAAAATACGAGTTTATGCAGATTACGTCAGTAAACAAGAAAATAGAAGTAGTAGGCATGCAATTTAAGTATGCTGACAGACTAGTAAACCACAAAATTAAGGTATGAGATAGGAACATGCTTGGTCTATATATTACACTTAGGAAGTTTAACCACTGAGACCAATGTCACAGCCATATTAGGACACTCTTATGGATGGGAGTTAAGGTAAGAGAACACTTAAATAGCATATCAAAAGAAAAAGAAGTTGAGAATCAAAATTAAAAAAATAAAGAACATAAAATTAAAGAACCCATAGAGGGTCACCACTCAGCCGATTCTCCGGTTGATGCCAAGCTATTCTGAAGTCTGCTCTCTTGTCCCAGGCTGTTGGACAGACCAGCTTCACTAAGCCCTCAACCTGGTGGCTCTCAAAGTCCAAGTCCCTCCCTTGCTGGGGAATGCAGAAGGCCCTAGTCCTGCTGTTGGCATACTTCTGCTGGTGTGGGCGATGCGTTTGGGCCAAACCCCTGTTGGTCTTCAGCCCAGGTGGGCCAATGGTGGGATATTTGACTACTTGAACAGGCGTTTTTCCCACAAGAGACTTCCTCACTTCCCCGCCTACAAACCGCGGACCTAGATATGAGTAACCGGCTGTGGGGTCTGGCTTCTGGCATGCATATGCCTTTCCCAGCACTTTTCTCTGTTTACGTTCCTTAGCAGCAGGGCCTCGCTTGTTAGGGCGTGGTTTGTCCAGATTTTGGGAGTCGGGTACTCAGCTGCCGCAGCGATCCTCTCTGCATGTTGGTGGCCATTTTAGAGCACATGTAGTGGGGGGTCATGCTCACCAGGTCCGGGAGATGGTTTCTCTTGGGTGCCAGGCAGGCTAGGCTGCAGAGTCAGATCAGGTTCAGAGCTGTGAAGTCTACAGCTAACCCAGCCCAAAACAATACAGGAATGATTAGTGTCGGTCTGCAGCGTCAATAGGTCAGTTCTTGCTTTGTTTATAGGCAATTTGGCTATTTTTGGGGTTCTGAAAGACACGAAAACACGTCCGTCCATTTCCATCAGGCCCGCCCCATACGTGTTGTTTTGTTTTAATTGTATGACGTCCAATATTGACGACAGGCCCCATGAAAGCAATTTTTTAGTATTACGTAGAATTACAGAAAGGTAAAAAAAAAAAAAAGAAAGAAAGAATAAAATAAAATAATTAGAAATAATTAGTGCATCCATATGTAATAAAACTGTATCATGTACAACCACACATCCATATTGATAATTTGCAAAGCACAGATAATGTTCTATATTATTGCCTAACAAACATATAAATGTACATACACTCAAACACATGTGTGCATGTCCGTAATAAACCGTCAAATTGTACTTGCCCTTCATATAAGCTTTTACATCACTGCCCATGGATTATGCTTAAACTATATAGCTATCCCATCAGATGGTAGCAAATGCACAAGACCTTTTTTTCAGTTTTCAATTTAAAAGAAAATTATTTCATTAGAAAAAAAAAAAATGGAATCTTCACTTTGGTTGCTGTAAAATTGCCAGAGCTTGATGAAACCAGCAGAAGAGACAAACCGAGTGTACAGATGCAGATTAGGCTTCAGAAGATGAGGGTGTAAAAGGGATTTAATGGTAGGATGGATTATAGAAATCCTTGTAACAATGTTAAATAATTATAGTTCCAGCCGAGATCAAAGCAGTACTGATTGAACCCCTCAAGCTGCTAACAGGAATCATTTAAAAATAGAGAAACCCTGTGAGATTGGTCAGCCTACACTGAGAGTGTCCTCTGATCTACTGAAATGCCAACTGCACTGAAACGAGACATAAAGTGGCATTGAAGGTGGGTACACGTTGGGTATTTGAAGGAGTTATGATAATGCAACACTTAATTGTGAATAGTAAATCGTATTTACACGAATCTGGTCATGCTTATAGATAAGTGGGTGGAGATATATATATATATTGTGAATCATAATGTATGGTTATAATCTAATAAATTTTTTTTTAAATGAATCTAACTTTTGTCATTCGTTGACAAACCCGCAGCTACAGGGAGAAAGTGCCTGACCATTTATTATTTTTGATGGAGGGAGCCGCAGGAGATTAGTGACTATGTAATTTAACTGTTGGAAGTAGCTAAATTACACCTAAAACCACTTAACAAGCTAAAAGCAGTCACTGTGCAACATGTGTTAATTTGCCAAGTAGCTTCATTCATGCTTTTTGGTGAATGAAGATACTCTTACACTTGCTGTACAGATAAATTTTAGCACTTAACCCCTTAAGGACACAACTTCTGGAATAAAAGGGAATCATGACGGAATATTTCCGTCATGTGTCCTTAAGGGGTAGCTCCAACCTATTCTGCAACACTTTACAATTATAGAAAGGGGATATTTGAGAGGTGAAGGAGCTTGCAATCTATGAGCATTTTAGTAGCAGGTACGCATTTACTGGTAATGTGGTTTGTACCTGGGTTTCCCAGTCTTCAGACGTTACCAATGCTCTATCCAGCCGACAGGTAGTTTTCGAAGGATCCTATCCAAGTTACAGTAAAATTGATACCACAAGCGTATGTCATGTGTGCACACTTCCTGTGATATGTTCTAGTACATGCCACACATAATATTTGCATATAAATGCAGCACATTGAATAGGTTGAGGCCAGACAGTAACAGGTAGTTCTTTTCCTTATAATCAAATAGTCTGACACCAGAGTTTGGGTTTCTGCACAAAAGTGGAATAAAGAAGTGACATTGACCTGCTTAGCAACATATGAATGATTGGATTAGGAAATTTTGCAGTTATAATGGGATAGTTTTGATTGATCGGAATAAGACTCTTGTGAATGTGAAATGTTTATTCAAACATGTGGTTCTGCGTTTATGTTTACATAGAGAATGCAGGGAAAGCATGTCCTGTTTTACTTCATGGCTCTTCAAGGGTGACATCATTTTCCGCAGGGTCGGATTTCCCTTTTTGGCAGTGATCTCTGCATGGCCCCGCCCCCTCAGACTGAACACAGTGATCTGTTCATGGCCCTGCCCACTCTGACTTTGCAGAGATCTGTGCATAGCCCCGCCCCTTCAGATTGCACAGTGATCTGTGCATGGGCCTGTCCCCTCTGACTTTGCAGGGATCTGTGCATAGCCCCGCCCCTTCAAATTGAACACAATGATCTGTGCATGGCCCGCCACCCCTTAGACTGAACACAGTAATGTGCGCACGCATACACACAAACGCACGCATACTGTTACCCATGCTCTTACTCAGAAATCAAACATACATGCTGCTGCCCATACTGTTACAAACACACACTGCTCCACAAACACACATATATATAAATAGATATACACATAGACATTTACACACACTACTACACATGCAAACACAGTTCACACACATATACAAACATTCACTGTATGTGTGTGTGTATGTGCAATTTTTATCAGATTCAAACAGTCAATATTTGTTATTAGTTTGGAAGGGGAAGGGCTGCTGGGCACTTGCACTAGTGCTTCGCATCACAAGCACTACAGGTACTTGTGATGTAAACATGGCCCTGATTTTCACCCCAAGCAAGAAGGGCCTGGTGGAGAGACTGATATTGGGCAGGATTGAGGTTGTGGTTTATTACAACACAATATGCTTTCCTGTTGATGTGCGGTACAAGGGGACGGTGGACAAGAGTTCTCATACCTTTTATGTGAGAATTTGTACACCTTTAGTTTATATGTTGGTTAAAAAAGAAAATTAACAAATTTAAGTGAGATAAAAATGCTATTTAAAAAAAAATGTACATAAATAGTTAAACACAAAACTAAATAAAGAGCAATGTGTTTCCAAAGTATCATGCGGGTTTCTGTGTGTTTATATTTAGTTTTATGTTCGGCTCTAACAGTAAATTTTGTAGTATGCATCACTAAAAATAATATATGGCTGATTATCCTTATATAACATCTTCTTTCAGCTGGGCGAGGGACATATGAGTTTATTGCCCTAAACATGTCCACTGTTTGGGCTTATGTAGCTTTGCATAGGTTTCCGTAATTTGCAATGTGTATCACATCTGTTCATGCGTCAATGAGAAAATATTTTTGTAACTTTATTTTTTATTAATCAGTAAAAATATTCAATTTAAAAAAAAAAGAAAAAAAAAAAGATCTAATTTATCTAAACCAAACACACCAACCAAACAAAATCCAATTTCCATTACAGCCGTAATAAAATTATTTTTTACAGTTGGTAACACGGAACACCCAGGGATGGCAAAATTTGTATCTAAACAAATATTTAGTCATAAGAACATGACATATCTATAAGTCATTTTAAAAGCCTTATGATTCCATTTCTTTGCTTCCATTTTTTATTGCTTGCAAATCTTTTAATGCCCCCGTTTTTACAACTATCGACGCTTGTTTGTAATTCTGAGTTGGCACAAGCTCTTGAGTGCATTTGTACATGTGTAACGGGTAGAAGGAAATATGTCATCTTAAGACACAGCTCACCCGGAGCACATTTTTTGGCAGTATCTCTCAGCCTCGTGTGCTTTGTTCTGGCATGCATTTGGAAACATTTTAAGAGAGATAACAATCACTAACACCATTTAAAACAAAAAAAAATCACAGTTTTTAAAGAAAACATTATATTAATAAAGGGAAAACAGGATGCAATTAGTTCTGAGCTCACTAATTCATGGAGAGTGTAGAATTTAGGCAGTTCAAAGACAAATGGAGCTGTTTCTTTAAAGAGCTGTTTGGGATCTGGCAGGTTACAATTGTCATATCTGGGCTTTGTGCTCCAAAGGTCACCGGACTGTATCCAAAAGCAGCAATGTATGAAATGAGGCCCCGGAGGATAAGTTAAAGGATCCTGATGACAAGTTAAGGGTGTGTTTACATATGTTTTCCAAATGAAAAGGACAAAAAGTACTCCTAATTTGCTACTCACAGTCTACTGTATGTAGCAGATGCCAAAAAGTGAAATATTATGTTTTTTGTTAAACAGATTCATCAAATAAATACAGCAACTTCAATATACATTTTCATCTAGTTAAAGGGACACTGTAGTCACCAAAACAACTTTAGCATAATGAAGAGGTTTTGGTGTGCAGATCACTGCTCAATTCTCTGCCATTTAGAAGTTAAATCACTTTGTTCATGCAGCACTAGGCACACCTCACCTGCATGTGACTTGCACAGCTTTCGTAAACACTTCCTGTAACGAGTCATCTAATTTTTACACTTCCTTTACAAATTCTGTTTAATTTGAAATTTATTCTCTTCTGCTCTGTGAATAGCTTGCTAGACCCTGTAGGAGCCTCCTGTATGTAATTAAAGTTCAATTTACTGAGCAGAAGACAAAAACTTTGAATTAACTTTTACACCTGATTAAAAATGAAACAGCATGGACAAAAGTGATTTAACTTCTAAATTACAGAGAGTTGAGCCGTGAGACTTCAGGGGCATGATCTATACACTAAAGCTACTTCATTAAGCTAAAGTTGTTTTGGTTAATATAGTGTGCCTTTAAACAGGCACTATTATACTAAATATACTGGTAAGTATATTATATTTATTATAAATATATATTTAAAAAAAAATGTTTGACTTCTTGTATCTTGAAAACTGTTTGCACTTGCAATAAGTGCATGGTGTAAGAAGATCTATGGTACATCCAAACTCTACATCTATTATTATATGTGTTAGAGACAGTGGGGTTTTTTCACTAAACCCCAAACCCAAACCTGACTTCACTATTGTAACAGCTTAGCTGTTAATGTCGGAATCATTTTTATGGAAAAGGGAATACCATATGCGACATTGAATTGCTCTTTTGCAATACTTCTTCAGTTCATGATTGAAAGGAGTTTTAGAGACCTAGATGAGGAGGCTCTGGGCTTTACTTACCCCTACCATCCTAACCCGCAATATATACAAATTTGTTTTTGCTATGTATTCAAGATCTCTGACTACAAAGAGGGAATATTAAAAAAAAAAAAAACACCTCTTTCCCTCAAAGAAGGATTAACAATTCACTAATCGATAGCCAGGATTCCACTGTTTACTCTTATATATGGGTGATAAAGGAGCTGGATTAAGGCTGCCCGGGGCCTAAACTGGGCATCAGATTGGGTCCCCCTACTAGAGCCTGGGCTCTGTTTCTGTACGTAGTGTATGTGTTGACTGATTGTTGTGTGTGAGAGTGTGTGTAGTGGCTAAGTGTTATGTGTGTGAAGGCCAAGAGCTGTATAGGGGGCTAATTGTGTCTGCATGTACTTGTTTAGTATTGTGGCTTAGTTTTGTGTGTGTGGAGAGGAGTCTGAGTGTGTGTCAGTGTTTTGTGTGTATGTTTCCCCCCTCCCTTGCCTACCTTCACTGGTCCTTCAGTGGAGGGCGAGCAGGATTCATGTTGGCCAAGTGGAACGTGAGCTGGGTCTCTGGTAGTCCGGTGGGGGAGCTCCATGATCTCTACAAATATTAGGTACAGACCACTTTAAGAGCGGCCTGGCAGTTTCAGCGCTCAGTCATTGTAAATATTAGATTTATATTTAGAGAAAACACAATGTATCTTATTTACACAGACTGATTTGGTAACACGTCTTGCTGTTTAAAGAGATATCACTGGTCGTTTAATTCCTGTGGAGGTCTGCTACATACATAGACTCACCAGCCACACAGTGCTCCTAGGATAGTAGGATAGAAAAAAGGGAAACAGGAATTTGGGCGGAATATAGGGACTGTCCCTCCTAAATAGGGACACTTAGGAGGTATGATGCTGTTTGTTAGTAAACAGCTACGCAACATGACCTGCACTTTGACATTCTTGTATCTGGAAGCTGGTAGCAAAGGAATTGCCAAGAATCACTAAGTGTGCTGTCAACAAAATAATAAACAAACTAAATAGAAAGTGCTTCCTTATACCAGGTAGGTTATAACCCAATTTCGTTTTTTTGTTTGTTACGTGTTTTGTTAAAGGGAATCTCCAGTGCCAGGAAAACAATCCGTTTTCCTGGCACTGGAGGTTTCCTCTCCCTCCCACCTCCCATCCCCGGTTGCTGAAGGGGTGAAAACCCCTTCAGTCACTTACCTGAGGCAGCGGCGATGTCTCTCGTCGCTGTCTCCTCCTCCGCGCCGCTCCTCCTTCTTACTCCGTCGGCCGGTTGGCGAGACTGATCCCGCCCACCGGCCGCGCATGCGCATTAGGTCTCCCCATAGGAAAGCATTGAAAACTCATTTCAATGCTTCCCTATGGGGATTTGAGCGACGCTGGAGGTCCTCACACAGCGTGAGGACGTCCAGCGACGCTCTAGCACAGATAATCTGTGCTATAGAGCAGGAAGTTGCCTCTAGTGGCTGTCTAGTAGACAGCCACTAGAGGTGGAGTTAACCCTGCAAGGTAATTATTGCAGTTTATAAAAAACTGCAATAATTACACTTGCAGGGTTAAGAGTAGTGGGAGTTGGCACCCAGACCACTCCAATGGGCAGAAGTGGTCTGGGTGCCTGGAGTGTCCCTTTAAGGAGCTGCTTATGTTTGATTATACATTTGAGTATACATTTTAGGGGACTTCTTCAGTATTATTTTAGTTTTGTGCATTAATAACAGTAGTGTTAAAATTAATTCATGTTTTTCCCATAATATTAAGGCAATTAACCTCCCCCCCCCCCCCCCCCCCCTTCCCTGTAACATTATTCTTCCAGAAACAAAAATCTAAATAGCAGCTTTGAGCATGGGTGACTTTATCACAAAACTTTCCCTGTGAAAGAAATACCTGTGATTCTTTCAAAACATGTATGTTAATTCTGAAAAATCGAGCACAATCATCCAAGTGTAAAGACATCTTTATCTTCTGCCCTCTGAATGTGGCATTCATAAAAAAAATCCCTTGACACAAACTTCGAAAAAAAACTGCTCATAAAAAAAAAAATAAAGGAAATTTCTCCGCACAGACAAGTTTTTGCGCCAGAAAAAAAACGTCTACAGCTTTAATACTAATTGGCTGGGCTGTTCCTACTACACATATTACTTAATTAATGCCTCCTGAGCACCTAGGGTTTGTTATACCCTTGAGAACAAGGCTCTTGGCAGCGAAATAATATATTACATGATTTTATTTATTTATTTTTAAACATAATTTTATAGGCTGTAAAAAAAAAAACAACTAAAAAAACAGAACATATTTATAGCAATTTATGCTGTCAGCATAACAAATCGGTGGCTTGCTGGAAAACAAGTTATTGAGTGTGCCTCCTATAAGAGTTAAAGTCCATTTTTATTAATTATTTTTATATTTTAACCATTGTGCTGATCGAGTAACATCTTCGTTGGTATGAGGCACAGATGTGCAGAACATCCAAATCAAACTGTACTTTAAATTAGCAAAATACCCAACAGATGCACAAATCAATAGCCAAATAAGTGTAGACTGTTAGTACAGGCTGGTCTTATATCCGGTGCCAATCACCCATTGGTACACACTTTGGAACAAAGCGGCTGGAGACATCAGCATGTAAATTACATGTTTTTTTGAAAATAAAAGAAGAAACAAATCTATAATTTTAAATGAGTAGGCCATAAAACTGTAACTGTAATTTAATTTATGTTCAGTATTTTCAGACTTCTATATAACATTTTTGAAACTCCTACCCTTTGAAGCACTATGCATTTTCTTACTTCTATACCTAGCATGTGATATGCCCACCCGTAGAGGAGCGTTATAGAATAATAGATGGATATGTAATTGGAAAAAAAGTAAGTGAAAATGACTTGTGCTAATGCAATTCTACTAATTTAGAAAGATTGCTGTTCTAGGCCTAGGGGTCTGTTTGAATTTGCTATTCAATATTGTTGCAAAGATGAAACACACAAAGTAACTATAGTGTGTCTGTTGGCTCCGGAGATAGCTAGTCTTTGCGAAGGACAAGTGTGTGTGAATTGCAGGTTTTGTTGCATATTTTTTTAGACAGTTATGTGTGTAAATCGGTGGTTGAGTAGTTCAGATCTATCAATGTAACAACCAATTAATGGGTCCTTTCTGGATGTCAGCCTTTCAAACGTGACTGCCATCAAGTATGCAAATGTTACATCTGAATCGTTCCCTCGGTTGCTCAGTTGCACTCATTTTTAAGGGAAGGAATACCAGAGCTGTTTCCTGTGTGAGAAACAAAGTCAGCAGCCAGTTTAAACATTCCTGTAGTAAACCTAACAGGTCCGTCAATGTTCCATGTATGCCTAAGCACTGTGTGCCATAAGTGACAAACGTACGTGAGTTTCTCTGCTCAAAAAAGGATAGATAAAAATATCACAATGTCTCTCTTAGCCATAGTTACAGTAAACAAACACATCTGTTGAAATGACAACTTTTTTTGTCATTCTACAGTGCCTGTGTTAATGATTGTTTTATTTCATTGTCCGAAATTCCACCACGGCCAAACGTACCTTCTAATTAAACGAGGCTTCGATATTTGAGTCCTTGGATTTTGCCTTTGTTTGGATACGTACTAAATATTGTTGTGTTTTTCCTAACATTTAGTGAAAAGGAATTTCAGAAGAAAGTACATCACCCAGCACAACAATAGCAATAATAATAAATATAATAAACATTAATATATATTTTTTTTTTAAACTGCGTGTGTCTTCCTGATTGTGCCAGTGTTGTGGTATTCAATTATGCAGTTTTCATTGGCATATTAATCATCTTTTCAACAAACAAGCCACTGTTAATTAAAGCAAACCATGGATAAAGACATGTTGCAGGATCATCATTTGGTTTATCGCAGCACACAGCCTGGCCGTTAAGTAAATTCTGGACTGTGAGATGAATTTAAATGCCGGCTTCATCTTTCTTCTTGGAGTTTGAACGCAACTCATCTTACAACAGCAACAAACTTCAGAGTGCAAAGTCTAGAACAAAAAACAAATATATTTATTATTTCTCAGAGGGGAAAAAAAAAATATTATTATACATACTGGAAGGTAATTAAATTAATGTACTTGAAAATGTAGTTTATGTTGGAGGTATTATTAAAATTGCAAACATATTGTTTATAGGTATACAAGTCATTTTAACCCAAGTTTGCCTTTGGAATAATTAATGAAAGGTACACAAACACTATTTTATTACAATATTCCATAAATATATATGCATTTACACACATTAGTATAGTTTTAATTCAATTTAAAATTAAAATAAAAATTCAACAAAAAGATAGAAGTAATTCAATGTTTAATCAAATGTCAGAATAGGCAACCAGAAAAAAAAAAAAAACAGATTTGGGAAAAACAACAAGCAGTGTATTTTAATGTGAAAAATGGAAAGCAAAGAGGCATAAGATGTCAGGAATGGGGAGAGAAAAAAAATGCTTAATTATGGGCTTAATCAACTGAAAGTATGGACACGCACTAAAACAGCCCCTTCTTCACCAACTCATATTAGGGCATTCTACTACGAGCAGCACAGGTGCATCAACATACACATAGAACCAAGGTTTCCAAACCATGCGGAATGCGTCAGACATGCAATAAAGCACTGCCGTGAGTTTATAAATTGTCAACACACTCCTTAATATAGTTTATATCCACATTTGCATTTAGAGAAGAGTTTTCCATTATTTAAAAAAACACATCCAGCAGTTGACAACGCATTTCAAGGGTCATGGCCCAGAGGTTTTTGGAGGAAAAAATTATCCTTGATATCCAAGCAATGGAAAGTGGGAACATATAGCTGCACACATTACATCTTTTTATTTTTTATTTTCTTCATTCATGGCAATCTTGAAAACTCTTTCAGAAAATAATTTTGAAATATTTTTTTTATATCTGTTTTATTTTTTTATTTTTTTAATAATTAAAGAATATCTAATCGTGAAATTTGTATTTTGATAAAAGAATGCCATTAGGAGGTCCTAAACATTTTATAAATCACTGAACCATAAACGTGGAGTCATGCAACAAGTTCCCCTCAACTCTGATCCAAGTAACTCATAGTGTCTGGCTGCCTACAAGGAACTGCTTTACCCCTTACTCAACATGTTCACCCTAACATTTGCTGTCAGGCTGTTATAGATTTCCTATTTACCCAGAATGATTTGCAGCAGAATACTGGAGTGTGTAAGTAGCACACCTAGCAGCTCTCAGGTTCATGTTTTAGCCTGCCCTCTGAGAGAAATTGAGAGGAGACAGAGCAGACCCCCTACTCGTTTTACTAGGTGAACAAACAGGCTGAAAGTTAAAGTACTTTTTTGAGACTTGAACGGGGACTAACTGAAGGCAAGTTATTGAGAGCTCTCGTATTCTGTATTATTGCTTCAGTGCCTTTGTTTAGGGTCTCCCAGAGTTATAAGGGTAATCCAAATGTGCACCCCCTGCTCAATGTGCCCAGATGAAAAAAAAACAAGAAAAATCAAGCTAGTCAAACTTAGAAATTACTGCACAATTGTTGGAGAACATATTCAGGCTACTCTAATCTGTTCAGCTTGTAGTCAGAGTCCCATCTAAGCAATATAGGAATCTATCTAGACAAGTTGGTGACTGTGAATCATGACATTTTTTTAATATGTATGTAATTTAAGCAGCCTTTTTATATTTTATTATAATACATATATGTGTGGGTGTTTATAGTGCACTCGCTTATTCACTAAACAATGATTTCAAATCTTAGAGATTTTAATAGTTTTATTTAAAAACACCTCACCTAGGCAAAAACCCCACTCTTGGTTTCATTTATATATATATATATATATATTCTAGCACATTATATTGACATCGTCTTCCACCATAATTTCTGTATTGCATATTCATATCTTGCTATTTCATGAAAGCACTGATCTTGTAAGATACTGAAAAGTATGCTGTAGAATATTAAATAAAATCTTTTTTTCCTCAAATTAAAGTGTTATCTACATTTTCAATTCATGCCTGTTTAGCCTAGTACATATCATTCAATTCCTTCTTTATTTTTAGTGAATCATTTAGAGTCTGTTTGAATCAGGGCTGAACCAGGAACTAACCAGGCCCCCAGGCCTCATTGCTTCACTTTAACTAATGAATAGCAATTAATCAGTCATGCTGATTAGACCGTATGAATACATAGTCTCGTCATTTAGCAAACGTGCAGAGCCATCTACAACACCATCATCATGAGAGAACCAAACTCACTGGCATCATACAAGGATTTATAATATTTACATTATTTCGTTTTATGATACCTACATTAGTTAATAAATTCCTTGTTTTTTTATAAACGTTATTACAAAATAACGTAATAACGTTATTACGTATAAACATTTTTTGTTTTATTTTCTATTTCATTTTTTTGGGGGGGACGGAATATATATATGTATATTTTTTATTTATATGTCAAGCATGAATACTTTTTGGGATGGTCTATTCCTGTTTAGTTGTTTTTTTGTGGTGGGGTAAGATATTTGTAGAACATGAATACTTTTTGGAATGGTCTATTACTGTTTAGTTGTTTTTTTTGTGGTGGGATAAGATATATGTCGAACATGAATACTTTTTGGGATGGTCTATTCCTTTTGAGTTGGGTTTTTTTGCGGTGGGAGAAGATATATGTCGAACATGAATACTTTTTGGGATGGTCTATTCCTGTTTAGTTGTTTTTTTTGTGGTGGGGTAAGATATTTGTAGAACATGAATACTTTTTACCATGGTCTATTCCTGTTTAGTTTTTTTTTTTGGAGGGGGGGTCATATATTTGTCGAACATGAATACTTTTTGGGATGATCTATTCCTGTTTAGTTGTTTTTTTTGCGGTGGGATAAGATATAGGTCGAACATGAATACTTTTTGGGATGGTCTATTCCTGTTTAGTTGTTTTTTTGTGGTGGGGTAAGATATTTGTAGAACATGAATACTTTTTGGAATGGTCTATTCCTGTTTAGTTGTTTTTTTGCGGTTGGATAAGATATATGTCGAACATGAATACTTTTTGGGATGATCTATTCCTGTTTAGTTGTTTTTTTTGCGGTGGGATAAGATATATGTCGAACGTTGTTTTTTTTGGGGGGGAGGATAATATATATGTTGGACATATATATTACATACTTTTTGGAATGGTCTGTTTTTAGGATTCATGGACACATTTTCAGTTGCTTGAAGGGGTAAACCTGTGTCAATGTTTCACCAACAAAATGGTCCAGGGTTTGAACTGCAGAAATTGAGAGTAGTACAGTTCATCGAACATGTTCAAGAATATATAATATATTGGTTATGGTGCTTTGCATGTACCAGGTTTTTCTAACAGCTGTTTATTTACAGTACTGTAATGATTTTGTAGATGATCAGACTTACTGTTCATCAACTACTTGAGAATCTGATTTGGAGTATTAAGCTTTTAATTGGTTTTGGGCCCAGTGACTAGATTCAATTGTCCATGAAAAATGATAGTCCAGCAAACTAGTTCTTCAGTGAGTCCCTTCTGTAAGTATGTTCCACTATATTGCTTGTTAAAAAAAAGCGATGGGAAGAAGGATAACTGTCCTACATGGGTTGTGATATACTTTATATAGTTTGAATTTATAGGACTTTTTGAACTCAAACCCAACATAATCCAGTATTTGCTGTGAATGACTTAAATAATTGTAATGGGGTCTGATATCAGTGAGTGTCTTACAGTTCCAACATATTTTAAAGAATAGGGTTTTTTGTTTTTGTTTTTTTTTCCGCTACATTATTCTTTAACTGTGATTGACTGAGGTTGGTAAACACATTTCAGTTGGAAAGGACGTAGAAATGATGGAATATTTTCACTAAACTAGGAAAGATGTGCACTGACAAGGGAATTGCAGTTTTAATGTCAAAATTGTAAAGCTGGAAAAAAGTAGACCTGGAGAATTCTTCAATTAAGAAATTGTAACCTATGTTTTAAATTCACATATCAGTTAACCAAACCGTTTTTTTTAGAGAATACACCCTTATGTATTCTGATAGTGTATGCCAACAGTGCAGCCTTTGCGGTCTGCAAGAACAAAAATAACAAAATAAACATTGTACTCAAAAAATGATGAAATGGCACTTCTTATAGTAAATAAAAGGACTGTCTTTAAAGGATTAATAGAATATTCTGTTCTAAATGTGGGTAGTTCTGCTTGTATATTGTATAAATTTGGATTTTATTGGATGCTTATTCTAAACAGAATGGAGAACAGAATGGAGGTAAGATTGAAAATGAAGGTAGGGATGAGGATAGTTACAACAGGTTGAGCAATGTTCTGGATAAATAAAATGGCAACTCGTTAATGGAGGAGGATGAGGGTAAGTAAAGATGAAATGGTAACAGACAGAATAGGATTGAGAGCAATGAAAAACTAGGAGTAATCAAGACTGAAGTGCATTACGGGAACCAGATAGAGGAATAGAGACGTGAAGAAGTGGAAATATGGATGGATATTGTTACTTTGAGACATTAGCTTTGAATGAGACAGCTGCCTCACTCTGCAGGCTGAAAAAAGCAGGTAAATAGGATTTTTTTTCCATATTTGCCTGCTTCTTCTTTCTTGTGCTTTCCACACCCACTCCAGGGGGACAGCAATCTAACCAATCAGTGTCCTATCCCTAGGAATGCTGGAAACATGTATTAGGCATGCTGGACATATTTACACATGTGCAGTTGGAAGATCTCATCCTGAAAGGGGGAGACGAGAGGGAGTCTGATTAGTATGATCATGCAGAGCAGACTCCAGTATCAGGTTTCTCTCTCCCTGTTAAGGCACAATGAGGCCCGGTTTCTGTCATTGGGCTGAAACTGAGGTGGGGGGAGACTGAAAAAACTCTCCTAGCTGAGAAGTGTCCAACAATGCAATCTTACTAAGTTTATAGTATGTTTGAAAATGTTTGTTACATCATTTTCAAAATGTTTATTGCCTTATTTTGGTTTATATTTGTTTAAAAGTATTTGCTGGTTTGCAAATATATTACATAGTTACATAGTTACATAGCTGAAAAAGAGACTTGCGTCCATCAAGTTCAGCCTTCCTCACATATGTTTTTGCTGTTGATCCAAAAGAAGGCAAAAAACCTAGTCTGAAATGCTTCCAATTTTGCAACAAACTAGGAAAAAATTCCTTCTTGACCCCAAAATAACAGTCAGATATCTCCTTAGATCAAGCAGCTATTAGCCCACTAATTAACAATTATGTCCCTGTATGTTGTGTTTTTGCAAGTATTTATCCAATTGCAGTTTAAACATCTGTATGGACTCTGACTAAACATCTGTATGGACTCTGAAAAAATATTGTGAAGTGATGCATACCCCTTCAATAATAGGCATAGGTTTTGTAAGTAGTGCTAGAGGGTAGCATACGGGGCCCAATGAAAAGTTGTATTCACATCGGAGCACCTTTAATGAGGTTGAAATGAACCTGTTTTATAGCAAGTACTGTAAGAACTGTTTCCTGAATGACAGTACCATATCATTACTTTTATTTTGTGAAAGCCATCACATTTTGCACTATTAGAAGCAAACATGTTTTGGACAATAAATTGTATTATAGCCTATCTCCCTACATTTCTAATGGGCAGAGGGACACGTTCATTATAGGGGTGAGGGTTTGGCCAGGGGAAGGCTTCTCTGAGGAATTTTACATGGCTTACTAATAACAATTTATGCAACTAAAATTAAATTTAGGACAATGTATCATTTACACAGACTGTTTTGTAAACACATTTATTGTAGTTTAAAGACATTGCTGTGGAGCTCTGGTATAGACTCAGGCACACCAACAATATGGAACTCCTAGAAGATATGGACATAGAGGGACTGCCCTATCTAAACAGGGGCACTCTTGGTGGAAGGAGGGGCGCCAGGGGCCCAGGTTTTGAGCTATGTAAGGGGCCTAAACATTTCTGATGGTGGCCCTGATTGTGTGACAAAATGTCTTGAAACAATTACTAGAAGAATTCCTCCTCACGTAACCAGGGCGTACCGGTGGGAGTAACTCTTTGCATTAACCTGCTATTTTCCTCACACAGCACATTCCTCTTTATATTTTAACATGTTAACAAATGATTCCAGTATTGGCAACTAAACCTTAGACATACATAGTACTGCATTTTCAAGTTTATTTATTTTGTACATCTAGAGGAGGAAAATCATTTGCATGGCTTAGCCCTCTAGGATTTACCAAGTAAACGTAAAAAACACAGACCTTCTATACGTGCATGTAACATATTTTAGGCTATAGTCAGTTTCAGTTGTCTTAAATAACAGATGTTCAGATAAAATACCCCCGAAAAACTAACAACTTTAAATATGTTTGATTTCCTGGTTACCTTGATTCTAACAAATAACATTTCAATAGTAGCGGAATCAGCAATGCATGTGTTCGCATTTCTTGGGTAGGAACAAGCGTGCCAAATCTACAGGGAACAAGACACAGGACTTAAAGCACCAGCAAATTCACTTGTTTCCCATAAAAGTCCTCCAATTTGTAGCTGCAGAATTTTTACTGATAAGATGGGAAGCCTGCTTGCTCCCTTTTAGCAAAGAACCGGTCCAGCCATCATCCATGAATGGGATGCCAATTTCAATTAAAAATTGGCTGTAGTTTTACATCAGCAACATCCCATCAGATAAGACAACAGCATCCTTTCGCTTCTGTTCAAGTACCAGTCCAACCAGTAAGGCACTGTGTGTCTGACTGCGTCACTAATTCCAGTTGGAACCCTATCTACAGATTTGAGCAGCGCAAAGCTTTTTTTCTGATAACAGAAGAGACTCAGCTGCTTGCACAAGCTATTGCCAGATTATCAGCACTTAACCAGTTCATAAATCAAACTTGGTGTTTGTTTATTTATTTTTTTATTTATTTTTTTATTTATTTATTTATTTTTTATCAAACTGCATTTCTGTCATTGTAGCGGTTAATGCTTTAATAAGGAGCCGTAGATCGGGAACATTAAGAAGTTAGTTAGAGACATTTTGCAGGCGCCTTTTCCCTTGTCATTGACAAGAGAGGTAATCCTATACAGACTTCTTTTGTGAGATGAGAAACCGACTTCTTCCCCTGCCAGAGACCAGATGCACCTCTCTCTATACTAATCTGTAAACGACTTAAAGGAGCCTTATCTCAGGGCTCTCCTGCTTCATTTCATGCTTGATTTGCTTTAATTTGTCTGATAGGGCACAAGGATTTGGAGACAGCCCATCTTTCTGCAGAAACTGTTCAGATTTTTTTTCTTTATTTTTTTTCTCTCTTGGCATTGTTGTGTTAGGATTTTTGACTTTTTTTTTCTTCTTCTTTTTTGCGGGAATCTTACTAAAGTGCAGCATGCTGTTTGAGTGTGTTTAGATTTAAGCAAACCCAGCAAAAAAAAAAAAAAAAAAAGTTCCTGAAGTGGCATGATTATGTGATGTATGTACACTGAAAGCATATTATTCAATAAATGGGAGACAGAGCAGGCAGCAGAGGTACACTCAGTCACAAGATACAGGTTATATATAGTTGCAAAATCAGAAACAGGAATTTGTATGAGGCTTTATACATATGCAAATAAGCTTTATCTGAATTTGGTTTTATACATTAAATATGCACAGGAACGATAAACTTAATACAAAATAAAAACTTTTACGAAATTGCTCATTGTATTTAGATACTAAGAAACAATGGCTGATATCATAGAAAAAAATGGTATTTGATATTTAAATGTTGAATTTAAAAGGTTACCATTATTTAAAAAGTCACAGCATTAAACATATTGTGGCATCGTGTACCTTTTATCCTGACTGGTAGTAATGATGTGGGGAAGTAATGTGCCCACTTATGTATGGTTAAGATTAGAGGATCAGTACGGGTTAAAGGGGGTCTTTAGGAACTGTCTAGATGAACTAGTTTGGTTGACCCTAAGGTCAGAAGTGAGGGTGTTAAACCAATGAAGTTTAACGAGTTGCCAAGTTAATCCATTCTTTCTAGCTGTTAGGGTTAGGGGGCTATTTTAGTCAGGTGGTCCCAGGAGGCCATCTAATTGGTGCAGCGTGGCATTTTGCTGCACACGTACACTGGCTGAGATCATCAACATTAATGATCTCAGCCAAAGAGGCGTAGCTTGATAAAGTGAGAGAGGGAGAGAGATGCTATATAACCACATGTCAGCAATGAGTTGCTTTATTTCTTCCAGCAATTAACAAGTTAACCTTTTGTAAATCAAGTGGCACTGTGTGCATGCTATTGTTCTTCAACAAACAATGTGCCATTCATCCTTCTGGTACCTCAGAGGTAAGTGTACAACATACCTTCTTTCCCTTTATTTTAATAGTACTTTACATCATTATTTGTATGTAACCTATAAGTACCAGTTCTTTACTGTATGATATACTGGTTTATTATAAGGCATGCATGATACTATTTATGTTGAATTTTCATTGTGTTGTCATCAATATGGACGTAAAACACCATAGAGTAGAAATCTAGATATGGGTCATGTCTCTCCCAGGATGACTGTGAATGTCTATGGTTTTACTCTGTCATTGTCAGTCAGTGAAAGAAAGACAAATCTACAAAGACCGGTCAGAAGCTCCCCGTGTAACATGAAGAACCGTAAATAAACAAACATAAGTTTATCTTCTGAACAATGGAACTTAGGACTGTCAGAAAAGTTCAGAGTTTACAAAATAACATGGTCTTTTCTTAATAAAAACAAACCAAAACATTACCACCTATTATAACGTGGTGTTATTTGTGAGTAGTTTGAGTTCTGAACATCATCCACAGCTTATCTAAGATGTTTGGGCAATGCCGGAATGCCACGGCAACTGAACAGTTACACGGTGTTGCTGATGCTGTTTTGGAATTCCTATAATAAACTTGAATTTTAAATAAGAATTCAATAATCTCTTCTCCTGGGAGCAAAAATATATCAAAAGCTGTTACGTTTGCATTTTAATAATGTTGGAAACTGTAATTACTCCCAGGTGATTCATTAAAATTCTTTATGATACAACTTTTGATGGCTAACTATATCTTACTAATTTGTGCCTAGGGACGCTCCGTGCAGGGAGAATACAGTCTTTAGAAATAGACTTTTCCACATCTTTTCTTATATAAGTGTAGCTGTATCTTGGTTTGAATATAAACCAAAGTTGAATGGTATGATAGTGGTGAGAGTGAATATCGTTTGTTAAAGTGGTGTAAAAATGATTAGGATGGACCGGTGTGATGAACTAGTTTGAATGTTCAGTAATGAGTTGGTAACGCCACTAATCCAAATTAATAGTGAATTATTTGGGATGCCACTTCTTCAGCAGTTGTGAGTCAATATGTGCACCCATTCCCCGCAATCCACTACAAGCACTACATATCAGTATGAGAAGAATGACCAGTTTGGGTGCTTTTTATAATGCTCATGTTAAGGTACTCTTAAAAAAAAAATTCTTAATAAGCAGCTGACACGGTACCCTCCTTTTGAGCTCAAGTAGCCCTGGTGCCCTACCAGGGTAAGTAGCCACACGACTTACATAAAAAATACTAAGATTGGTACAGTCCAGTCTAAGAGAAATGGGATGAGGAACTATAAAATTAAATAACTTTGGGGGGGGCGGAGCCTACTGCCAGAAGCGAACAGACGCACATTTTATGAGCTCCGGCATTTTGCAAGAATAACTAAGCTAAAAACATACAAAATGACAACAAAAACTACCCTAATATCGACCTCAGCAAACATGGGCAGAAAAACGAAAAAAACAGAAACCCGACAAGCCCCGGATGAGGATGAATATAGGCGATATGCTCCGCCAAGTGCACGAGGCAGCCTACCTAGATGAATGCACAGAATCCTCGGACGAGGACCCACTCTATGGGGAACCCGCTGACCTACCAAACCAAACACCCACCCCACGACCCTCACTGAGCCCAGACTCCCAACCGGTCACGATGGGGGCACTGAAAGACCTACTCACAGGCCTCCAGAGGACTCTCCAGGCAGATGTGGCCTCCCTCCGCACGGATATCACAGGCCTGGTAGGAAAACTAAGCACACTGGAGACCTCCTCAAACGAACAGGCACAGAAAATTACAACACTGGAGAACATGGTGAGAAACCTCCAACAACAACAACAAGCAAACACCGAGAAACGGTTTGCTGCCCTGGAGGATCAGAGACGGAGCAAAAACCTTAAAATATGAGGCATACCTGAGGATACGCTGAAGGCTGAACTCCCACACCTGGTGAGACGCCTGCTGGCAGCGTTGCTCACACCCAAGCAAGCCAAGGCCGTCACTCTGGACGGAATATTCCGCATACCTAAGCCGAGGAAGGCCCCAGCGGAGGCCCAAAGGGACTTAATAATACGCTTCCAAAACATGAAAGACAAAGCGGCAGTGACAGCGGCCCTTCAAGGGACTACCCAATACTCCTTCGAGAATATGGGACTTACGTTTTATGCGGACATCTCCGGGAGCACAATGGAGTGGAGAAGAACACTCCAGCCATTAACCACCCTCCTCAGAGACCGCAGCATCCGGTACACCTGGACACCTAGGACCCTGACAGCCAGCCACAGCTAACTAAGAGGGGAGGGAAGGTAGTGTGAGAGAGGACGGATGTGCTGAACATGTATCGAAAAACGTGAGGGTGAACGAGGAAATACCGCAGGGCCGATCGTAACAGAAAGCAGAGTAAGCATGTCAGAGTCCAAGCGGACAGGCTGAAAGGAGCGAGCTCGGCAGTAGGTAACAGAAACCGTGGTGGTGTAAACCCCACAGGGGTCACGAGACCCAGTGTGTGTGTGTGAGATCGAGTGCGGGAGTGCTGGCATACTAGCTAAGCCAAAAGGCGAAACAATTACAACTAGGTTAGGTGACAGGTGAGGCCCTGCTAGATGCCAAGCGGCGTGAGAGGCTCTATCTATGCGTTGGAGTGAGGGGATATCGTGGCCACTGAAATGTTGTGGCGGGGTGTCGGCCTCTCGGTGACAGTTAAACATAAGATAGAATGGGAGTGACAGATGAGGCCCTCCCTCTGCCACAATGCGAGGCGACTAACTATGATTTGGCCCGAGGGGCGTAGTACCTCTGAGTATGAGGATGGGTGTTGGCCTCGCGGGACCACTAACCTAAGGCGAAGAAGCCAGGGGGAAATTACCTCTATTGGACACCTAGTACCCTGACGGCCAGCAACAGCTAACTAAGAGGGGAGGGTAAAGTGTGAGAGAGGGGACGGTAATGAGCAAGAAAGGGGACGTACTGTGGGAAATGAAAAGAAAAAGGGGGCGGGATAAGAGGGAGAATCATAGGGGCTGACCGTAACTGGAGAGCAGAGTGAGCCCGGCGGAGACCAGGTGGTCAGGCTGTAGGAGTACACAAAGGAGATAGGAACGGGAAGCGCATGCGCGTGTATAGCCCACAGGTCTCATAAGGCCAGAACACGTTCCCGGTAACAAAACATAACGCTTCTGGAAATAACACTGTCCATCCAAGCGAAGAAATGAAAGCCTGAAATAAAACGCAGGACAGACCCTGTGACGGAACAAAAAATCGCTCGTTAGCAGCAACCACATAGCTTAAGCAGATCTAAACGATCGTAATGCAGTTTCATAGACTTATGTGTCCCTTTAAATACATACACCGTAACTATTTAAGATTAATATACAACGTCAGGATGTGATAGGTGCCAATTTTTTTTGTAATTTTTTTTTATTTTTATTTTTTGCAAAATTAAGCGACTGAAACTAGATTACACAACGATGTGGCATCTAAATCTGACATTACACTGGGAAGAACTACCCTGATTAGCTAATTAATTATGAACTGCCCTTATGCAGCATATGAATGATACCTACAGCAGGTCAACTTATTACATGCATTGCCCATCAGCATACAGTAGTGAAATCCGTCCATGAACAAGCATGGTGGATCTGGCAGTGCTATCTGTAATAGGTTATAGAAGACAAACTTGTACACATTTATAAAGTACAATTGCCTAGATAATTTTATATTTGTGGTTTTTTTTTTTACTCAGCCTGCAGGCATTGCTTTCTTTGTTCTAGTGTCCGTGCAGACATTAAGGAATTATGAAGGGGCAGTTTACTGTAAACAAATCTTTCAAAAAGCTAACAGTGATCTCTGCAATAGTTTAGAGCTTGCCTGTCATGTTGGCAGCTACATTGATGCGCGACCGCCAGCGAGTGCATTAGTGCACGTGCGCCAGCGCCGCGGGCAGCAAGGTGGCCGACAGCCGGGAACGCCGGAAAAGAATGCACAGCAAGCCGAGCAAAAAAACGCGGAGGCGAGCAGAGCCGAAAACCTCCCCCCAGAGTCGCGGCTGATGGGAGCGGCGCGGAGGGCGAGACACAATCCGTCGCTACCTACCCACAAGACAACAGGAAGCAGGATGCCCGAGGATGCCACTAGAAACACCCGGATGGCAAGAGAGGGAGCCGTGCCTCAGGAGGACTGCGGACAAACAAGCAGCTGGGAAACAGCAATGGAGCCACGAGGACCAGGTAAGTGGGAGGTAAGGACGGCAGGAAATGGCGACATGCGCGTCGCTGAAAAACGTACGGGACGGAGGAAGGTGAGTAGGGGGGTTTAAATAGGGTAACATGCCCCTCCCACAACTGCAGGCCAAGCCCTTTACATATATATATATATATATAATTATTATTATTATTTTTTAACTATACATACCTGTATTTCTGGAGAATTAAGAAGACAATTGCATATTTTAGGAAAAAGCATAGCTCAATTGAAAACAACTACTGTATGTAACTTCTATATTTCCTGTTTGACTCTTATGTGATAAAAGTTGCAATTTCCTTGTGAATTCTCCACAAGCCCCGGTTTAACAAACCCCTGTATACTTATATGACATCAAGAAATTACTGAGCTCTCAGAAGACCAGACTAAAAAATTTGCACATGGTAATACAAACTTAACATTTGTTGGTGAGAATTTTGCTGGGTTAGTCATTTCCATATTCAATTCATTCTACTGACTTAAAACATCTGCGCGCCTTACACGAAAAATGATTCTTCGCCTGCCCACGTAACAACTAGGTCAAGATAGATTCATGTAGAATTCACAGTGGATTTCTGGTTTTTCTCAATTCTTTTTTTTTGTTATTTTCCTTTAACAGGAAGTAAACTTAATACTGAAATGTATTATTTCCCAAGTTAGTTAGATTTCCTTGAATTTCATTTTACTGAACATACCACAACTTAACATTCAGTTGCAGCTGTCTTTACTTAGCACGCTGAAAAAATGCTAAAAAGTTTATAGTGCGCTGGGCGTTTGCCTGTATAGTAGTAGCTCTTGTAGATAATAATGCAGATTGTTATGTCAGTATAAATATATTTAACTCTACATTATAAAAAAAAAAGGTCTATTCTAAGTCTGTCTCCCTTTATAGGATCCAAAATCATGCATGCAAGGAGCACTTACAGTAATTCCTGTCATCCCATTTTGTATTTGTTTTCATAACACTGTAGTGGCCCTATAATAAGCAGGTAGTAATGCATGGATAAATGTCCAGGTCTGCCTGAGATTAGTGAGAGTTACACTCCCGGTCAGTACCTGCACACTATTTAAAGATGAAATGGCTACTCAATAGTATTGTAAGTACCAATAGACTTGTATGTCAAAGTAATGCCGTCACCATAAAATCCTCCACTCAAAACACATTAACATTAGGACCCTAACACACTACACTACAAATGAACCCCTATACTACTGAAACACGGTAACCCTACATTAGCCTAACACAACCTACACTACACATTAGCTCATACAGTGTCCTAACAAACACGCTACTCTATCACTATACAGTAACCCTTGCAGTACCCTGACACACACCACTAACCCCAACACATCCTTGACACATAACAACAGAAACCCTAACCTAACAGTGAAGTGCCAGCTCAGAGATCTGGAGACATTTTTTAACCACTCAAACTTTGGTCTTGCGGATTTATAAGGCAGAGTAGGTAGTTGGTGCCTGACCACTACTAGGTGCCTGTTTTCAGCAGTTGTAATGTGCCTTTTTGAGCTTAAATAGACTTGTGGGGAGAGATAAGTATCAGGAGCATTGACCAGTGTCCTCTCTAGTCCAGTCAGCCTTAATAGCTGAGCTACAGAAACAGTGATAGATGGTGTAAACTCAGTCCTGTCCCAGCTCGTCCAGTGTCTATGTGTGAGGCTGGACAGGAAGTGGAAGGGGTCACTTCCCATCTGCCCACTAACAGCCTCTCACACAGAAAGTGCCTTGCAGGAGGAGCAGGGCAAGCTCTGAGTGATGCACACTGTATAACAGCTTCTGCAGCTCTAATATCATCAGTCTGCCTGGACTACAGAAGTCATAGAACGGGGAGTACTTTATAAATAACCTTTCAAACTGCAGCACTCAAAGCCTAAACCTGGAAATAAACCCTTTACTTTTATCTTATGTGTACAACCTCTTAAAAAAACAAAAAACAATACTAAATTTAACCCCACTCAAACCCTAATACTACAACTTCAATGTTAATCTTTTGACAAGCTGTTAACCCTTTTAACAGTAAACATTTAATGTAATATAACACTGACATTAACCCCTTTCTAACCTTAAACCCCCCCATTTACTATAACCACTTATAACATTATCTCTACTCCTGCAAACACAGCTGCATACGCTCATTGTACTAACTGATTCAAACACAATACATTACAAGCAGAGCAGAAATATGCACATGCATACATTTAAATATATGCAGTTGTCAAATATGAATATGTCTTTTAGAAGTGTTTAGGCCTACAATGTCCAGTTAATTCATTATACTTTATCTACCTTATTTTGGAGTTTGAGGGCAGGGGTCCCATAGGAAAGCATTGGGAAGTTATTGTGCATGAGCCTATCAGCATCTTCTCATAGAGTTGCGTTTAATCTATGTGGGGAAAGTTCAGCGCCAAAGGGTGGAGACGCTGAACGTCAGTGCTGCACATTGACTCCCACTGGAGGTAGTAATGTAAAAACTGCTTTTTCTCTGAAAAGGCAGTGTTTACATTAAAATGCCTGTGGGGCAGGCTTATATACAACAGAACAATTACATTAAGCTGTGAGTTCTTCTGGTGACTATAGTGTCCCTTTAAGCCAGACATTAATGTTAGACTAGGTAATTTTTGCTGACTTATCTGGCAATTTATATTATTTAGACATTAATGCTGAGCGCCATGGGAAATATAGTTCACAAAAAATGTTGAGCGCCAAAGGTTAGCCATCATTGCATTAGGCTATTTTGTATATATTTTTTAAAAATTTTTAATTTTTTTTATCCAAAGCAAAGTTGACGTTTGCTGTATATTTCTCTAACATTGGATGTTCCGATTAAGTTCTCCATCTCATTTCCGAAGCTTGATGGAGAATATTAATCAGGATTTAAACAGAATTCCATACATCTCATTAAAATATGTCTAGGATTTGATTCCTCCATACAGGGCTAGTCGCATACATAGTTCAGAACCCGTGCAAACCATGTTGATACACGGAAGCTAAGAGACACACAATTAAATGGTTCAGTAGAGCTCCAAATTTACCTTCATTTTGTATATAGACTTTGTTGTGCATTCCAATCGGTTGAAATTCTTGATAGAGGAACAAAGCATTCTGGTTAAAATGTAAAATAGATACGTGATTTAAAATAGAAAGAGCACTTGGATCGAAGTCTTAAATGTTAAATAAAATTAGAAAAATCGTTACTACTAGAAACAACCATCATACCATTAAGGGATATCAAAGCACATGAATAATGAATGGACAGCTTACTTGCCAAGATGATAATATTATTTAAAAGTTGTATTGCCGTGGTAGGCTTATAATTATCTCTAATGTCATCAGAAATGGCAAATGCATTAGTTATCTTCTAAGATGTTACGTGATAATTAAATTGTTTTGCACGTTTTCTTTATTCTGTACTTTGTTGGATGTTCTGATTTAGGTTATTGAAACATCTATCAATCTTATTTGAAAATTCATTAAAGGAACCTAACAAGATGCAATTTAAAACACATTGTTCGAGGGTATAGATTAATTTATTTAAAAATAAAAAGAGAGAAAAGGTCCATAATTTGCATTAAAGGGACACTACAGTCACCAGAACAGCTATAGCTTAATGTAGTGGTTCTGGTGTCTATAGCCTGTCCCTTTCGAATCTATAAGGTAAATGCTGCCATTTCAAAGACAATGTAGTGTTTACATTGCTGCCTAGTGACACCTCTAGTGGCAGTGACTAAGAGGGCCATTAGGTGTGCTTCCTATGTGTGCAGTTTTGGTGTTCACCATCTTCAAGCTCTGTATGGAGGCGCTGAATGTTCCCTATAGAGATCCATTGAGTCCATGCATCTGTCTGAGGAGATACTGATTGGCGCAGAGCTGCGTTTTGCTGCGCATGGGCAATAGCCTCTCAATGCTCTCTTACGGGAAACATTGGATTGGCTGAGATTATCAATTTTGATCTCAGCCATGGAGGCAGAGCCAGCCACAGTGAGACTGACAGGGCGTGGGAAAAAAGGTGAGCAAACTCATCTTTTCAAAGCGAGGCAAGGGGTGGCCGGTGATCTAAACAGTCACTGTAGGACTGTAGTGTCAGAATACATGTTTGTATTCCTGACACTATAGTGTTCCTTTAGACACAGGGAGGGCGCCAGAGGGCTCCATGCTCTGTTACCAATTCAATGTGATGAAATGTTATTGTACCTACCTTTAAGGTGGACAAGCTAAATACACTGTCTATAGACAGGTGAATTGGAAAATGAGTGAACAGTATCAAATCAAGGTTAAACATGCAAAGAGACAACATGTATTATAAACCAAACTGAGTTAATGGGGGCTGGGGGCAGAAGACATGGTCAACAAGAGAAAGTTGATTAAACACCAAAATAATTGGAAAGAACAAGGTATGCACTATTGTAATTACCAAGAAACCGCAAGAGTGTGTTTGCAGATTGATTTGCACAGTCTTGCTCACCCAGAATGTACATGGGCATCGACTCAGGAATGATACTTGGGAAACTGTGGCAGATATTGTATTTAGAATGAAAACATATGGTGTTGCCGCATACAGGACCAGAACTGTTACCAGAAGTGTGGTATTGTTAATGGTACAGGAGGTCACAAGTAACGTAAGAAAAGTTTTAATGGATTGCAAATATTGGCATAAATATGTACTAGGATTCAAGACCAAACTTTGACCTTGATCTCAGTCTATTTTTTGATGACCATCAATATATTAATGCAGGCACAGGCAACTTTCAGCAACCCAGATGTTGTGGATGACATCTACCATAATGCTCTTACAGTCATAATGCTGACAAAGCATCAGGGGAGATGTAGTTCACAATATCGGGAGTGCCAAAGGTTGCCTACCTCTGCATTAAAGGCTGCCGAGTCATTAACAATGTTACTGTCTTAATAACACTGTCCCGATAGTGTACGGCAACACTTTTGACATTATCAGTGTCACAAAACTGGCCCTGAATCGTACATAAAGCTGCAAAGCTTAAGAAACCAAACCAAGGAAGATTTGGCAGTTTAGCAGAATTATTTTTGTCCTATCAAATTCAGTAGCCAAAATTTCTTCATAATTTACAGAAAACTTTTACTAATTAATAAAGAAAAGTAACTAATTAACCAATACCTTGAAAATCAGCAAACAGTTTTGCACAGAGTCGGAACACTTGAAACATTTTCCCTGAGTTACTGATGTGTGGAAGCAGGGTCACCAAACTTGCATGAACCATTGCAGGCTGAACAATTAAAGCCACTATTAAAATGTTACTGTTGGGAACTGGTTTTGACATTGTGACACACTTGGTTCTGACTGCAATTCAGAAAAACTAATTTGAATACTGGCACTTGCACTGAATGACATTTATTTTCTATTTGGAGAAACCTTTGGTAATGAGCCATTGGTGAGTATCCGGCTGTTGATGTTTTATTATTCCCCAATTCATTTCTGGTAGGGGTGCATACAGAAATTATTTTTATTTGGGAGTTTTTAAATTCAGAGGCATGCTGTTGCATCAAAGCGGTAGTTTAAGCCCTATTTGTTTTCTGTATCTGAGAACAAGACATGTACTGTCATTTACTAATTTGTTTGTAGTTGTGCAGTATCGGTACATGATTCATAATTGTAACATTTGTTTTTTAACTTTGCTAATCATATACCCATACATAGCAATTCACAGTGTAAATTTAGAACCATGTCAGACTCTGAATTCAAGGTCATTGTTGGTAGATCATTTTTGAATGGAGATTGGTTTTATTTTTGTGTATACACTATGCAAATTATCTACAATAATTGAATTAATCTGATGTCTTAACCCCACAAGGACGGCGGGCGTGATATGCCATCCTTGGGTTCCCGGCTCTAAACGCCGGCGATCCCACAAGTATTTTAGTTTAACATGTAAACAGTGTTTCATACTGGTACCCGATCAAGGTTTCTACCCACCAAGAAACCACCAAGATCTTAATAAAGACCCTCTGGGGGTTAAAACATTGATGGGGTACTAGTATGCAATGCTGTGTTCACGTTAAACTAAGATACTTGTTTCACTACTATCAAGACCTGTGAGTGCATCATTTCTCTCTCTCTCTCTCTCTTTCTATATATATATATATATATATATATATATATATATATATATATATATGTACAGCAAAAATGTAGGTGCTCACTATAGACAAATAAAATGACTACAGGCAGCGGGAAAATTTAATCAGAATTCCCAAACCTTATCAATAAGCAAAAATACATAATTGGATAATATATACTGTGGTATATACTATCTCATATATTTATATATGTATTTGTGTTCGAAAACGTAGCAGCCGGATGTAGGTACTGGTGGTGTAAATTGTTTGTGGTGTGTCGAAACCGACGTACATGTAGGCCTGTAAATAAAAGAGGGCCCACCAAGGTAAAGAGTAAATAAAATATATATGAATTGAATAAATAAATTAAATAAGGAGGAGAGGTGGGTGGGATGAAGGAACGGCCCAGGTGGACCAAGAGAGGGGGTGGGAGGATAGGATTTATATAGTTAAAACTTCTCCCACTAATACAGGCCTGTGACCTTAAAATATATATATATATACACTTAAAAACCAATGTAGAAAAAAACATCATGTAGTAATCTAAGAGGTTCATCAAAAGATCCATCAAATAAATACACTTGAAAACACTCATAATAGCTCTTTATGTAGCCCACGCACAGATTGTGCCTTACTTTTGCAGCTCAGAGAGTAAAGATAATAAACTCCATTAAACATGTTTCATAAATAGCCCTTGGAGAATAGGTTGCTGGTTCTAAATGGTGATGTAATTAACATGTGGGTAAAGAGTCCCCTGGCTATTATTTGAATCACAAGTGAGGCCTTGCTTGGTATTATCCAGCCAACAATGTAACTGGAGAAGGGGATCGGAGGTCAAATTATAAGAATCCTTGAATAGATACAGGATGGTATATGATTAAGCTTTTGCTTTGAACATTCTAACTCTCGTAGACTATTTTTTAGGTTACCATTAAGAGAGCATGACTTCTGTTTAGCATAGTAAGTTTTGTATTCCTTTTTCCCAATGTAAGATATTATCAATGATCAAAGAGCCCTAGACTGTTCTTCTGCTTCCTCTGTACTTTTGAGCTTGCCGTGACCTGGAGGGTATATAAATGGCCTTTATGCCACCCATTGCGTGGTTGCCTGGAAACTTTGGCTGCGTGTGTGTCAACTTTCTTTCGTGATTGAAAAAGACGCCTTTGCTGCATAGAGAGCTTTAGTCTCAGAGAAAAAAGGTTTCTTGTGTGTTTTAAAACAAGTGTCAGCCTAGAGATAATACTGGGACTCCTGGTTATAAATGATGCATTTTGTTCAGTTTGCCTTGATAATCTCACCAGGGGAAAAAAAGTTCATCGCTCCCTTATCAAAACGCTCTGACATTTCTCCTTCAACTATAGCGGCTCCTATCATATTTTTTTTTTAAACCTGCCACATCACAATTTTCAGGAGTAAAGCGAGTGCACATTTTTTTTCTCAGTAACTTGTCATATTTATTACTTTTTATTCCAATCTTAAAGTTTTATTTTTTCTGCAAGATAGGAACACAGATCTTCTGCTTTTATAAAATATAATAATGTAATGCTCAAAACCTCCATTCTTTTGATCTATGTATAAGTGTATCTCACATAAAGAATAGAATTAGAAAGCTGTTTTCCTTTAACCCCTTAAGGACCAAACTTCTAGAATTAAAGGGAATCGTGACATGTCACACAAGTCATGTGTCCTTAAGGGGTTAAGACAGATAATATATATACAACCTACTTGCTCCCTTTATACCAGTCCTACGCTTATGCTGGATCCTTACTCCATATACGGCAATTTGCCCCTTACACAAATATATATATATTATATATGTCCCTTATATACAAATAAATACATTTGAAATTAATCCTTTAATTGTAATATAATTAAAGGAACACTATAGCACTAGGAAATACAAACCTGCATTCCTAACACTACAGTGTTCCTGTCCCTATTTTTATTAAGGAGTGCCCCCGAGTGCATTAAAAAAAAAAAAAAGTTTTACTGGCACTTTTACAGCACCAAGGCTCTCTTGGTAGTGCTGACCTCCGCCATGCCTCTTTTGTGACTGTCCCATCAAATTGTCATAGAGGGGCATTGGGAACACCAGTGCATGTGTGCGGCGAGTGCCGAATGCGCATTCAAACTTCCCCATAGGAAAGCATTGAATCAGTGCTTTCTTATAGAGACTTACATATCAAATGACCACGTTTTACTTGGTCGTTGCAGTGGAAGCACATCTAGTGGCTGTGATATTAACAGCTCTAGTAGTGGACTTAACACTTCATTGTAAACTTTGCAGATTCTAAAAATATATATATATATATACTACAATGCAGGGTTAAAATGACAGGGGCACTGCACCCAGACCATTTCATTAAGATGATGTGGTCTAGGGGACTATAATGTGCCTTTAACCCCTGAAGGACCAAACTTCTGGAATAAAAGGGAATCATGACATGTCACACATGTCGTGTCCTTAAGGGGTTAAACATAAACATGTAAACATGACTGAAATATTTTACACAATGTCCATAATTTGTTTTTTCTCCGATTTTTTCTTACCAATCTATAACCATAAATTGGGACTATGCTAAACTAGTACAACTCAGACAATTATATTACTTTCTGAAAGTCTATTAAGTCCCCTTAAAACTGTTCAAATGCTGTCACACAGGAACAATGGATAGCGCCAACTGTAAATTTCAGGCCAATGTTTTCATTTCCAACCCTGGAATTCCATGAATTACCACTACTACCCTTTCTGAAACCTTAAAGGGACCCTATAGTCACCAGAACAACTACAACTTATTGTATTTGTTCTGGTGAGTATAATTATTCCCTTCAGGCTTTTTGCAGTAAACACTGTGTTTTCAGAGAAAATGCAGTGTTTACATTACAGCCTAGTGATAACTCCACTGGCCACTCCTTAGATGGCTACGAGTGGTGCTTCCTGGGGCAGTGCTGCATAGTGTGACTTACATTCAGTGTCTCCACCCCCTGCATGGAGACACTGAACTTTCCTCATAGAGATGTATTGATTCCATTAATCTCTATGAGGAGAGGCTGATTGGCCAGGGCTGTGTTTGGCTTGTGCTGGCTCTGCCCCTGTTCTGCCTCTTTGTCAGTCTCAGCCAATCCTATGGGGAAGCACTGTGATTGGTATTGAGCAGCACTTATGTTGCTGTCAGCCAAGTAGGGAGATCAGGGACAGAGCCAACAGCAGCAGACTAAAGTAAATGTAATATATTGCTATATTTCGTGAGGGCTAGGAGGCCAGGGGGCTAAATAGTGTTTTTAATACTATAGAGTCAGGAATAGCATTAGCTGTTAAATCAAAACTATGACAGGTTTTTTGCAAGTGTCAAAGCATGACATCACTTTCTGGCTTGGGAAATGGAGACAGTTACATGAATATTGATAATGTTATTTTTACACGCCATTACTGTATGTTTTTGGCCTCTATGGCTTTCTTATAGTGATGGTTACAAACTGGACTCCAGCTTTATTTAACGAGATATATACATGATAACATGCATCCTCTATTTCCTTGAATTAAAGCCCAGAATACACTTATGGCTATATGTAAAGTGCAATTCCAAGGTAACATTCAGAACATGGAGAAATAACCTACTTTAAGCATCGTAAACAATATAACTGCTGATTACGCCACATTTATCAGTTTGCTCCTATGGTTTTTTTTTAAATGTTTTTATATAATTTCGTAATTGTTTGCCCGTTTATTCACAGTATGAAGACCTCAAACATGGTTACAAGAACAGTCAGATTTCAGGAATAACTTTTCAGAGCCAAAAATAAGAAATATTGTAACTGGCTGGTAGTAGATGGTATCTTTAAATCTTTCCACTCTCAGACTGTTTTCTCTTCTACAAATGAAGTGAACTTGGCCCATTATTTTTAGCATGGTGATTATTAATGTGGCAATGTATGTTTTCTCAATATTTGTTTACCGTTTCAGCAGCTTCTTAAACCTTTGTGGTATAACACTATTAGGAGGCTTAGCATTTTGTCACCAATGGAATGCTGACATTTATTAAGAGTGATTCTTAAATGTTTCTGTATTCATAAGAGCAGAGCAACATTAAAATGTGGTGAACAACTGCACCATTTGTAAAATCACTGATATGGGGAGTTTAGGGGAGTGTTTGGGAAGCTTAGGAATTAATATTAAAGGGCACCTGTCCCGCCCAAAACTAAGTTTGCCTCTTTTTAAAGGGATCCTACAGTG
This sequence comes from Pelobates fuscus, assembly GCF_036172605.1. NCBI lineage: Eukaryota > Metazoa > Chordata > Amphibia > Anura > Pelobatidae > Pelobates > Pelobates fuscus. The sequence continues at coordinate 51,265,775 of NC_086320.1, forward strand.
CCAGGAAAACAAACCTGTCTTTTTACAGTGCCAGGAAAACAAACCCGTTTTTCTGGCACTATAGGCTCCTTCAGCCACTTACCTGAATCCAGCGCCGATATTCCTCGTTGCTGGATCAGGCTCAGCCCACACTCCTCCCCCAATGACGTCAGCCGGCGGGGGAGACCTAATACGCATGCGCGGCAATGGCCCGCGTGCATTGACCCCCCCCCATAGGAAAGCTTTGTTCAATGCTTTCCTATGGGAAAAATCTGATGCTGGAGGTCCATGAGGACGTCCAGCGTCAGAGAATGGACCAAAAGTCTGTTTGGATTTCGGAAGCCCTCTAGTGGCTGTCTGTTAGACAGCCACAGAGGGCAGACTTAGAGTTGCAATGCAAACATTGCAGTTCTCTGGAACTAAGTGCAAAAGGGTCGCAGCACCCAGACCATTTAAGGGTCACAGCACCCAGACTAAGTGCAAAAGGGTCACAGCACCCAGACCACTAAGTGCAAAAGGGTCACAGCACCCAGATCACTTCAATTAGCTGAATTTATCTGGGTGCCTACAGTGTCCCTTTAAAGAGCATCAGATATCACCTCTACATATCTATACATATTAAAAAATATATTTTATACCACCTGTAAATCAATTCTCCAGCATAGACTCTATTCCAAGGAATTGATTAATAAAGGAGGTGGTGCTTCTGAACTCCACCCATAGCAACCACTATGCATGTGTGGTGGTTGCTATGGTAACTCCCTAGCCCGTGTGGGTTTTGCTGGCTGGGGGGGTATAGGAAAGTCACTTCTTTCACAGTCTAGCATGCTGAAAACAATGTTATCGTGTTGGCATCCTGCCCTGCTTGGGGAAGCATCCCCAAACAGTGAAAGGAGATATTTACAGGTTAAAAACACCCTGATCAAACAAGTTTATAATTTATGAGGATTTGAGGTAAGCAGATATTGTCAAGTTGCCCAAGGACATTTGGTGACTGGTGAGGTGGTCTAATTGGGTTTTGAAATTGGATTTCCACTGCTCTAGCCACTTTAGTAACATCATAGCAATGCTTTTTTATGTTAATATTTTAAATTTTAAATTTTAAAGGAACACTATAGTGTTAGGAATACAAAGCTGTATTCCTATCACTATTGTGAAAGGATTAAAAACCCTTTAAACACTTAACCTGATTCTGGCACCATAGTCCCTCGGAACCTCTGAAGACATCGCAAGGGGGAACTAAATACGTATGTACGGCAAGCGCCATATGTGCATTAGGTCTTCCCCATAAGAAGCCATTAAACCTATGTGGATTTAAAAGACGCTGGATGTCCTCATGCAATGGGTGAGGACGTCCAGTGTCATTTCATGGAGTTAAACTCCATAAAACAGCAGGAAGCGCCTCTTGTGCTCTAAAACTGCAATGTTTTACATTGCAGGGTAAAGAAGACAGGGGAACTTCATCCAGACCACTTCAATTAAATGAAGTTGTCTGGATGCCTCTAGTGTCACTTAAATGCACAATCCATGATATCGTATATGCAATAAAAAAACACATGTTGACTGACTTACACCTTTTGAAAAAAAAAAAAACATTCAATGCAGTGGGCTGATATGCTGGGCATTGAAATTATACAAACTGCCATGAACACCATAAATTCAACACTGAGCACATTTAATAGAAGATGACAAGCACCATAACCACTACATCCTACTGTAGGTGTTATGGTGCCTGCAGTGTTCTAACACCCTCCCAGAGTAATTTGTCAAACATTTTAAGAATGATTTGACAACTTACCCAAATTCCCCAGAAGCCAAGCCAGATGTCTCCCCATGTACTAAACCTGCGCTCATTGCTGAGAGTGCTCGCCCGATGCTCTCAACCAATGACAGCAGTACATTTAAAAGCTCCCAGAAGTGTATCACATTTTTTAATTACTTGATGTCTGTTTGTTTAGATACAAGAACATGATCAGTCGTTGGAGCACCTTTAGATAAAGTTGTAATATATCAATACAGGTGCAATAAAGGGCAGAGTGTGTGATTTTTGTAGATAGTGCTTTTAGTGTTTCTTGAGTTGCTCTACACAAAAAGCATTGGACTGTGTGATATTTATCCAGAATGCATAACAAAACAAACAGATGGGAGGACAAAATGTCTTTGCATGTATCAGATGAGATCTTCACACAAAGGGACATTTATCAGGGGTGGCTGCACCTCTTCCGAGGAAAGAATCAAGCCCTTGAGTCCAGCAGCAGATGATGATCTTATCAACAAAACCCTCTTCAGTCATATCATCAGCCTGCTCTTGCCAAGTCCCTGGCATTTCTGTATCATGTGCATTTGTGCGAGGAAAAAAGGCAGGGAGAGTGACTGAAGAATAAAGACACAACGAGGACTTTGGGAGCCAGTTAATAGAGGGTAGAGGATGGAACTAGTGAGATTTTTTAAGATCTGTATCTGTACATTTTGAATTCAGACAATGGGGAGATCATTTATATTTTTAACTCGTATCTGGTAACATAAAGCAATGTAAAATAGCTTATTGGGTTAAACTAGTTTTCTAATCAGCAATCTTTCTTCTTCAAGCTTTAGAAGTGTTTTCATTAATATTAATATGTATATGCAAAAGGTATACAAGCTAAAAAAAGGCACTTAGAAAGAAGTAAAATGTTACAAGTGATAAAACAATGTGACAAATGTGTAGATATTAAAAATTGTTGATTAATATGTATATATATATATATATATATATATATATATATATATATATATATATATTAATAGATATATATCAGAATTAGTATGTAGATATATAAAGAGATATATTTGTGCATGGTTTATGTATTAAAGGGACACTATAGTCACCAGGGGGCTAAGACGGGGGAGGGCGGAGGGGGGGGGGGAGGGGGGGGACAGCCACCTAATGGTGGAATACACACTATAGGGTCAGAATACATATTTGTTTTCCTGACCCTATAGTGTTCCTTTAATACTATTAATATAATTTATATATACAAATAGTATGCATATAAACACACGATGTGCATATTAATATAATTGACATCATTGCCATATGTACATAGTATCCATATGTGTACACAGCATGTATCTTAGTATCAGTGTTCTATTTCAGAACCTTAAATTAATTATGTAATGGATTGCCTGGCCCCCCCGACTGGGTATTTCCGTTGACGGATGCTCCTAGTGCTTCCCGAGGGATCCAAGCACTCCACTAGACACCATAACCATCGCAGACCCCACAAACCGCCGCAGCTTGGTTGGGGTCTCGCTGTCTTCCACTCACTCTGGACCTAAGACAGGATCTAGCTTCCAGTAGGTAGACCTCTCATAATACAGAGGGCAGGAACAGGAACAAGCTCTATGGGGAGTATAGTGATTATAGCAATCCCCAGAGTGTAGGTAGTTCTCCAATCCCCCAAACATGAGACAAAACTTCATGAAGGGTAGAACAAGTCTCAGGCTTTATTGGAATAGACTGTCTTAAATACAATTCCTCAGGCCAGAGGCACACCACCTTGACCTGATGGAACACCGCATTCCCAACTGTACAGACCAATAAGAACAAACATGCAGTCTGTGACACTCCCATGCACAGCAAACAATCCTCCCTCCCTTTTGCCTGTGATATAATTAAAGTAGATAATAGAATAACCTAATTATCCACAGGCAGAAAAACACACATTTTCCCCAAAGTACAGAAAACACCCCAAAACATAGCATATCCCCATAAATATTACACCCCTGATCTGGGTGAACAACATATCCAAAAATCACCCAGATCAGAGCAGGGGTTCAGGAAGTTCCTGAAAGTCTCTTTTGACCGACCGCACGCATGATTTCATGCCCAAAACAGTTCCAGGGAATTAGGCTGTGCCGCTGGTCTATTTTCAATGTCTAAGTTCAGTTCAAATAGTCAAACGGGAAGCGTTCGTGCACATAGCCCTTGTTAAAGTGCCGTTCGAGTTGTCGAACGCTGTTCAACTCCCGTCAAAGAGTCAAAGTCCGGAAGAAGGTAAAGTTCAGCGGTGTTTGTGCCATCGCGTGCCCGATTTGAGTTCCATGAACTCGACGACAAAACACAGCTGAACACGTTCGACTAAACCAGATGGCCACTGCCACGTGTTCGACTATACGAATGGCGACCACCCAGCTGTTCATCAATTTGGCTGCGGTTAACTCCCAATCTGGGAGGTAAATAGGCTGCACACTCCAATTGGGTGGGGTCCAGCTGTTCGGTGGTTCAAAGTTCCACTTCGACCACTTCGAAAGTTTAAAGGGTCATTGTGCCAAGTCCCAATATGCACAAATAGTGTTTTTAAAGGGCAATGCATCCCAGGGGCCATACTCACAGGGCAAGAGGCTGGCAAGCAGGCCTCTCCAAATCCCAGTGACAAAGGTGCTTTCATCACAAATTCATAAGGAGCAATTCTAGGAAAACGTTATAAAAGTGAAATACCAAGATATTCTGAAACCCACTGAATGTTCCTGCTAATTGCTTTCTTTGCTGATTGCACCAGAATTATTTCTAAGAACAAAATAGAAAAAATAGAGGCGTCACAAATAGTTGCTGTGTGCACAAAACAAAGTGTTACTACCATTTATTTGCAGGACAAACAACAAACGTTTCGGGATAATCCCTTTGTCAATGCATCATGTCCCTCCAGAATTATTCCTAATATATCCCTGGGTGTATTTCAACTACTGTACTCATTTTTGTTTCTGTGTGCACAACCATTTTGCGTACTTTCTATCACAACAGGTACAAGAATTTCCAAATATCCATCCGTGAGAGCGCTCTTAAAGTGATCTGTACCTGATACTAGTGCAGACTGCAACGCTCCTTCAACAAAGTGAGGGAGCAGGGCCATGCAAGCAGAGCGCTTGATCTTCATGGTGACTCGAAGAGCACCTGGTTAGAACCCAGACAGGAGCCCACTGAGCTTTGACCCTAGACACCTTGTTCACCTAATGGATAATCTGTCTCTGTATAACACCATTTCTTCACTGATGAACTATAAGCATTAAGTGCATTCTCTTGGTTTCAACTGTGTTCAAGTGTGGTTTATAGTTTTTCTGAATGGCCATGGTGACATGAAGTGTATTAGCAACTACTTTAGCTGAGCCTGTAAATTGTACAGATTACATACCAGTGGATATCTGACTTGTATGAATTAAAATGTATAATTTTCAGATGATGCATGATAACCACTTAGATCAGACAATGTATACAACTATGGGTTCTTAGAACTCTCGGATACTTAATTTGACATCAACCAGGAGTAGGGTTCAGGAAGACAATTTAAGGACTGGCGAAGGGTTGCAGTACTCATTATAGAATGAAGTGAGACAACGTGGGTATTTGGAAGACCAATAAGGAGTGAGTTACAATATCCAAGGCAGGAAATAATAAGTTCATGAAGAAGTGCGCTAAGTGAATCTACCATTAGATAGAAGTAAATAAGAGAAAACCATTTTATCTCATGGAGTTAGTTATAGCACACAGAGTCACTATTTTCAAGCAACTTAACAGTAAATAAGGATCCCTGGCCACCCAGTGTGGTTCATACTGAAAGTATGGCTAAGGCAGAGATTACACACTCCTTTCTAGCTGTACCAATTCATACCAGCAATGAGTGCTGTGATAGGCTGAAAGCAGTCACCTGAGCCTCTCAGCCAGTCACAGCTGCCTGTTGCTGCTCAAGCTAATGCTTTCTTATTATCCCAAGTAGCACAGAAGGGATGAGCAGCTGGGGACTCTCGTTTAGCATTAAAACAATAAAACCGGTTTAACGCTGAATGTAAGAATGGTGCCCGGGGACACCAAAGATTCAATAAGAGGAAGCAATTACAGTGTCCCTTTAAGATGGAATTAACATACATATAAACTGGTTGTGGGAAGAAAATGGTGAGATCTGAGTGTAAAGTAACTCCAAGGTAGTGAGCTTGAGGGGATGTGTTAATGGGTGTTCCAGTGACTTGCAAGATGGAGGTAAAAGATGAGAAGATAAGGGAAACGTTGAGATCTAAAAGTTTAAGAAAGACTGATAGGATTATTCAATAAGTTGAGAATTGAAAGTCAGTTCAAATAGCATTTCCAATTTAAAGCCAAAGTAGCCAAACTGGAGGCATAGCAAGCATAAATAATTTTTCCAATTTGGCTATTTTTGCTTAAAATTGCTATTTTGGTTTAAAATTGAAATTTATTTTGAATTCACTTTAAATTGTCATTTAATGAATAACCCAGTGAGCGATGGAAGAGAGAGTTCTTAGTTTCCTGTTCCAGATTACCACTGAAATATATGGTACCATGAGCTTTTAGAACATCAGCTCATCCATCACTGTATAAATACGATTTAACCAACAAACCTACAGCTGACACATACAGTGCCATATCATTTTACTGGTAAGTGGCCACATCAAGAAATAGATACAGCAGGGAAGGGGGGCAGGCGACTCTGTCTTTCTGCCTTACCCCTTTGACCTACCACCCTAGACTCCGGCCTAGTCAGACTTGTTATGAAACGTTTGCCGTTTGTCGGGGGACACAATGGTATAAATGGATTAGGATTGTAATGGTTAAGAAGTGGGTACATTTTAATCAGGAGAGGTATACTTCCAAAGAGAGAAAGGGTTAAATAAGAATTCCTGTTTTCATGTGAATACATTTTTTTTATTTCTCAGACAAAATGTCTCCTTTTACAAAGTGTTATCAAAGGTATATATAATATAAGGAGTTTTGAGTTATCTAGCTCAGCTAGCTCATGACGTCAATTTACGTTACCTCAGTTGGTGTACGCTTGCATAAAATGTTGATCGTTCTTGTAATGAGAAGTGGGGCCGTCAGGCACATTGTGCCCCTGTTAGTAAGCTTGCATAAGATTGTAAATAAAATATTATTTTGCAAATATTTTGACAAATGATGCACATTAATATTGTTTTAGAGGCTTTATAAGGTATTTGAACGATATGACTTTCCAATTAATTCTTCTTTTTTTTGCGTTTGCTGTTTTTACTAACATCTAATAATTGTGAACTTATTTGAGAAACACACATATAAACCTATATACCTACATATTTAAATATTGTGGCTATTCATGTATCCTAAATGAGAATGCCAATCTTAATAATAAAAAGTCTGGAACCTAGCAACTTTTCTTATTTTTTTCTGCTTTTAAGGGACCTTGTAGACTGAAGGTGTCTAGAAGGTTTGCTGTTTAGATTTCAGCATAAGCTTATTTTTCCGAAAAATTATTATTTTTTTAATTTATTTTTTTAAACTTGTGATTCCTGAACTGCTTATTAAAAAAAAATAACAACCTACTGGACTGGAGTTTATATACAAAATAGTTAATTTGGGAAGCAATGGGAGGACTTGGATTGGCTGATAGATCAAAGTTTCGAATTACATAATATCACCTTTGATTGGGTTTTGTAATACAATCTCCATAATGTCTCTGCAATATCTCCATAATATAATATCTTATATGTTTTATAATATTTTTCATAATGAGTAAACCGCTGCCCCCTCAACCGTGTCAATTTCTTTTGCATCCAGTGATTGCGCTTATTGTATATCATTTTATGATTGTTGTAGGACGAAGGGGAGAATGTGAGATGCATGCTTATCATCATGCAATTTCTATTGTGTGTTTATACATCTGAGAATACAGACACATCCCTGGGCAGAAATCAGCTTTCAAACGTGGTTTCATTTACACTCCCACAAGGCCCAGCCAGCCACCTGGAGGTCCTCCGTCGCCCCACTCATTGACCCAGAAGAACAGCTGCATTTTTGGTTATCATCACCGAAATCTTGCAGAATAGGAAATATATCAGTTTCCCTCCCCCCTCTATTATGTTATCTTCATTACTGCAATTACAAGCTAATTCCAAGCAAGCTCTTTGTGTTCCTCTAATAATAGCTCCTAGTTCACTGCTGTCACCCCGCTCCATTCAAAGCTTTTTAATACAGTCCCTCACTTACCTGTCACAGGCATTTCTCTTCAAAGTGCTTGCAGAGGATCGGAACATCATTAATGAAACATCACAAATATGTCATCTGTTAGCATTGCATATGGCCAAAATCACAATTATCCAAAGTATTTTTCCCTTCTCTAATCTTTACAATAAATGCGGTTGTCTAGAGGATAAGTTCACACATCGGATAAGGTCACAATTTCATTTAGTGACAACTTCCAACAACATGAACTTGCAAGGCTGGATTTATTTGAGAGTCAGAAGGGATAAGATCATTGCTTGGCCATGCTGATTTATCAGGGTTTGACCGGAGTACTTGTGCAGAAAATGTCATATTTCATGTTTATGTTTCAAACCATACTTTAGTGTGTTCCGTGTCTGAGACTTCAGCATCGAGGTAGTAAAATTGAAAAAAGGCTATCCAATAAGTCAGCCTAACTCTGCCAAATGAGAGCAATAATATATTTTGTTGAACTACTGTACATTGTTTCGAGAGCAATAGAGGCAGAATAAACAAAATCCTTTATCTAATGTGCAGATGCAACATTTACTTTAGATAAAGCATTATGCATTTTACTTGTTTTGTTGTTGTTTTTTTCTATATATATATATATTTTTTTCTTTACACGGATTGTGAAGAATCAAATTACATTAATCTGCCCTGCTGCCTGGGGGCATTTACCAAATTTCCAATTTACTTGCATATATTCTTATCACATGACGACTTAAACTGCAGTAAGAGCAATGCTCGCTTTGTATTCGCTCAAATCGGGATTTTACACAAAGTACTACTTTTGCCGTGAGTTCGGTTGCCGGTAAAGTAATAACGTAAATGTGAAGGTTGAAGATGCTCTGTAACACAGAGGAGCAATTAGCGGCATAATATACAGACCATTTAAGGATCTGTTCAATGGGGAAATCAACAGAGTACTTTGGCAAATGTTGGTTACATTTGTACAACTGGAAATAAATAAATAAATAATGCATTGTCTGCAACTTTGTATTCGAGACGTTTCTGAACCAAAAAAAGACAGCAGCTTAGAATGAGCAGCTTAGTCGGAGCTGCCAAATAGCACTCTAGCTAAAGAAGCTATTGAGAATTTCTATGGAGTTTACGCGCTATGTAGAGTCGTCATTTAAATTTCCGCTGGTCTATGATGTAAGCAATGGCATCCATGCAATGTTGTTAAACTTACTTTTTTTACAGTTTAGAAAAAACTCTTCAAAATTAAGAAAGAAAGTAAGAAACACACTGTGCAATTTGATACAGGTTTGTAATAAAATTTAAGACACTACGAGGCGGTTTTGAGGCCAAGTTCCAAAACGATGCGATATCAATGGAAACTATTCCAACTGATTGATTGACTTAGACAAATGTCTGTTTGTTTCTTATGTAGCTGCTTGTACTCTGAGCAAGATTGCGCTATGGCCATACCCTATATAGATGCTTAATTTGTTATAACTCAGAGATACCAGTATTTACTATGCGGTAGAGTACCGTTTCCCATATCACAATTTTCTAATGATGTTTGAGTGTTTATCAGTAATGCTGAATGGCATTGTTCTTCCTTATTACTATTCTGAGCTTTAACTAGCCTCAATTTGTGATTGTTTAATTACTTATATGAAGCCCACGGCAGCGTAGATACAGATGACAGTTTTAGTACCATCTGTGCCAGACTTCCTTGTTCTGCCTACCAGCTATGCAGCTAAGCCAGCCCTCCCACAGTACTGCCTGCTGTGTTCCGGGGATGGAATTTACTTATCAATGCATTTTCATACACTCAGTCATGTGGCTGTCACTCCAGCAATCTGTGGTCTAAATTTATCAGCATTAATGAAACAAGGGATTCAGAATACCAAACTTTGTTCATGCCAGAATTCTTGTGTTGTTGACTTTGACCCCAATATCTCCTTATTTTCAGTACTTTTTGAAGTGCATGTTCCAGTATAAGGATATTTCTTTCAAAATCTTGAAGGTGCTTCTGGATGATTATGTCTGTTCCATCATGGAATCACAGGCCTTTTAGGGCCGTCTTTCCGCATGGGCATGCTGAGCAGTTGCCCAGGGGCCCCGCATGAATGAGGGCCCCACCATGCTGCCCAGCATGCCCAGATCCTTTGATCTCCCCTACCGGCCCATAGAGAGCCGGCTCCGTGATCTCCCTCACAGGCCCAAAGGCCCTTCGTTAGAGGGGAGAGAAGGCGGGAGGACCCTGAGACAGGAGGAGGGACCTGGGAGGAGATCGCTCCTCCTTTGAGCATATTGTGTGGAGCATTGCTGTGTGTTGCCATGACAACACTCCACACAGCGCTCAGCTCAGGAGGAGTGAAGACAGCCTGCAGGCTATAGTTCACCTCCACCAGGCATTAATCATGCACATTTATTATTTAAAAAAAAAAAACAAGAAAACCTTTGCTCCATGCACCCCTCACACTCTGCAACACACACACCACTCACCCCTCACATATAGCACCTCTCACACACACACACCACTCACCCCTCACGTACAGCACCTCACACACACAGCACCCCTCACACACATAGCACCCCTTACACACACAGCCCCTCTCACATATACACACACACACACACAGCACCCCTCAAACACTCAGCACCCCTTACACACACAGCACCTCTCACATACACACAAAGCACCTCTCTCACACACAGCAATCCTCTCACACACACACACAGAAACCCTCACACACACATCACCTCTCACATACCCACACACAGCACCTCTCACACACAGCACCTCACACACATAACCTTTTAACACACAGAACCCTTTACACACAGAGTACCCCTCACACACAGTATCCCTCACACACAGCAACCCTCACACACACAGCACCTCTAACACACACATCACCCCCAACACACAGCACCCTCACACACAGCACCTCTTACACACACAGCACCTCGCACACACACAACAACCCTCACTTACAGCACCAATCACACACAGCACCTCTCACACACAGCATCCCTCACACACAGCAACTCTCACATAAACAGCACACCTCACACACAGCACCCCTAACACACATCACATCTCACACAGCACCTCTCACACACACAGTACCCCTCCACACAAACACATACACTGCACCCCTCACTGCAGTCTGTGTGTGTGTATCTGTGTGTATTCAGCAGTCTGTATGTATTTAGCTGTCTGTGTGTGTATTCAGCAGCTTGTGTGTATTCATCAGTCTGTATGTATTCAGCAGTCTTTCTGTGTGTGTGTATTCAGCAACCTGTGTGTATTCAGCAACCTATGTGTGTATTCAGCAGTCTGTCTGTGTGTGTGTATTCAGCAGCCCGTGTGTACTCAGCAGTCTGTGTGTGTATATTTAGCAGTTAGTGATCATGTATTAAGCAGTCTGTGTGTGCATGTGTTCAGCAGTCTGTGACTATATTCAGCAGTATGTGTGTATGTATTGTATGTATCTATTGCATTTGTTGGAGGTACCAATACATGTAAGTTTTAATTTTATCAATAATTTACATTTTTATTCCTGTTAGTTGTTGTGTAGGTAAGGCCCCAGTGCACTGCTTTGCCCGGGGCCCATAATGCTGTTAAGATGGCACTGGGGCCTGTGTACATTCTTTGCAAAATAATCTTACGTAATGAGTTGAGTTGTCCTTTGATGTTTAAGCTACAATATCCTGTAGGATTAATCAGTTAAACATTGAACAAAGAATATTCAAAAAAACAGATAGTTAAATGGCTATTTATGAAAAGAAGTGAGTGCGGTCGAGTCAAATATTAATTCAAAAAGTAAACTGATATATTTCGTAATTTTACACTTTCTAATCATTAGGTTCCACACTCAATTTAAAATAGGGTCAACTAAATAAATATCCAAACACATCCCAAAACTGAATAAATTGCCAGTATCTGTGCACCGAGATTAATCCAGACCGCGAAAAACACTGTAAATTTGTAAGTGTGCTCCATGTTTGTGGCAATCTTTTATATCATTTGTCCTTATGATTGTGGTGGGCTGCTCAGTGACACAATATCCTTTACTGGTGATGTTCCCGCATGTAAAGGAGGTGTGTCACACTGGCATACCTACCCAAGAGAATAACAGCCAGTCAAGCTGGAATGCCTCTATGGAGAACTACTGAAGCAAATGGTAGGGCAGGGTGCCTAAATTCAAGCCTATCCCACTCAATTGGGTACTGTTGTAAGTATGAAGCTGACGTATATCTGGCAAAATTGTACCTTCCCTCTCAATTATTAGAGAACAATAGATTTTTAATCAGTCTTGCTTTAAAATCACTACACCCTTTTAAAGAGTAAGATTCTATGTTAATTCCCAGTTCGAAAAAAAGGGGAACTATCTATATGGTGTCAAACTCTATGTATGAATATATTGTCAAAATATCATTTTATGGAAAAGTGGGAAAATTAGGAATTCGTATATTGTTTAAGAAGTTGTAATACGCTAAGAGGCACATGTGTCAGGATCGGGACAGGGATCCAACACGCAGAGTACAAAGAGTGGAAAGGTACGTATACCGGGCCTTAGAATGGCCGGACTAACGTACCGAGAGTAAAGAATAGTCAGAGGCAAGCCGAGGTCGAGGGAACGAGAAGACAGATAAGCGAGAGACAAGCCGGGTCAAGGGATAACAGAGAAACAGGGTAGTACAACGAGCCGAGTCAAAACCAATAGAGCAAACTAGAATACCAGAGCACTGAGTGACTAGACAAGCTAGAACCACGACAGGGCAATGAGCCGAAGTAAGGAGTAAGCTTAAATACCCTGGCTCTGGATGGAAATCACGCCTCTGACAAGTACCGATTGGATATCGGACACTTGAGTGACAGATTGCTCGTGCTAGCGTCATGACGTCACGTATTGAGCGTCCTGCTAGAAAAGGACGTGGATTCCTCGCGGCCGGTGTTTAAGTGACTGGATGAACCGCGAGGAACGGAGGAAACAGCTCGCCTGGACGGATACACCACCAAGTCTCTACCTCCCTTAGAGGTAGAGGCCTCAGGTACCCTGACAGTACCCCCCCTCTCAGATACGCCCACCGGGCGGAATGAACCGGGGCGAGATGGGAAGCGAAGGTGAAATGCTCTGCGAAGGCGAGAAGCATGGACGTCCTCCTGAGGTACCCAACTCCTCTCCTCAGGACCATATCCCCTCCAGTTGACCAGATATTGCAATTTTCCCCTTGAAATTCTGGAGTCAATGATGGAGCTGACCTCGTACTCCTCCCGACCCTCCACCTGAACAGGACGAGGCGAGGAGACCTTAGAGGAGAATTTGTTGCAAATGAGGGGTTTCAACAAGGAGACATGAAAAGAGTTAGGGATGCGTAAGGCAGGTGGCAGAGCAAGGCGATACGCAACCGGATTGATACGAGTGAGAACCCTGTAAGGGCCTATGTAGCGAGGAGCAAATTTCATGGACGGAACTTTCAGGCGAATATTCTTAGTACTCAACCATACTCTATCCCCAGGAACAAAAACAGGAGCCGCTCTTCTATGTTTGTCAGCGTGTTTCTTGAACAGCGAGGAACTATGTAATAGAATTTGTCGAGTCTGATCCCATAGTTTCTTCAGGTTGGCGACATGATCATCAACCGACGGTATCCCCTGAGAAGAGGAAACCGAAGGAAAAATCGAAGGATGAAAGCCATAGTTCATGAAGAAAGGGCTAGAGCGAGTTGAATCGCAAACAAGGTTATTGTGTGCGAACTCCGCCCAAGGAATCAGACCGACCCAATCGTCCTGGTGTTCGGAAACAAAGCAACGCAGATACTGTTCGATCTTTTGATTAGTACGTTCAGCAGCTCCGTTAGACTGAGGGTGATAGGCAGAGGAAAAGTTCAATTTGATGCCCATTTGAGAACAAAAGGATCTCCAGAAACGTGAGACAAATTGAGAGCCTCTATCAGAAACAATCTCTGAAGGAATCCCATGTAGGCGAAAAACTTCTCTCGCAAAAATCTCCGCCAATTCAGGAGAAGTCGGAAGTTTAGGTAAAGGCACGAAATGGGCCATCTTAGTAAATCTATCCACCACCGTGAGGATAACAGTCTGTCTTTTGGAAGCAGGCAAATCAACGATAAAGTCAATGGACAAACAGGACCAAGGTTTCTCAGGAATGTCCAAGGGATGTAACAGGCCGCATGGGGATGCATGAGATAGTTTAGTCTTGGCACAAGTCTCACAGGCTGCGACGAACTCCTCAATATCCTTACGAAGTGAAGGCCACCAGAAATCCTTGGATATCAGAGAGTACGTCTTGCGAATACCAGGATGACCAGCTATTTTACTTTCATGAAAACACTGTAAGAGCTCCAGTTGAAGTTCAGGAGGAACAAAGTTTCTTCCCTCAGGAGTGTTTCCGGGAGCTAGATGTTGTGACTTCAAGATCTGGTCAAGTAGCGGGGAATGAATTTTGAGACTGGTATTAGCAATAATATTGCATTTGGGTACAATGGAAGACAAAAGTGGTTCAACTGAAGCAGAGGGTTCATATTGGCGAGATAGCGCATCGGCTTTAGAATTCTTTGACCCAGGTCTGTAAGTCAGAACGTAATTGAAATGGGTAAGAAACAACGACCAACGAGCCTGCCTGGAGGACAGACGCTTGGCCTCTCCGATATAGGACAAGTTTTTGTGGTCTGTCAGGATGGTAACAGGATGTAATGTACCTTCCAATAAATGTCTCCATTCTTTCAAAGCCTTGATAACCGCTAGTAATTCTCTGTCACCAATGTCATACCTGCTTTCAGTACCGGTCAATTTTTTAGAGAAAAATCCACATGGATGTAATGGCTTATCAACACCCAACCTTTGAGATAGAACAGCACCTAAACCAGTCTCTGATGCGTCTACCTCGAGCAAAAATGGCAGAGAAGTGTCAGGGTGAACTAAAATTGGAGCGGAAGCGAAAAGCTCCTTGAGAGTCTTGAACGCAAGGAGAGCTTCAGTAGTCCAATTCTTAGTGTCAGCCCCCTGTTTGGTCATGTTAGTGATAGGTGCAATAATGGAAGAATAGCCCTTAATAAAGCGCCTATAATAATTGGAAAAACCAATAAATCTCTGTATGGCTTTAAGACCTGTGGGTAAAGGCCACTCTAGAATGGATTGGAGCTTATCCGGATCCATTTTAAATCCCTCCCCAGAGATCACATAGCCGAGAAAGGTTACCTGGGTTTGATCAAAGCTACATTTCTCCAACTTGCAGTACAAGCCATGCTGGAGAAGCTTGTGCAAAACCCTCCTGACTTGTTTGTGATGAATCTCAATGTCACTAGAATGAATGAGTATATCATCTAGGTATACAATGACGCACTCTTGCTGAAATTCCCTAAGAACCTCATTAATCAGATCTTGGAATACTGCTGGCGCATTGCATAACCCAAAAGGCATGACAGTATATTCATAGTGGCCATAACGAGTATTGAATGCCGTCATCCACTCATGTCCCTGCTGGATTCTCACCAAGTTATATGCCCCTCTGAGGTCTAACTTGGTGAAAATAGTAGAGCCCTTCAAACGATCGAAGAGTTCGGTGATCAAGGGAATCGGGTAGGCATTTTTAATGGTTATCTTATTCAAGCCTCGATAATCAATACAAGGTCTCAAAGAACCATCTTTCTTTTTAACAAAAAAAAATCCAGCCCCGGCAGGGGAGGAGGACCTCCTGATGAATCCCTTGTCTAAATTCTCGTGAATATATTCCTCTAGGACTGAGTTCTCCTTTATAGATAATGGGTATACATGACCTCTGGGAGGCATGGTACCAGGGAGTAGGTTAATTTTGCAATCAAAGGACCTGTGTGGGGGTAAGGTATCGGCTTTCTTTTTGTCAAATACTGCCTTTAAATCTAGATACTGAGGCGGGATTAGTGTCTCTGTAGGATTGTCAGCGGTATTCGATGTATTAGTTAATCCAAGAGGTAAGACCTTCCGTAAGCATTTTTCTTGACAATTCTCTCCCCATGAAACTATCTCCCCTGATTCCCAATTAATAATAGGGTTGTGTCTCCTCAGCCAGGAGTACCCCAGAACTATGGGAATAGACGGAGAAGAAATGAGCATCAAGGATATATCCTCTTTATGCAGGATGCCAACAGTCAAGTTAATCGGTATGGTCTCATGAAAAATAACAGGCTCAAGTAGCGGTCTACCATCGATGGCCTCAACAGCCAGAGGTGTCTCTTTTAACTGGGATGGAATAGCATGCTTGGCAGCAAAACCCTGATCTATAAAGCTCTCAGCAGCTCCAGAATCGATTAGTGCCATAGTCTTAACTACTCCCTTCTCCCACTTTAAAGAAACGGGTAACACAAGCCTGAGCTCCTTGTAGTTGTGAATAGAGGACAAAGTAGAAACACCCAAGGCCTGTCCTCTAGAGGAACTTAGGTGCGAGCGTTTCCCGAACGATTGGGACAATTTAGGCGTAAATGACCCCTGACTCCACAATACATACATAAACCCTCCCTTCTCCTGTACTGTCTCTCCCTTTCAGTGAGATGAGTACTGCCTATCTGTATAGGTTCAGGAATACGTAAGTCTTCGAACTCAGAGATTTGAAAGGTAGGCGCTAGTTTAAAGGAGGGTCTACGGGTCCTATCTCGAGTGTTCTGCCTCTCTCTTAAGCGTTCATCAATACGAGATATAAAAGAAATTAAATCCTCCAAATTTTCAGGGAGTTCTCTAGTAGCGACCTCGTCAAGAATTACATCTGATAACCCATTCAGAAACACATCTATATAAGCCTGTTCGTTCCACTTAACTTCTGCCGCCAAGGATCTGAACTCTAGTGCATAATCCACAAGTGTTCGATTATCCTGTTTAAGGCGCAACATTAATCTAGCTGCATTGACCTTTCTGCCAGGAGGGTCAAAAGTTCTTCTAAACGCAGCTACAAAGGCATTATAATTATAGACGAGTGGATTATCATTCTCCCATAAAGGATTGGCCCATCTCAAAGCTTTTTCAATGAGCAGAGTAATAATAAATCCAACCTTTGCTCTATCTGTAGGATAAGAGCGGGGTTGCAGTTCGAAATGGATGCTAATTTGGTTTAGAAAGCCACGACACTTCTCCGGTGACCCGCCATAACGTACTGGTGGGGTAATACGGGAAGAAGCACCTACAGTGGCTACCTCTAGACCTGAGACTGCAGGAGAGATAGAAGGAGTACGTGTCTCCTCAGGTGGATTACTAGCACGAGACAAAAGTGCCTGTAGTGCCAAAGCCATCTGATCCATCCTATGTTCCATGGCGTCAAACCTGGGATCCGAAGAACCAAGCTGACTGTTTGTACCTGCAGGATCCATTGGCCCTGTCGTAATGTCAGGATCGGGACAGGGATCCAACACGCAGAGTACAAAGAGTGGAAAGGTACGTATACCGGGCCTTAGAATGGCCGGACTAACGTACCGAGAGTAAAGAATAGTCAGAGGCAAGCCGAGGTCGAGGGAACGAGAAGACAGATAAGCGAGAGACAAGCCGGGTCAAGGGATAACAGAGAAACAGGGTAGTACAACGAGCCGAGTCAAAACCAATAGAGCAAACTAGAATACCAGAGCACTGAGTGACTAGACAAGCTAGAACCACGACAGGGCAATGAGCCGAAGTAAGGAGTAAGCTTAAATACCCTGGCTCTGGATGGAAATCACGCCTCTGACAAGTACCGATTGGATATCGGACACTTGAGTGACAGATTGCTCGTGCTAGCGTCATGACGTCACGTATTGAGCGTCCTGCTAGAAAAGGACGTGGATTCCTCGCGGCCGGTGTTTAAGTGACTGGATGAACCGCGAGGAACGGAGGAAACAGCTCGCCTGGACGGATACACCACCAAGTCTCTACCTCCCTTAGAGGTAGAGGCCTCAGGTACCCTGACAACATGTACGTGTTCTAACCACATGGAAAATCATATCAAAATGACTTATAGATGATATCTAGTTGTATCACGGTTGATATAAATATATCTCAGAGCCTCTGATAGATACTAGAGAGGATCTGACAAAAAAAAAGGGTCAATGACTCATACTTGGTGGCAGTGCCCTATGACTGAGACATTTGGGGAAGTTGAATACAGTTAAAAGAGTTAAAAGAAAGTGGAATGACGAATAATGAAAAAAAAGAAAAAAAATGGAAACAAAAGGGGTAGAAAAAAAGGAGAAAAAAGTGATAGGAAAAATAGAGAAGAAAAGAAAGGAAGGGTAAAGAATGGAAAGGAACAGAAATTAAGGGAAAGAGAAGGGGAAATACAGTAGGAATTATTTTTTTATTCAATTTCTGTTATTGTGTGCTATGTTAGTTTATTCTTTGTTTAATAATAAAAAAATTGTAATACTAAATAAAGAGAGAGAAAAAAAAAGATAATACCAAGTATCAACTACATTCTATATTAGCAGCCACATAATTGTCCTTATTATCGGCAAAAACATTATCATCTATATATGATGTTGTATTAACATTATGTGACATACGTTGTAAATATAAATAAGTACACTTGAATAGTTCTTTGAGTTCTTGAATGGGTTTTCTGCAATGTGTAAGGTCACCCCATCCGTTATGCTGAAATAGTATCTTAACAGATGTGATTCTTTGTAGTGTAACAAGTCATTGCTTTTTTTACTTTCGAGCTATCATAAGTCTTTGATTAATCACTGAGTCTAAAGTATGCAAAATCAACATAATAAGATAAGCAGCCCGCTATGCTAAAAGTGCTATCTTTGACCACTAATTAATTAGTCCAGTGGATACATCTCAAATGTTTTGTGCAAACAGTTTTTCAATCTGGAAATGTAAGCCTTTTATTCTAGAGCATAGTTCTCAAGCTATATTCCAAAAAGATTCTTAGCTTTTTAAGATAACTCTTGCTTTTTTTAAATAGTAACCCATACCCCCTTAATGCCTGAGCTTTGAAAGGTTAATGTGTAGATCTACTAATATCCATCAAAGTCAAAGTCATATCTCTTCAAATTATTCTTAATGGGGCACTATAAGCACTAAATCCACTCTAGTTCCTTATAGCTGTTATGGTGTAAATAGTCTGGGTGCATTGTTGCATTGTATTGGGAACACACCCATAATAAAACATCATCACCTTGCACATTTCATGAAAGTTAACCTTAGATTACAAAAGGTACATAAAGAGGAAAAATAAACTACCAAAAGAAACCAAATTCAAGTTACTGCAGTGTGTTCATGTATAGAGGACCAATCAGGGAAGGCACCTCTGCCGGGGACTCTCCAATCATGCCCTATAAGAACCATAGAAGCTTAGTGCCTAACTACGGATTGAGTCTGGGGTCCAGCCCAACACTGGAACGACCCAAGGTTGCCCTTAGACCTCTATGAAAAGCCTCAACTTTCATTAAAACCAATGGTGGGAATTTTGACAAAAACATTTGCTCTCTCTAACACCAGGATATCAGGAGAGCTCAAGTTTTCATAAAACCACTTACCAATGGATTGACATATGGGATGGGATATCTGCAACACAGGAGAGTAAGCAATAAATCAATATTAACATCTTAAATCAATATGATAAATTATATATTCATTGCTAAGGAAGATACTCGCAACTAATGTGAACCTGCCATGTCTCATAATATACGTGAAATGCACGAGCTTCTGGGAGATTTGCCCTGCCATATGCGTAGTTATATCTCCGAACGGCTCATTGGAAAATGTACATCTTAATGTTTCCCTATAAGAGTGAGCGTGCCTGATGAGCATGAAAAACAAAGACCGCAGAGTTAAATGTGCTCACGTCTTGTGCAAGGCCCACGGATCACGCCATTTAATAGTGTGGTTGCAGTCCACGATTTCTTGAGGACAAAGAACTGAACTCACCAAGAAAGCGACTAGAACATCTCCAGTTATTTTTGCCCTTTTAGAACTAACAATTGAACATTGGAAAAAAAAAATAAAAGAGAATAAAGTATGTTTTTAATTACATGATATTCCGATGTAATAAAAAATATATTTTAACCCTTCCCTTTCTGTTCCATCCCCCATTAATTCCGTGTTACAACTTTGTTACGGTCTTGCCTAATATTTCTACTCAATTTTTGAATAGTGAACATGGAAATCACTGTAATTACAAAAAATACATATAAACAAAATTGATAAGGGGGTTTTATTTGAAATAACAAAATGTATCGGGTTTGGCTGATTTCATCAAAGTAGATTGTCGTTGTCATCCCCATACAAAATGTTCTCCATGCTATAAATTTATTTTGGTATGCTCCTATCAGGAACTATCTGCTCTAAAGTTTGTACTTCTTAACCCATTAAAAGAGAGGCCGCTTGTAAATCCACAGGTAAAGATAAGGAGTCACTATATGACGGAGTGTGAACCCTTTTCAAATGAAAAATGTCACTGTCAGGAAGGAAAACTGAATTATATTTTATAAAGGTTTCAAAGATTTCCCAGATCCTAGCATTATCAGATAAATCTGTCATGTCCACAGACCCTGTTGCTTTTTTATATGTAAAACCATCCGTTTCGGTTATATCGTGGCACAGGATGAAATTGAAAAATACTTCTTTTTTTCTAAAGCACTCGAATGTACAGTTGGTAGAATAAAAAAAAATATATCAAGATTCTATTCTAGAGTCTATTGTATTTATTATGTACTATTTCTATTTGTTTACTTTGCACGAGTCAACAAGAAAATCTATTTACACAAGTTTAGTTCCATAAAGTAATACTAAAATAATGCTAGCAGTTGAGTTTCTTGCAGACTTTTCCCGCAGAATCCCAGGATTGTTACTCTATTTTAGTATGTGATGATTATAAGCAGAACTGCATTGGGTGCTGATACATAGAAAACTTTATAAGGTCGAGTGGTCTATGGATGTCGCTAGGACCTCGAGTGGGCATCTTTATTCTAATAAATTTTATGTAAGTTTTATATTAGATTTGGTTTTAAAATAGTATTAGATTTAGTCATAAGGCTAAAGTTAGAGGTAGGGCTAAGGTTATGGTTAGAGCTAATTTAACATGAAATGTAGCACCAGGACACACATGTAACCAGGCGTGTATAACAGATATTTAACAAAACAAACAATGGATAGGCAGACGGATAGGCAGACGGATAGGCAGACGGATAGATAGACGGACAGATAGCTAGATAGATAGACGGACAGATAGCTAGATAGATAGACGGACAGATAGCTAGATAGATAGACGGACAGATAGATAGATAGATAGACGGACAGATAGATAGATAGACAAATAGATGGATAGATAGATAGACTGATAGATAGATGGATATATAGACAGACGGACAGATAGATAGATAGATAGACGGATAGACAGACGGATAGATAGATAGATAAATAGATGGATAGATAGACTGATAGATGGATATATAGACAGACGGACAGATAGATAGATAGATAGATAGACGGATAGACAGACGGATAGACAGATGGATAGATAGACAGATGGATAGATGGATAGATGGATAGATGGATAGATGGATAGATGGATAGATAGATGGATAGATAGATGGATAGATAGATAGATTTAACTATAATTTTTCTTTTGCTCTACAGAGCCTCCACTTGCTTCCTTCTAAATACCTTGGAGATATGCAAAGTTGCTGTAGAAGGTACAATTTATTAGTTAAAGTTAATAATTCAGTACATTTATTTGCATTAACTTATAGCTTCCGTCATGCTCTGGAGCTCTGTCCTGTTCTCTTAAGAAGAAATCACTTGTTGACTCTGACCTATAACCTAAATGTTCTTCCTGCTTAATAATTACAAGAAAAGGAATTGGAACCAGCATTAAATACATTTTTAAACATTTTTATGTCATGTTGCAAAACCTTAGAAAGAAGACATGCTCAGACTACAGTAAAAAGTTGTAATAATGTGTACGGGTTATGCTGCTTAGATTGTCTATTTGAGCAGAATGGATAGTAAAGCAAAATATCATTTGAAAGTGGGACTTACTCAGATTTTTGAGTAACGCTTGTTTCACATAACTGCATACTGTTATCCTACCTGTTCCATTCAGTTCTACAAATACCTTTAGAATATAGTGGATGTTTGATCACTGTTAGCGTTCAAGAATAAAATGTGTGAGGATGTCCCAAACAACATAGATTAAACACGTAACAAAGCTAATAATTTGTTATTGATGTTTTATTCTAAAATAACAATAATGCAGTTTAAAGGGACACTATAGTCACCAAAACAACTTTCGCTTATTGAAGCAGTTTTGGTATATAGATCATTTCCATGCAGTCTCACTGCTAAATTCTCTGCCATTTAGGAGTTAAAGCACTTTGTTTATGCAGCCCTAGTCACACCTCCCTCCATGTGACTTGCACAGTCTTCCTAAACACTTCCTGTAAAGAGTCATCTAATATTTATACTTCCTTCATTGCAAATTCTGTTTAATTTAAAATGTATTATCCCCTGCACTGTTGATAGCTTTCTAGACCCTACAGAAGCATTCTGTGTATGATTAAAGTTCACTGTAGAGAGCAGGCAGTAAGAACTTTTAAAGTAAGTTACATCTAATTGAAAGTGAAACCATTTTTTTTTTCATGCAGGCTGGGTGAGTCACAGCCAGGGAAGGTGTGACTATGGCTGCATAGACAGAAATAAAAGGGATTTATCTCCTGAATTGCAGAGATTTGAGCAGTAAGACTGCAGCATCATGAGCCATACACTAAAACTGCTTCCTTAAGCTAAAGTTGTTTTGGTGACTATACTGTCTCTTTAATTATGAACATCCTTCTCTCATTTCAATCAATCAATATGTCTACCCAGTGGATTAACGTTTTTATTTTTACTCTAAACTCTATTACAATTAAAATACTCAAGACAGATTTTGTCACCTTTGCGACTTTTATCTCAATGATAAGGAAGGTTACATTTTTACTGTCTTAGACCCTTTGTCAGACCATGAGAAGACTTCGCCTGTGGGCCGATTTGCCATGATTTTAAAAAAAGTATAAAAGGAAACCAGACATGAAGTTTATAGAATATTCTATAGTGCAATAAACCACTTGATCTGTTAATGCAGAAGCAAGCTATTTAATTGGATACTTGTGAATTGAGTTCCCATGCATGTGCTTTTATTTGCCTTATGATAGCCTTTAAAAAGTACAACATATTGTAAAATCTCAGTAGAATTTAGCTGATGTTTAATGCTCATAGCCAAGTGCTAGTTTCTACACGACAGCCATGTTTTGTTTAAAACTTTACTTCTTAAAACCAGGAAATAAAGTTACCATTTTAATTAAACTTTTGCACAATAAGTTTAAATGTATTATTTGTGCCTCACTTACATAAATCAGGAATTGGGAGACGTCTGTCTTGGGCACATCGTTTACTCAAAATCATGTTTACACAGTTCTCCCAGAATGCTCTGCTGGCTAAGCAAATGAGCACAGAGCGTTGGGCATCGGTTTCAGACTTAATTATGCGTTTTGTTGGACACACTTATGAATGGAGCATTATTTTCAACTCAGCTAATAATAATAATAATAATAATAATAATTAGTCAAATTAATTGACTTTGCAAATGCCTTTAAAATTCCCATAATACCATTCTCAAATTTTCTTAACCCCTTAAGGACACATGACATGTGTGACATGTCATGATTCCCTTTTATTCCAGAAGTTTGGTCCTTAAGGGGTTAAACTCCCATAATCTGGCCTCACATTTTTGTTTTTGCCTTTAGCGTCACTAATGGGAATTATGAGAGGATTGCTTGACTGATTGAGAGTGCATACTTGGACATATTTTGAAAAAATAGAGCTGCATTAATTATTCAGATAGGCAGAGGTACTGAGTTAATTTCCAGGGCTATGTTAATTGAACGCCAACATAAATAATCAAATATATCAACAATATTTACTGATCTGAATGCATCGTAAATAATAATTAATGTCAATTTAAATGAAATGAAAATGGAGGCATGAGGAACACTCAGTTTATTGTCGGTTGATTAACAGAAAACCTGATACAGCAACATCAAGTGTGAAATAAACTGAGACAGTATTCTCATTTCTAGAATACAACAAGTTCTATCATTTCTACTTTGTGATTTTGTTGAAAGACAAAGTGTAATTTAGGAAAAACAAATCACACTACTTTCTGTAGCCCCAACTTTTCTCCATCTATCTTTTTTCTCATGCGTCCTCTATCTTCCCATTTGTCTTTATCATTCTCTCTTGATATGTATGTATATCTTAAATTTCTCATTTCTTTTACACCTATGTATCTCTTATCTCTCAGTTATAAAATTACATTTTATGAGTGACTAGGAAATTTACTTCCCAGCATCCTATTTCCCCAGCATCAACTGAAATGACACACTGACCTTGTAAGATCGCGCCATGAACTTGTGAGATCAAGATTGGAGCGCTCACTGCATTAGGCCTGTGTGTTTGACTTAAGAATGCTGAGACAGTGCAGAGATCTGAATCTCAACTCGACAGGATTTAGAAGTTGCACTTAAAAATAAACTGTCTGCCTTTTAAACAGACAACGGCGGCTGATGCTGCTTGCGAAACTGTATCCAAACTTGCAATCTCTGCCAAAACTAGCACATATAAACGTATATACATACACAATACAAAATGCTGAGGGCTACATGCTGTCTCGAAATGGCCCCCTTTTATGACTCTGATGCGTCAATATCAGCCTTACAAAGATGCACAAAATGTTCATGATTTCGACGACAATCTGGGTAGTGCTAACTGGTGTTACAGCATAATTACGCCAGTTAGTAACAGCAATTTTGCTACAATGTGTCAATTCGCTGCAATGCCAAAGAAAGCCCAACAGGCTGTTGTAAATCAAGCTGATAGTATATGTGGTTATGGTGGGGTGATTCATCAGGAAAAAAAAATATTGTATTAATGAAATGTTAATGTAGATTGCTGAAGTACTCTATGTGTTTGGGGACTTTTATATTCATGACAGTTTATAAAACTGCCGATTTCCATGGAAATCGGCACATTTAGAAGAATTTGATGAAACTCCTTCCCAGCTGTCAATCAGACAGCCTGGGAGGTTTTTATTTTGCTTCCTTTAGCTCCACAGAGCTAATATATGAGTGGCAGGTCCTCATGGCAACTGACATTTAATGTGGATAAGTGCAACATAATGCATCTTGACAGTAAAAACCCAAGGGCAGAGTACAGAATATTTGATAGAGTACTAACCTCAGCATCTGAGGAAAATGATTTAGGGGTGATTATTTCTGATGACTTAAAGGTAGCAAGACAATGCAATAGAGCAGCTGGAAATGCTAGCAGAATGCTTGGTTGTATAGGGAGAGGTATTAGCAGTAGAAAGAGGGAAGTGCTCATGCCATTGTACAGACCACTGGTGAGACCTCACTTGGAGTATTGTACGCAGTACTGGAGACTGTATCTCCAGAAGGATATTGCTACTCTAGAAAGAGTTCAGAGAAGGGCTACTAAACTGGTTCATGGATTGCAGGATAAAACTTACCAGGAAAGGTTAAAGGATCTTAACATGTATAGCTTGGAGGAAAGACGAGACGGGGGGGATATGATAGAAATATTTAAATACATAAAGGGAATCAACACCGTAAAAGAGGACAGTATATTAAAAAAGAACAAGAGGACATAGTCTTATATTAGAGGGGCAAATGCTTGAAAATAATATCAGGAAGTATTACTTTACTTAGAGGGTAGTGGAAGTATTACTTTACTTAGAGGGTAGTGGAAGTATTACTTTACTTAGAGGGTAGTGGAAGTATTACTTTACTTAGAGGGTAGCCTTCCAGCTGAAGTGGTAGAGGTTAACACAGTGAAGGAGTTTAAGCATGCATGGGATAGGCATTAGGCTATCGTAGGTATAAGGTAAGGTTAGGGACAATGAAAGTACATTGGGCAGACTAGATGGTCTGAATGGTTTTATCTGCCATCACATTCTATGTTTTATGTCTCTTCCCCATAGTGAGCTATACTACAGCTCTATTAAAAGTACAG
Organism: Pelobates fuscus; assembly: GCF_036172605.1. NCBI lineage: Eukaryota > Metazoa > Chordata > Amphibia > Anura > Pelobatidae > Pelobates > Pelobates fuscus. The sequence continues at coordinate 51,291,748 of NC_086320.1, forward strand.
GAAGCCTAAAATTGCGTGCGCATGCGAGCGGAGTTGCAGCTCCAACACAGAGGCTTCTCAATGAGAACCCTCTGATTGGAATCTGAAAGGTCTCTTAATTTATCACTGACTGCTAACATACTGCATTGAATAACACACCCCTGCCAAAGACACAGACTCTTACAGCATGCCCTTCATTCTAGTCAGTCATTATAAAGATACGTAGAGTTCTATTTCCTCAGCTGACATGAAAAGATTACCAGGATAATTAGACAAACAATACCATGTAATATAAACTTACCCCGGCCAAGTTATAAACTGCCGGGAATCACACATGCAGTTTGGACGTTTCGGTGATCAAATCACATCGGTTTACTCCTACCCAAAGAACTACTAGACAAGAATAAAGATAAAACCGACCTCTGAATGATGTCACCCAGTCATATTATCTATTATCACACCTTTAATTATGTGTTTTAATATAATGTCTTTCCATTTGTTTTGACAGAAATAGATAAGTTTTTTTTTTTTTTTCCTGTGGCATGGAGATTGTGGATTTTTTGGGGGGGGAAAAAACTAAACAGTATTTAAGCAAGTATTGATCGTTTTTAAATTTATACCATTTTTATAGCTCCACCAAATAAAAGCAACTTGATTGAATAAAAAAGAAATTAAATAAATAAAGTTGATCGGTATCATTTGTTTTTTCTGACTTGTTTAAATTTAATTCAAATAAGTAATTTCTTTCTATTTAAAGGGACTTCATCCCAATGATGTGGTCTGGGTGCCATGCCCCTGCCATTTTAACCCTGCAATGTAAAATGGCGTTCTGTAGGGATGCAATGTTTACATTGCAGGATTTAAATGTCTCTAGTGCTTGTTACTCTGACAGCCACTTACAGGCGCTTCCACCGAAATAGCAGAGTTAAATTTGAGTGACTTTTTGCTGCACTTGCGCACTGGCCTCCCAATGCTTTCCTATGAGGTATTTTGATGATCTCAGCCATGCAGTTAATGTAGTGACCAGAGCTGCACAGGATAAAAGGTAAGTAAAATTGAACAACTCAAAGATGAGCACAAATGTATTAAAGGGATTCAATAGTATAAGGAATACAAAGTTGTACTTCTTACACTATAGTTCACTCTGCCCGACCACCTGCCACCCATGACCCTCCTTTCCCCGGCATGGAAAGAGTTAAAAAAATATGTATTTAATCACCTGAATTTAGCCCACCGCCTCCTCCAACGTCATCCAAGGGGTGGGAGGGCCTAATGTGCATGTGTGTTGAGTGCCCTCCACCTAGGAAAGCATGGCTTCAATGATTTCCTATGGGGTCAAGCGACCAAAAGTCGGTTAACCACTAGAGGCAGTCTTAGTCCTGCAATGTAATCATTGCAGTTTCTCTAAAACTGCATTGATTTACATTGCAGAACAAAGAAGGACAGGGACATTGCACCCAGGTCACTTTAATGAGCTGAAGTGGTCTGGGTGCCTATAGTGTTCCTTTAACAGCAAATGCTTGTTTAAAGAAAACTTAGCATTCTAGAAATGGCTCTATGTACCTTTTCACACTCCAAAGTACTTGTATATATTATAAGGCCATAAATGAAAAACCTTTTTGAGAAAGTTGCTGGGTTATCTATTTTTTAAAAATAAAAGAGCATTATAACTTTTTCTGAGGAGAGTCAAAAAAATTTAAAATGCTTACTTTGAAAGAGAGGTCCTTTGAGGCAAAATAAAAATAAGTATAAGTGCAGTCGAAAGTGTTAAACATATCTTGTTTTCTGTCTTTGCAGGAGAGCTGGAAGTGTTCCAGAAGGATGGTGAACCCAAAATCCAGAGCAGGCAGCAGCTTCCAGTTGGTACGACATGGGGGCCCTTTTCTGGCAAGATGGACCTGAATCAGGATAACAACCCATTGGTATGTTACTGATAAGCAACACTTTTTCCAAGTTACGTATTGTATCATGATAGAAATGTATGATGATGTGTTTTCCTTTTGCACCATTTTAAATTCAGTGATCCGTTTCTTTTGCAACCAGAGATCAAAATACGTAACATTCTACAAAGACACTGATTTTAGTATCAAGCGTATCTGGTGTTCCATTTCCTTTTTTTTTTTTTCTATGAAAATTTCCAGCCCACTATTCCCCCTATCCTTCATTTGTAGAGATTTAATCTTGATCATTTTAGGAGGCATAGTAACTCACCATACAATTGACCCTTAACGTTTAATAGCTCCTTTATATACTAATCCTGAAACGTGTAGGTTGAAATCACTTTTGAAATGCAGAACCTCTTAACAATGGAAGGTTTTGGTTAGAAAAGCTCCTTACCTCAAGCTGTTAGATGCTACAGATAGCACTTCAGTTTTCCATTTTATAAGGATTCAGGTCTGCTGATATTAAAGACTATGGAGGTTTCTACAAAACAATCTCGGAAAATTAGTTTTAGTTTAATGAAAAGGGAGATATGACATTTGTCTGATAACACAAAGATACTATCCCTTCAAGCTTCAAACATGACCAAATTCGAGTGACAATATCTGTATTCCAAAGGAAACTTTAGAATAGATTGACACTTTATATATATATATATATATATATATATATATATATATATATATATATATATATATATATATATATATATAAACCTATACAATTTGCAGTTTTAAAAAAAGAACGTTTAGGGTGATTTTTTTTTTTTTTTTTTTTTTAAATGGGTATTCATTTTTGTGGCCTGTGGAAATGACAAGAGTTTACAATTAGATTTTGAATACTGCAGAGGAAAATGTTCTTTGAATTAAAAAAATAATAATAATTATCTGCATATAAAGATTGTTTTATCAAATTAGTAGCTCCCTTTAAATAGAAGTCTGTATTTTCTTTGGAAAACATTTTATTTTTTCACTACAATACTTAAAGGGACACTATAGTCACCTGAACAACTTTAGCTTAATGAAGCAGTTTTGGTGTATAGAACATGCCCCTGCAGCCTCACTGCTCAATCCTCTGCCATTTAGGAGTTAAATCCCTTTGTTTATTAACCCTAGTCACACCTCCCTGCATGTGACTTGCACAGCCTTCCATAAACACTTCCTGTAAATAGAGCCCTATTTAGGCTTTCTTTATTGCAAGTTCTGTTTAATCAAGATTTTCTTATCCCCTGCTATGTTAATAGCTTGCTAGACCCTGAAAGAGCCTCCTGTGTGTGATTAAAGCTAAATTTAGAGATTGAAATACAATTATTTAAGGTAAATTACATCTGTTTGAAAGTGAAACCAGTTTTTTTTTTTTTTGCATGCAGGCTTTGTCAGTCATAGCCAGGAGAGGTGTGGCTAGGGCTGCATAAACAGAAACAAAGTGATTTAACTCCTAAATGACAGTGAATCGAGCAGTGAAATTGCAGGGGAATGATCTATACACTAAAACTGCTTTATTTAGCTAACGTAATTTAGGTGACTATAGTGTTCCTTTAAGCCATGTAGTATCATTGACCCAAAGAGAAATCTAAGTGATGCTTTAGATTTTTTTTTTCTCTTTTTTTGTGGAACACATGAAAATGAATTTATGTTATTTTTTCATTTCTTTTTTTTTTTTTCTTCTTTTTTAACGCCAGTAAATACTAAGATCTGTGATAGGTTGAATGTGATGTGTCTTTTTCCAAACTATCGTTATCACATCTCCCTACCTTTAAAGCGGGACGCTACTGATGCAAATTGTGTCACTGGCTCAACCCAGGGGGCATCAGACCTGCCTGGGAAGGGGGCAGTTCTGCCTTTAGAATTAGCAGGATAGCCTGGCATAAATGCATGGCAGGCTGCCTGTCAATCAAGTAAGCCTGCCATCCAAGGGAACACCATGCAGGGAGAACAGTTTCAGTGCTCTCTGCAGGGTCCAAATTCCCTGAGCATAGTGGAAATGCATCTAATGATGCGCTTGTGATATGTTTTTTTCAAGACAATACCCTCAAAAACAGGACACCAAAGAATTAAGCCAGGATGGTGGGACAGGACCCAAAAATCAAGACGGTTGGGAGTTCTCTGTTACTACGTAACTATATAATTTCTATGTGTGGAGGGCACACTTGTATACTGCAGATTCAGCTCCTAATGACCTCTATATTGTGGTCTTTCCTACTGTACTGATGAATGCAGAAACTCTTAATACCCAATTGATGCAGTTTATTGCATTTTAAGTACTATAGGCACTTTTAAGTGCATCCCAGAGGAAGGTCTTTTTTTCCACTAACATTGTATTAGCTATCTTTAGCTGCCTCCACTACTATCGACCCATGGAAAAATAACACTGCAGGCCAACTGTGATCATGGGAAGAACCACTAAGTGGGCCACTCTAATCCTTGTTGTGTAGAATGTAAGCTATAGCTAATGAATGGATTCAGTTTACACCTTTATAGATGAAAACTTGGAAGGAAATACAAAGCAATTTCTGTGATGTAAAATATTTACCGAAAGTTCTGAAAGGCTTGTAAGCTCACCTTGTTAATCTAATTATAATTGGTCCTTTTACTTATCTTCCTACATTTACAGTCTGATTGGTGTCAAGGCGATACTGCTAACTGTATCAGTTTTACACAATGCTGGGAGGTGTTGGGATTGTTTAACATCAGTTTTCTTTGATCTGTGAACAAACCATTGGGAATAAGTTCAATCTCCATACTTCAATGGGCTGTTGTAAGCCTTGTGATAGAAATACTGCGATTAGATACCTAAAAAAAGCAATGCTATATATGGGGCTTGCAAGATCTTGAAGCATGCACGATGAGGATAACGTCAGCATGAGTTCTCCTGTAATATATTTTTTTACTATTGTTTTGCATTGTTTTTAGCCCCCACCCCCCCTTTTAATTTCGACTCAAGGGTGCTTTAAATAGCATATGCACTCATATGACTGGTATTTCTCCATATGAATAGACTCGCGTGAAGCCAAGAGGTAACATTTCCTCTAACTTTATCTCCCTCGTTGGAAAGGGTAGGTGCTTATCGTTGATCTAACATGGCCTTTAGAACATTATAAGAGGAACACATCGTGATACAGGACATGCTTCTAATTCCTCTCTCTAGTGTCAGAACAAGAAAATGTAGAAAGAAAAGCAAGCACTGATGTAACGTTCCCCTACATTAATTAAATGAACTGTGTTTTTTCAAAACAAATTACAATATATATTTGTATTCAGGTTTATTTTGTAGTGCATGTATATTGCTGTCATTGCACTAGCTATTATAAGGTTAACTTACTTTTAAAGAAACAGTATGTGGATTTGTTTAGCTGTATTTTTTGATCATATTGCAAATATACACTCATAATACTTATAAATATCTGTCTGTCTATTTATCTGTTTGTCTGCCTATCTATCTATCTATCTATCTATCTATCTGTCTGTCTGTCTGTCTGTCTGCCTATCTATCTATCTATCTTTAAGGAAACAAACTTATAGCCATCCATCCTATAATTTAGTCAATGACTAATCGCTCTAAGCCAGTGAGCTGAGCCCCACACTTGCAATGCTTAGCTTAGAAAGGAGATTCTGGCTGTCCTGTAGCTGACGTGAAGGTGTGGAATGGTGTCTGCTGCACCCTAGTTAAGAAGTCAAACCGGCCTAAAAGCATGCTATAATTGTTATGGCGCTTGGAGTGTTCCTTTAATTTAACTCTTGCTGTGCCATACAGGTACACGTGAGTGTGCATCCTATCTAACAAATGTCCGAGCACAAATGTACTCATATGGCATTTCTCTATAGAACCACTGTCACACATGACCACTAATAATTGTTGATTAAACTTAATTAATATTTGTGAATTCATTTGTGCAAATTAAATACTTTATCTATTCATTTAGCAGTGATTGTTATGCTTGAAAAGATTTCTAAAATGTTTTCAGCTAGATTTTTTTGTGTGATTTGTTAACTAACTCAAACTCACAATTTCTACCCATGAGTTATAGTTATTAAATAAGGGAAACTCAACAAAAATGTCTCCTCTCCGTTTCTCCTTCCTGAATTTGACTTAGAAATGGAGAAATAGGCAAATATTTCCAACCATAATCCCACCTCTGCTTCTACAAATACTTGAATAGCAAAAAGGACTGACTGGCCATTAAGTAGGAAAATGCTTGCTGGGCCACCATAGCCTTAGGCTGAGGTCAACAGGGGAGATCAAATGTGTGCTATCTGGCTGTTGGGAAAAAGGGAGCTCCACAGCCAAAATTTCCCCCCTTACTTGCCAGGCCAGGTAATACAGTGCGGGTCAGGGAGCTTGCAGTCTGCGCTTTGCTTGGGGTAGACTAAAAGCATTGCTCTAGCTAGTGTATCACAGCATTGCAGAGGTTTACCATTGCAGTACTCTGCTGCTTTTTTGTTAGCACCAGATTATGGGAAAAGTCTGCACACACTGAACTACCAGGGATCAACATCTCCTAGTAAGTGGGCAGATATTAAAGATAACAAACAACACAAGAAAACATACTTAATTGAGCAGACTAGATGGGCCAAATGGTTCTTATCTGCCGTCACATTCTATGTTTCTAAAAAAAGCTTTTTTTATAAATACATTAAAAAAATCTTTAATACCTACCCTCTTAACATAGACTTTAGCATATTTCCTTCACACTACTGCCCCCTTTTCAATCACACCCACACTACAGACCCTATCCCTCCAACACACTACGAACAATATCCCCTCAGCCCCTATACAAACACTCCTAACTTACCGACCGGTTCCGGTCCCACGACCCGGTCGTAGAACGAATTGGTCAGTAAGTGAGAAGTTAAGGGATTCCCTACTCTGGTGCGTTCATTTATGTTCGGGGTAATTTCCCCGAACATAGACGAACGCACCACAGCAGACAACACCTCTAATCTATGTTCGGGGAAATTTCCCGAACATCTATTTGAGGGATTCCCTGCTCTGGTGTGCTTTTCTTCCCCGAACATAGACGAGTGCGCCAGAGCAGGAAACCTCTTTAATCTATGCTTGCAGAAGTTTCCCCAAACATAGACATGCGCACCAGAGCTGGGAATCCCCGCGACGGCTTGCACTTATGTCTGGTCTTAGCGCGAGCCATCGTAAAACAGGTAGGTCGCTAAATGAGGACCACCTGTCATATCTATCCCAGTCCAGACCTGATGGCAAGTGCCTGTGGTGGGAAATGGGTACATCTAATTCAAGTTCCATCCTCTCTTCGCCCACCAAAGCTTCTTCACAGCTTTTGGTGAAGGAAACAGTGCTGCAGCTACTTTCTATTTATGTTATTTAAGGGATACCATAGGCATCAAAACAACTTCTCTGCCATTTAGTAATTAACATGCTTTTGTTTCTGTGTATGCAGCCCTAGCCACACGTCCCCTGGCCAGCTTGCATAAAAAGATGGTTTAATTGTTGATCAAATATTAACTTGCTTTATAAAATTTTATCTCCTGCTCTGAAAATTGAACTTTAATCAAACACAGGATTCTCCTGCAAGGTCTAGAAAGCTGTTGATAGAGCAGGAGATGCAAAATTCTAAATTGAACAGATTGGGCAATAAATGAAATTTAAACATTAATCTGTCTTTACAGGAAGTGTCTAGAAATGCTGTAAATTCCTATGACTAAGGCTGTATAAACAAAGTTATTTAACTGCTAGATAACAGAGAACTAAGCTGTGAGACTCCAGGGGCACTAATTATACACCAAAAATGCTTCATTAAAGGGATACTATAGTGCTTGGAAAGAAGACAACCCTTTTGTCACTTACCTGATTCCAGCGCTGATGTCCCTCGACACTGGGTCAGGCTCCACCTCCGCATCTCCTCTGCCTACGGGTTTGCAGGGGGGGAGGGGGCAATGTGCGCCACGATTGCATTAGGACTTGCCCATGGGAATGCATTGAATCAATATATTCCTATGGCTTTCTAGCTGACTGTAGATGTCCTCATGCAAAGTGTGTGGATGTCCATTGTTATTTAGAGGACCAAAAGTCTGCTAAGAACTCAGAAATGCCTGTTAGACAGGCACCAGAGTTAGAGTTAACCCTGCAAGGTAACTATTGCAGTTTCTCAATAACTGCAATAATTACGATTGGGAGAGCGGCACTGCACCAAGAAAAATTCATAGAGATGAAGTGGTCTGGGTGCCTTTAGTGTCCCTTTAAAGGAACACTGTAGGTGTCACTATAGGGTCAGGAACACAAACATGTATTCCTGACCCTATAGCGACACCTTCTAGAACCCCTGGCTTCCCCTTGCCCCCTTAAATATAGCAAAATCTTACCTTTTCTCCAGTCTGCTGCTGCTGACTCTGCCCCGATCTGCTTGCTTGGCTCACATCATCAGAAGTGATGAACAAAAGCCAATCACAATGCTTTTCCAAAGGATTGGATGAGACTGTCAAGGAGGCAGACCAGGGGCAGAGCCAGCACAAGACAATCACAACCCTGGCCAATCAGCACCTCATCATAGAGATGCATTAAATCAATGCATCTCTATGAGGAAGTTCAGTGTCTGCATGCAGTGGGTGGATACACTGAATCTCAGTCACACTGTGTAGCACTGCCCCAGGAAGCACCTCTAGCAGCCATCTGAGGAGTGACCAGTGGAGGTATCACTAGGCTGTAATGTAAACACTGCATTTTCTCTGAAAAGACAGTGTTTACTGCAAAAAGCCTGAAGGAAATGATTCTACTCACCAGAACAAATTCAATAAGCTGTAGTTGTTCTGGTGACTATAGTGTCCCTTTAAGCTAAAGTTGTTCTAGTGCCTATAGTGTGCTGCTTGGCTCTGAATGACATATTCCTTAAATTCCTGCTGGGCATTGGCTCATGTAATATTGTTAACCCTGCCACTAAATGAGATGGAAAGAAATGACTGATACGTGTCAGAAACTTCATAGTTTGGGTTCAATTTGCTAGAGAAAAATATAACAGCAAATGGAACATCAGATGTATTTTTGTTATTCTTTTTTTTTTTACGTTATTTATTTTGTATATATATTTCTAATGGATAATCTTGCTAATAAAATATGGTGTTAACCACACTCTTAAAACGAGCATTTAATTTGTAATTCTTGCAAAATTCCATTCAGTCATTGAGTACCGTAATCAATGCTATTTTTGCGTAAAATTATTGAAGGGTTACAGTTTTGGAGAGAGGCTTTGATTTTGTTCATCTACAAAGTTTTCAGTTGAGCTAATAAACACATATTATCCCACCTCACCTTTGCCAAATGAAAGTACCGTATTTATTTTTTGCTGTCGGGCAATGAACATGCAAACTGAAAGACCGTTGCATCGTTGTCATCCGCAGCCCAGCTAAATAAAGCAAGGATTGTCACACTCCCAATTTGTTTAGAGACAGCTTCAATTACCAATATCTATTGATGATAATTACTTCCTTTCCTATAGTAGCAGAATGATAATATCACATGGAGGAGATTGTGATCTTATCCAGAACTATTCTGTTTAACAGTGACACTCCTCCTGTTATACTCAGCCTTTGATAAGATCGTGCCTGTTAGGATCAGACATTAGTTGGAATCAATATCTGAATATGTGCCTGTTTGTACTTAATCGCAAAGTTAGTGTGAGGGTCAAAATGAGATCATTTGTTGGATGAGATTTCACAGCAGCTACTCTTCTTGTCATGGAAATGTGTTCTTTCCAGGGCGTACTGCTGAACAGCCAAACATTGTTTTTTTTTCTTCCTACTGCAAATCAAATGTAACCATCCTCTGCATTTTGAAAGTAACAGAATAGCAACTAAAAAAGCCTAGTTTTTAAATGTTGTAATTTTTTTTTATCTTGGATGAATTTATAATTACTGGTATTGACCATTTGCGGTCCTATGTCAAAATGTATCCAACAAAATATTTTACGTTTTGCGGTCCAATGTCTGATTTTTCCCTGGAGAGTACCGCTGATCCTCCGTGCCACGCACGCGGTGGGAGGTCCTGGCAGTGGAATGCACAGACAGGCTGCATTGCATTCCACCGGGAGGTCGCAGAGCGCTGTGGACATGCGGAATGCAATCTCCAATTCAATTGTTAAATGTTTAATAATAAAAAAATAAAAAAATTAGACCTGCTGGCGCACTTAGTGAAAATGTATTGGACCACAAGGAGTTATTACTGCTCTCCAGAAAACAGCTTTCTGTATTCAAAATTGCTTTATTTCAGGAGACAAACTGCATGCACTGTCTTTGAGTACGGCTAACATAATCAGAGGCCAGGCTATCTCAGATGTCCTCAAAGGACCTGGTTACTTCCGGTTCCTGGGACCATTAGTTATATTAATGTCTTCTTGATGCACTCTGTTTGATAACATCAGATATTATGTGTCCTGTGTGCAACTAACATCCAGTGAGATAGCACAGACTGTTACATGAATACTCCAAACACCATAACCACTACTGTGCACCTCAAGTAGTTATACCATTTTAGAACGGTTATACTTCTTACATGGGTCCCACCAGAGGCCATAATCCCTCCTCCATGTCAGTTGGCTCTCTCGAGATAAGCCCTTCATTGCAGAAAAAAACTAAGAGCACCAGCAAATTGTTCTAGGCTTAGCTTGGAGTAAAGGCAGAGAGCAGTGCCTTGCTGACCCCAGGGAAGAAGTCAAGCCATTCTAACATGGTTTGACTGCTTACAGTGGAAGGGGGCAATAGGGCAGTTCTGGTAGATAACTACTATAGTGCCCTGTAGATGTGTGGTGCTTCTAGTGCTTCTTTAATGTACCAAATACTATTCCAAAGACTCCCCTCTGTTTTACAAACATAAAGCTTATACCATCGGCCATCGATCTCATTATACAATTGTCACAACTGTAAATGTAAACTAGAATTGTATGTACAATATGTATATTTGGACACGTCATATACAATCATATTGCTTAGTTTACTACAATGTTTATTTATCTGTCCATTCAAATTAATTCCCATTTGTGCCACCCTCAGGACTTTCATGAAATCATACTACATTCCAATATAAGTTTAACTTTCCCTGTGAGGGCATGTTTCAAGACAGACAGAGGACCGAGTCTCACAGCACACTATCATGAATGAAGATGTGCTTGGTGAATTGTTAACATAGATATTGCACGAGCAATTGAAGAGGCAGTATGAAAGGCAGGATATTGTAGCTCCAGTGATACCAAGTCTTGCCATTAGTAGAGGTAAACATGAAATAAAAAGCATCGGAGAAAAGCATACAAGTCGAAGGGAGATGCCCATTGACTCGTTACCACCTAATCTGAATTGTTTCGATTTATGTTACAATAATCTCTCTTTTAAAGGGAGTGGGTCATAGACCCATCAGAATATTTCTTTTCTGGTCACACTATAGCTGAAACTTTTCGCGACACCCATAGGACAGTCGTTCTCCTTTTTCATTCTCCAATTTTTTCCAATTTTCCTTTTATTTTTCGGTTCCTGTTTACCCCATGCAAGGATTGCCGCCTCTCTACATCTCTTTTTGTTTGCAGAGATCTGCTCTGCTTCAGACCATTGTGGTGTTATTGCCTTTTAAATTGAGACCTGCTTGTCTCATACTTTCCAACTATTTATCCTACAGAATGGTCCTCTGAGACCCTATTTTATTCATTTTTTTCTTCTTCCTAAAAATATCAACAAAGATGACATTTAAAAAAAGAGAATTAAAAAGAGCCCACAATTTTACATTTGGGTAAATAATTTATTGACTATGAAGAATATAATTTCTGTTAAGTAAGCAGTACGGAAGGTATAAAATAGAGTGGGTAAAGACAAATGTAAATGCATTGATGTAGACATGCTTAAATAGTTTGGATAAGAAGAGGAGAAAGGAGGAAGGCTGAGAGCTAGATGGCAAGGGTACGACTCAGGAACAGCTTTTTGAAGACTTTGAAAAGAAGCTTGAAATCAGCAACTTTGAATAAGTCACATTACCGACCAGAGGAGAATGAAAGATGGAAAGTTGTGGTTCAACCAATGTGAGAAGAAAAGGTACAAGATTGCATGATGTGATCTCAGAGGGTGGATCATTTACGTCATGGTGAAGAGTGAAATTTATGAGGTTTTTGCTCGTAATTGGGATTGTTTGAGAGGAGAAATAATTGGAATAAGAGATGAGGAATGACTATTTTGAAAAAAGGAGAATATATGTCAAGGGTGCAATCATAAATATGTGTGTGATGAATCATGTTAAGGATACGCAAAAAAGACAAAATGAGGGGAAGGAATTTTTAAATTAACATACTTGTATTCTGAGTAAAACCCATCTATGTCACAGGGTGTGGCAAATATTTTGTAATTCCTTCAAAATACAGTGTAAGTCAATGATGCCCAAAAGGTAGATCCTCAGATGTTGTAGAACTACAACTCCCTTGATGCTTTGCATGCCTCTAGAATGCTTTTACAATGACAAAGCTTCATGGAAGCTGTAGTTTTAAAACATCTGGGGATCTACCTTTTGGGCACCCCTGGTAAAGATGATAATAATTATATGGTATAATAGCATGCTTCCGGTGTATCACATATAAATAAAATAATGTTTAAAGTAAAAATACTTGCTTGATAAACTTGACTGCAGCTTTTTTGTATTTGATGCATATTTGTTTACACATTTTTCAAATGAACAAAACATCACTACTGCCAAGAGCTTACAATGTGTGTAACGAGAGGTCATACCCATGGCATGATAAAATACACTTATAAACACATTACAGCACGGTTTATAAACAGACATATAATAACAGGTGAAGGATAGTCTGTATAGTTGAAGAATACAGCTTTTGCTGGCTAGTCTATAGTCCTGGAGAAGATGCACATAACCAAGCAGTGGGTATTAAGAATTTGGACTTCAAAGGGGAATGCTGCTGTAAGCCAAGGCGAGTACAGTAGTTTGGGATCTATCCAACAAAATATAAATAGAGAATGGATTAGTGGGATAAAGCAGAGTTATTACAAGAATTTATCAGTGTTCAGTAGATAAGTTAGAGAGGATATCTAGCTCAGTATTCCTAAAATGGTCTCAGTTTAGAGATGCAAACACATAATGAATCTAAACTGTATTTGACTGTATATACAATACTATAATGTGCCTTTTGAGGAGATTCGTAATTTGCCCTGAAAATATAAACAGCTGGAAGGTGACAATTTTTTTGTGCTTCCTGTTAACTCAGCGTCTGTGGTTAACCATGAAAGTACTAATGGGTTGTGCAGGCATTGCTGGACCCTGGCCTTTTGAGACTGTACTTTTTTCTCTCCTTTAATTTCTATATCTCTTATTACATGTCATGGATATTCATATACTGGAATTCCTTCTTTTAAGCAGACTACAGCTCTCATTAACCTGCCAGAATAAAAAAATAAATAAAAAATTTAACAAAACGAAAAGTAGCTGGCAAATGCATGTTGGCACTTTAAATTCAGAATGTGACTATCCCTATTATAAAGCACCAGCAATTATTAAAGAATATCAGGTATTAATTAACAATGTATTAAGCTCATCTTTCCCTATAAAAATATTCAAAAACATGACGATAATTATTACTTTAAATGTTAAGCAATTAATTTGTTTGGAATGATATAATGTTTTTTATATATGTATTTTGGGTATTCTTGGACAAAGTGATCCTTTACTCTACTTACCTCTGTACCATTTAAAAATAAAATTCCTGATGTCATTGTAATGGTGGATCTACCCTTTAGAGCTGTGATGGCTTAAGTGGGTAGAACAATTTATAAGATGGGTTCATGTGTGCCTGAAGACCAGTGATAATCCCCAATGCATTCACACGTTGATACTTTATCACGTGAAAGAGTTCATCATTTTAAAATGACATAGCAAGAGTTTAGGTACGCTTACACATTACAATGGTGAATGTTTTCTACCTATGAAAATAACTAACTGGGCTTTCTATCAAATAATTAAGGGGGGAATAGGTGTAAATAAGTAAACAGCTAGGTAGTGGTTTGTTGTTTTTGGTAGACTTATTCATATACCTGAACAGATATGTAATGTACAGTTAAGCATAACTTGAAGAACCCTGCATATTTCTTACCTGAAATTAAGAATTTGTAGCAATCCATTTAGGTTAATAGAGGTTATATTTCATTGCAAGCTTTGCAGAATTTGTTATAACATGAAATCTATTACACAAACTGAATACTCTTGTGCTTCTCATTCATGTGTTACACTTTAGACAAGTAAGATTTTGCTGAATATGATTTTTTATATCGTGAAAATCGCAAATAAAACTGGAAACAGTAACAGTTTATATAAGTAGCTATACATTATTTGATGAAAAATATATATTGTATCACTAAAAAAAATATTTCTCATTAAAAATACTATTCAGTCAACTGACTGAACTCAAAAAAAGTCATAATTAGGAATGCGGATTTGACATATGTGTGTGCATGCGTGTGTATGTGAATAAATTGCAAGACACATATCTTGTTATTGTAAAATAAATACGAAAATAGGCCGTCTCTGTTGTTCTGTAGGTAATTCTATGTGAATTCCACAGATATGGAAATATATGAGCTTCACATCTTCCATCTTACTAACAACAAAAATGTTCATTTTAATACGCAAATTCCTAGGCGCCCATATACATAAACTAATATTGGTTGGATTATATAAGTTAAAAGAGAAGAGAAATGCCTTTTAGGATCCATATCTCTGGAAGCAGATATGTGTTATTATCACTGAAATGTGGCTCTCAGTCTTGAAACAGTTAAAAGAGTTCTGCGGCCACAAAAGAGATTTCTTCAGAATTATCTGCCGCCTCACATTTGCTCTTAGGCAAGCAGTTTAAAAAAGCCCAGTGATTGAGTCAGTGATCCAATTTGAAATGCAGAAATGATTAGACTTGCTTGCCTCATTTCATATCGAAATTCTCTGATTTATGACAGGGCTGTAGCCAGATCTATCTCCAAAGGGAATTAGTGTGCACGTTTGCATATTTTTCCTATTTAGCTTTCTGATAGCAGCTGCTAGCTGGAAATGCAGATTTTGGAGGTAGTAGAACTGTCTTTTTTTTTTTCAGCTGGTAAAGTAAGAGTAGATAAGGGTCTTGTGTTTTGGACATTTACACCCATTGACCAACACATATACTCCGTAAAAAAAAAAAAAAAAATCTAAAAAAAAATCAGGGTTTTAGTCATTTGTAATGGAAGCAAAGTTGCTAATTGTAGCATGGGATAAAGGAATTACCAAAAGAAAAAAAAAATCGACTGAACTATTTGAATTGTAATGAGGCATAAAACTTCAATTATGGCCGTGACCCATTGGACACCTTTTGAAACGTAATAAGAGAAATAGAATTTGAAGGAGAAAAAAAAAAAAAATGACAGTCTTATCTAGAATTTACATGACGTGTTAACAGGAAATTAGGCAGTGGATAAAATGGCAAATATGGGATTCTATGAATCTGTTATTTAAGATGGATTACACAAATTAATTCAACGTGCTGATTGGTTGATTCTGGCTGATGGAAATTCTACTTCTTGTTTTATTGCATAGCTGAAGGTGCTGTGAATCTGCCCAGGCCTCATGTAGTACTTTTCATGTGATATAAAAGTGAAACTGTCATGTTATTTTTTTTTTTTTTTTTTTTACCTAGCTCCTTTAAAAGAGCTTTAAAATCTATCTATACATTGTGCTGGCCATTTTGCTAGCAAATGTATAGTTTGGGAGAAAACCTATTTAAAAATAGGTTGCTTTTTTCCTCCTATCTGTTTCTCAATTCCTTGGCAGACACTCAATGTCGCGGAATTGTGAGACAGGGAGAGCGGAAGAGATCTAACACAGGAGGTCCATGCGCTGTGATTGCAATCGTTATTCCCTAGCCAATGACGTCACTCCTTTCAGATTAAGGCATGCTGGCTTTATTGTCCGTTCAATGGAGAAGGTTTGCCTTGCTTGGAAAAATGTCCCCAAGCAGAGCAAATCGACAAAAAACTTGGGAGGAGCACTGTCGGACTGGCGGTGGGTGTTACACAAGTGATTACAGATTGTGGTCTGGGGAGCGGTAGGCCAGGCAAGTGGTGACAGTTTCACTTTAAATGAGGTAAAACTTGCATTTCGTCAAAAAGCATTAGTTAGTCAGTGAGAAAACACAACCTCACTTTACATGCTTTAAAAGCAAGGAAGGGGGAAATGAAGGAAGGTTCTGAGTATACTAAGTATTTTGCAGGTATTCTTTGCAGATTATAATATCCACCTTTATACAGATTCTGTTTACATTTTTATAAGGCTACATCCAGTAATGCCATTGAATTCTTTATAAATGTGAATAAGTAGGGTATATGGCCATTGCAATATATTCTTTTTTTGTCACATCTACTGAATATGAGAAAGTGTTTTTTAGAGTTTAAAAAAATAATGAAGTTTAAAAAGCACACAACATGATAATGCACGCAGTGGAAACAAATATTACAAAATTGCACTGTAAGCACGCCCCATGATAATGCACTGGAAGCACACGTGATAATGCTTTGGCAGTGTATACTTGGGCAAGGGTAGACAACCTATGGCACGTGTGCCATGCACAGCACTTGAAGTGTCTTTACATGGCACTCAAGGCTGCCAGAGCCAAACAGGATCTGGCCTATCAGGAGTCCCAGTGAAACTCTAGATATCTGCTAATACGAAAAGGTGGTGAAGGACAATCCTCAATTTATGCATTGCAGCACGTAGAGGAAGTGATCTCAGATCACTTCATTCCAGCACTTGTGAATGGGAATCCACACTGGAGCAGAGCAGCCTGCAGTTTAGCTTATAGAATTTAGTTTATAAATAAATATATAAAATAATATATAAATGAATATATACTCTTCTTTCTTAGTGCAAAGTAGGCTCACCAATAGAATGCCATCATACTTGTGTAAAAACCTTCAGATTTATTTTTCTTTTAAAAAACCTTCAGATTTATTTTTCTTTAAAAAAAAATATCATGTGAAATAAAATTTACAATCATGTTTCACAAGCGGCTGTTAACTTGTGTCAACTAAACGTTAGTGCAGCAAATGGACACACAGGTGAGCTTCCTCTCTTCTTCTGCGGGCTTGTGTCCTTTACTCACTTCAGAACTAACTATTTATACATGCATGCACTCTAAATGTCTTGTAAGATAACACTTTTTGCTTCAGGAAGACAATCCAATGCTGTAACTACAACCCATAAGAAAATATACGTTATATTTACCTTTCATGGTCAAGTCATAGTCCAACTTGAGTTTACGTTCCATGAGTTTCATAAATATACAGAGTCATGCAACGTATACCCATCACATATCACTCAGTCAGCATCCATACCTATATTTGGAGTATTTAAGAAAAACATTCAAATAATATGAAATATTGTACATGCTGTAGGAGTGCCTTGTCACCCGTCCAATGGAATGCCTCTTCACGTTTGGCCTAAAAACTGGACATTCTCTATCTAAACTTATCCCAGAATTGTAGGGCTTAATTCATTGGTGGAGTGTGATCAACTGACTCCAAAACTGGAAGGGGAGAAGCGGGGTAGATCCCAGACAGCAATTAAAGCCTTTCTAAAGTGGTTTGACTACTTGCATTAGAGGGGGCCAGTAGGGCTCTCCTGGTACCATGACCACCATAACCACTACATCACGATGTGTTTGTTTTTTTGTTTGCAGTATTCCTTTAACTAATGCCACCTAGTTGGCCTGGAAATGGTATAATTTGAAAGTACATATTGTATCATCGGCACACTTTCATTCTAGCTTTGGATCTCCTGCCTCCAAATCTTAATGTTAGAACCCCAACAGACTTTATCTCTAGATAAGAGAAAGTAAACTACATTTTCTTATCTGTGGAGATAATCTGTCTAACTCACATCTGCATGGATATTATCTATCTACAACCTGTAATGAGATAGATAGAATTATCTATCTTCAACCTGATAACCCGATAGATAAATAGCAATACATTTCAGATTAGAGCTGAGAGGGAGCCCAAGGCTAAATGGGACATGTGGAATGATACTTGAAGATGCATGCAATCTATAAGCTTTTATTTAAATTGCCAGCAATAAGCATTCTATTTAAGGTGGATGCAGCAGAATGTGACGAGACCCCTTTGTAATCCCAAAGCTTTATTATTCAATGTACAGTTTCAGATCAGTGACAGCCGATATAAAATCACATCAATAAATACTGTCTTCAAATGCTGCATGTAAACAAATGCAAATGCAAAAGTATGAAATGTGGCAGAGAATAAATTAGAATAACTAATTGGATGTTTTATGCCATATGTCATATGCGTTTTCTAAAAAAAAACAAAGATTTTTTTTGAACTTTTTTATATTGTCCAAATTAAGAACCTGATTAAAAAAATAATAATAATTGATAGCAAAATAAGCAAAAATGTCTGTTCAAAAATACTTTTTCATAATAATTTCCTTGATGGGTTTTAAAGATAAATATATATATGTACACACTAATCAGCCACAATATTAAAACCACGTTCCTAATATCATGTAAGTCAACCTCGTGCTGCCAAAACAGTTCTGATACGTCGAAGCATAGACTCCATAAGACCTCTAAATGTGAATGTGGTATCTGCCAGCAAGACATTAGCAGCAGATCCTTTAAGTCCAAGTTGCCAGGAGGGGCCTCCATAGATCAGATTTGTTGTTCCAACACATTCCATAAATGCTCAATAGGATTGAGGGATGGGAAATTCAGAAGCCAATGCAATACCTTGAACTCTTTGTCATATTCCCCAAACCATTCTTGAACAATTTTTGCAGTGTGGCAAAAGGCACTATCCTGCTGAAAGAGGCCACTGCCACCAGGGAACACAGTTGATATGAATGGTGTACGTGGTCTACAACAATCTCTAGGTAGGTGGCATATCTATATCTATATAATGCAAGTGTAAGAAGCACACTCTGAGTAGTTAATAGACATGTGCACTTTGTTTTGTTTGTGCAATTCAGACATTCGCATGCTTACGAATGTCTGAAGTTCGAATGGCCTAATTTCCGAAGTGCCAAATTTCCGAAGTGCTGAACTGAAATGAATTGCCGAAGTTCAGAATTGCCAAAGTTCCAAATTGCTGAAGTTCCAAATTGACGAAGTTCAGATTTGCCGAAGTTCTGAAGTGCTTTGGATTTCTGAAAAGTGGTAAAACAAGTGGTTAGGGTTAAGGGTTAGGGGCTAGGGGCAAAATAAGTGGTTAGGAGTTAGGGTTATGGTTAGGGGCTTAGGGTTAGAGTCCGAATTATCGAAGTTCTGAATTGCCGAATCCCGGATTGCCGGATTGCCGAAGTGCCAAACCGTACCGAATGCCATTGGTCCGAATTGCCGAAGCATACACATTTTGTTACTTACATGAATTTCCAAATCAAACCGAATTCTTTGACCATACACATCGCTAGTAGTTAATTACAAAAACTATTTTAGAATACACCGTGAAGAATAAACATATGTTAATAAACATTAATTTTTCAGTACAGCATAGTACTTTTATCAAGACATACATTTGGGTATCTCATAAGTGTATACAATAATGGGTGAAATAGATACATACGCTCTTCTAATCAGAGTGTGCATGTTGCTAGTGTGCAAGTGTGTGTATGTACTGTACATATAACTATTCTGAAGCACGGTACAATACAGTGTTGTTATAAACAACTTAATATACAGTGATTACAGCTGATTTCACCACTTAGAGATTAATATCATCATGCAATAATCACTCATATAAACAAGTTAAGGTAATTTAACAGCAATAAATGCATTAATTGTTTTCCTGGTATCTTGGTTTCCAGTAATATTTCTTATTGTGAACGTGGGCAGATCTTGTACATATTAATTAAATTATTGAGAGAGAATGCATTTTGGACCTGTTATCGGAAAGTGAAAACTAATTCATGCTCTATAAAATTGAATGTTTTTTTGTGGTCTTTAGACTTAAAGTCTAGGAATTGTTCAGAGAATCGTGATAAAAGTATAATTTTATGATTTTAGAGAGAAACTACACTTACGGTAATCCTTATTTTGTAAAATTATCTATACCCAAGAAATAATTGTATTTTCACATGTTTAATAACTCACAACACAATGGCCCTTTTTAAAAAAAATATATATATATATATATTTCCTGTTTATGTCCATATTTCAAGAAAATAGGAATTATGTATGCTTACTCAACAAAGTTAAAAGGCCCCTCTAAACACCAAAACCTCTGCAGTTCATTGTAGCTGTTATGATGCCAGAAGTTCATGATTTGAATCTCAATGTCATCTATTGCCCATCCATATTGCGATGGGGTGGATGTATCAAAACTATACGTCCACATTATCAAACACAATTCCATCCAATCTGGACAGGAATGATGGGCTGAGGCTGGGTTTACCATAACCACAACAATGCAAGGATTATAAAGCAAAAAGTCTAACTTTAAGTCACCAGAAAGGAATTGTTTTGTTACTTTAATATGCAGTATTTCCTTAAAAAAAACAAACTATAATGTAAAATAAATAAATATTTAAGCAAATATGAAAAACAAAACTAAAATTTTAATGAGACAGATTTCGGCAGACAAAATTTGTCTATTTGCTTTTTTCTATTTAAAGTGCAAATGCAGAAATTATTGAATTAGCTGCTCATTGTTTTGACATCAGTACAAAATTTCATAACCCTGATTCGTAAAACGTAACTGGGTTTTGCTGTAAGCTAGTCAGAAGGATGCAATTTATAATAAAATAGAGAGGTCAAACCTTATTGAGAACACACAGAATTACAAATATGTTCAAAGGAAGTTAAGTACCGGGGAGTGTTAGAAGACTGTAATTTCAAATAAAACGTTGAAAATGTAAGATGAAGTTAAAGGAAAATTCCTATATGGCCTGAAATAATATATTTTTTTCATGGGAAATCATATCCTTAATCCTAAAGAAACCTTTCATCTTTCAAAGCCTCTAATATGCATTCCTGGAGAGAATGCTATTTCATTATAAGAGGGAGCGATGGAGGATGATTCTCTAGTTAAATTAAAATTCTTGCTATACTTTGCTACAATAGGCTGATGTGTAAGTAATCACAAGTTCCTGTATGTTGGGAAGTATGTCAGCTTAGCAAGTTGCTAGTTGCTTAGCTAAGCTTAAATGTGCTGGTGCACCTGCTCACTTAGTAATATCACATTTAAACTAAATAACGTATTGTAGGTCTCATTCGTTTTAATGCCTGTACAAAGCACAGAATACATTACTTACAGATAACAAATTGTAGCTCGAATGAAATTTTATGGAACATGTTAATTCTATTCAAAGCATCCTTTCCTGTCTGCTGTGTCACATGGGGAACTGTCACATGATTGGACCAAATAGTCCTACAGATCAAAAATATTGAATACTAATATCAATGGAAGAAAAAGTCGAATAAAAAAACAAAAAACAAAAAACTATGGATTGGCTTAGCTTCAAGTGTTTTTCTCTCTTGATTCATGGCAAATCACCAGAAGATTAAACATTTTATCATTCGCTACTATCTCTCCATCTGTATTTTAATTTGGACAAACTACCGTACATTTTGTCCACGTGGTGTTTTGATCTAGATTAATTTTGTCCATGCGATTGTTTTATGAAATAACAGTCCAGACTAACCGAAATCGTGCCTACTAGTATGCCGCAATACAAAACAAATAAAATAAATGAAACCGCTTCACTTAGGCTGAACTCTGGAATAACGAAAAATAAAAAAAAACGAAACGGCTCATTCGTTGCCTGTGTGGTTTGTTTCGTGTTATGTCTTTATGTTGTTTTGGAGTTGTGGAACTCGAATGAATCACCAGTCGACAAAAATTCTTTTTTTTTTTTTTATTCTTTATTTTTGAGTGCAGTGTAAATTACAGGCATAAACACTGACTTGTTCAACACTTGAAATCATCTTAAACAGTTGGTATGGGTAGTCAAGATGCTGCACTTTTTTTTAAAACAAGTTTGAGATATGAGGAAGACAAGAAAATGATGCAGTGATGGTTTACATAACTGATTAAGCTAAGCAAACATATCTATTCGCTTTACCAAGATTAAGTTTATGCACATAATACTTGCTAGATATGAAAGGTTGCTTGATGCATATATATAGCAGTGGCTTTACAAACAGGCTAGTGTAGTTTGATTATAAGTGGTATTCAGGCTAGGCCATTTTCACCCCGGCCGTTAGAAGCTACCAGTGCTGCCTCAGTGAGGGGCCGTGGTTGTGGTGTCGCTGGCACCTCAAATACAGGGGGGATTCCGCTGCTATCCGGTACCTGCTCTGTCCGTTTCATGCAGCAGTGGGTGAGTGTCCACCAGAGCATGCAGCATAACACAGTCCAGCCCTGCCACTCTCTAGGCCGTTCACAGGCTTCCCTGGGGTTGCAGCTGTGGTACGGAGTGCTCGTCCCGCTTGGTCCCCTGGGGGTCCGGTGTCAGCCGCGATGAGGGGTCTGGCGTCATCCACACGCGGCTGCCTCTGCAGGGGTCATGCTGTTGCCGGCCAAGTGGGAGGTGAGTAGGAGGTCTGTCTTACCGCTGAGGTGACACGCTTGGTGGTAGACTCGGTCCCTCCATACGTCAACGGCCGGTCTGTTATGTAGCCCCATCCCCCCAGGGCAGCCGCTGACATCGCTGACTTGAGTGGCTGCGTTAGTGGGTAAAGATAATCCTGCTTCCCTGTATGGCAGGGTCTGGAGTCAGGGGTTGCAGTGTCGGCTGTGAGCGCGGGGAGTGAGCTGTTTCTCGCCATGTCTCCTGTGCACATGGCGTTCGCCATCTTGGGCATAGCTGTTAGGCCCCCCAGCTTCAGCTGCCATGTCTTCGTCAGGGCCTTGGGGTGAGGACTGGGATCACCCCCACCGGTCCAGAGGGGGGGGGAGGCCCAGGCTGGGTTCTGTTAGGCAGGATAGTGGGGCAGCGGCCGTCTGCCCCCCTCACCGCCGGATTAGGCCTCGATTGGGGCATTGCCCTCTCCTCCAGGGGACTGCAGCTCAGTAAGCCAGCCTCACCCTGGATCCAGTGTCCCCTTAGCTCTGTGGGCCGTTGCTGGTGGTTGGTTCGGGTGCTGGAAATCATAGTTTTAAAGCTTAGAGTTTGATGGCTTGCAGGAGCTCTGCGTGCATGCTGCCATCCAGCTTGGCAGTCCGGCCCCGCCCCCGCCAAATATTCGAATGAAACGCAATTCGCTTGAAACTGGGCGCACAAATCTTTATATATAAATGCCCTTCATTTTATTCTCACACTATTTGTACCCTCCCATTAACTCTATATTTGAAATATATGTTCTATTTAAATATTATTATTTTCAAATAAATTTGATGTAACACCTTGTGCATATATGGTGTGGAAAGTCTTGGTTATGAAGAGGATAGAAAAAAAACCATGTCGAAACAGTTGTTATTATATTATGATGACTTCCACTAATAATGCACAACCAAGTAGATACAGGTGAACATTACTTGCTCTCGTATAAATATAGATTATATTCACATGTTCCAGCTTTATTGTACTTTCGTTAGGAATGTGTGGTAGGCTGAGAAAGCCTTCATTTGAATACCTAATTCCCAGATTAGTATCATTACTACTAATTAACAGACAGCAGGGTGGCTTGTGTGGCGCTCTGTTCGTGTGCTCAGGGATATCTAGTTCAAGTGCATTATGTGTTCTGCCTTACTTGACAAAACATTTACTTCTAAATTGAGGTGTGCGTTTGTACAGGATTTTTGGTTTATTATAAGGAATTTGGCATTGTCTAAGAATTGTAGGCATTTAAAGAAAGAGGATGGTTCTCTAAGGGTGAAATAAAGTGCTTTTCCTGTATTTGATCCATTCCTTTTAATCCATTGTATAGAAAGTGTTTTAACGTACACGAAGACAAAGTAATAGAAAAAAAAAATAGCAGACAAAAACAGAGAGAAAACTACAACCATCTTCATGTGTGTGTAAAAAGGGGGACAATTCAGACATGTATAAAAAGCACCAGTACAGAGCGCATTGGGGAACGTGCAAAAGCAGCTCCCTCTCCACCATCTCCACAGCCCACAGCAGGGGTAGGCAACCTCCAGATCTTATGGACTAGATCTCCTATAATGCTCTTACAGCCATAATGCCGGCAAAGCATCAGAGGACATGTGGTGCACCACATCTATAGTGCCGAAGGTTGCACCATACAACTGTGTGCCAGTAGGCAGGTGCCTGCTCTGCCCAAATATATCACTGGATTCAGCAGAAGTAGAGAAACTGTCTTCCCTTACACATTCGTACGCTACAGAACATAGTCATATATAATATTATACAAACATGCTAATATCCTTATTTAATGAAGAAAACTATAAGACAACGTCTTTACATCAAATTTAAATTAAAATAATTAATCTATTGTTCAATTCCATTAAATTCCTATGTTCATTTCACACGTTCTATGCTCTTAACATTTGATAAAACTTACCACCTAGCAATTCAGAGCCATTTTTATTATGTAAAAATATTTTTTTAAGGAGGTGACAGTATTTGTTTTATACTTTCAGTTGATATTATGCAGATATGATACAAGAAACTGTGTGTAAGGGGGGCAGAGCCTAGCGGCAGCAACTGACAGTCACACACTACATGAGCTCCGGCATTAACTAACAATAACAAAGGGCAAACCTACTGCCCTGAACCGGACAATATTGCATACCCGGCAACCATGGGCAGGAAAACAAAAAAACAAAAACCGGACAAGCCTCGGATGGGCATGAATATCAGGGATATGCTCAGACAAGTCCACAAAGCAGCTAGGCCTAAGATGGCCGACTACCTGGAGTAATGTTCAAAATCCTCGGATGAAGACCCGCTTTATCAGGAGACTGCTGACATACCGACGCAGGCACCAACATCCCAGACTCCAGACTCCCAGCCGGTCACAATGGGAGCACTGAAGGACCTACTCATGGGCCTCCAAAAGACCATCCAAGCTGATGTGGCCTCTCTCCATGTGGACATCACCGGCCTAGTGGGCAGGCTGAGCACTCTGGAGACCTCTTCGAAATATCAGACGGAAGAATAGCCGCACTGGAAAACTTAGTGAAAGGCCTACAGCAACAGCAAGCACTGACCGAGCAGAGGTTTGCCACCTTGGAAGATCAGAGGCGGCGCAAGAACCTCAAGATAAGGGGCATACCCAAGGAAATACCGGAGGCGAAAATCCCACATCTGGTGAGGCACCTGCTGGTGGCGCTGCTAACACCCAAACAAGCCAAGAATGTTATCCTGGACAGCGTATTCCGCAACCCTAAACCAAGAAAGGCTCCTGCGGCGGTCCCAAGAGACTTGGTGATATGCTTTCAAAGCACCAAAGATAAGTCGACAGTAATGTCTGCCCTTAACGTTGCTGAGAACTGTGTTTATATCTTCTTTTATGTGTTATACGTTGACAGCACCTGTAAAATGTTGTTTCCTCACTTCAGTGAGTCTGAGAAAAATAAAGAATTTTAAAAATAAATAAATAAAAAGGTTAAATGAGAAGAATCCAGCAAAACAGATTGACCCGAAGAGCAAAACATGTTTAGATTTAAACAAGGACTGAACTTTTTACCATTTAGATGATTGTAACAAAAAAATCCATGTAATACCAGGAAATCCATCTACCCGTCTTTACAACTCTGGTATATGGCACTCCGTCTGCTCGAGGTTTATTGACTAAACTGCAAATTGCAAAATATTAAAATCAGAAAAGCTAAATGAAGACAAAATAGTCGAATGTGACCATATCAGGCTTGGAGAATTTTTCCAGATTAGTTGTTTTTTGCCTAAATTCAGAGTTTTAATATTCTTGACTGTGCTACCAAAGGCATTGCCTTCAAGGGATGGAAACAATTTAATGTGATTATTAAATATGTCCCCCCCCCCCCCCTCTTTTATTAACCACAACTGCTGTTTTGTTCTTTTTTTTTCTCTAAATTGTGTGATTAAATAAAGAAAGATTGATGCTAAAAAAAAGAAACTGTGTATAATATATAAAAAAAAACGTAGAATAGCGAGGATTCAATGTAATGATTCAAACTTGACGAGAATTTAATTGTTTTACATTCTACAGCTAGTGATTTTGCTGAGTAAACTTTCTTAAGTTACTTCTTTTGACTAGTTTAACATCTGTTATTTTTGGACCACGGCATTACCAAGAGAGTATTTTGTTGCTACAGATTCCTGGACCAGAAGGCTTTGCAGGCAAGATATTGTGTTCCGCAATCTCCTTACTAATTAATCCTCTCGGGCTTTGCTCCTTACCACTAGGCTGATTCTCTGCAAGTCCAACAATGAGGAGATCAGCCTAAGGGAAGGTCATATTAAAAGTTCTACCTTATTGCATATCATCATGGCCATAGATATTTGATATATAAATGCTTGCAAGTTCTGAAAAACCCATCATGTTAAAAAAAAAAAAAAAAGCCACAAAATAGCAGAAGTAATTAATGAATTTTTGGACTTTTTGCATTTTATATTGACATTTAGCTCTTTGAGTACCAGTGAGTGCCTCTTGGGATTGCAATTGACTTTTGTGATTATAGGTATATACTTGAATTACAGTTTAACAATTTAAATTCATTATTAAAGTAAATAGTGAAAATATTTCTTGAGGACATAGCTACAAAGCCTCTGGCTCAGAACAACTAGCATGCTGTAAAATCAGACCAGTTGGCTATCAGGAGAGTTTTGGGCTGTGTGACTGACATCATGAATAATAATAGCACATTATTTAACCAAGGAGGATACATTTGGCTTTTGCTGTGATTGAGCATGTCCTGCAATGCATATGTTAATATCCAACACAATGTTATTGACCTGTGAAACATTAAAAACTAAGCTGACTTTTTTGGGATGCCAAACCTTTGATAGTGTTGAACATGCACTGTAGTTATAGCAGTTGAAACCCCAATCGAACTTTCTAACCTGCTTATGAGTCAGAGTCAGTTCTTTACTTTTGAGAGACACCAATCACTAATTTTGGGGATGGCAGGTGCAGGATCTGGGTTCCTCCTGTAACAGTCTTCCACTATGCATCCCATCTGCAAATACATGTTTTATACTGTGTTACATCTTTTACACTGTGTAATCTTTTAGCTGGGGCGTGTTTTCTTTTAATTCAGTCCTATTAGAAAAGACCTCATGGTGTATCATTACGCTTAACTAAATCACGCCTAAATATCCCTTGTAAATTCATTGTCAATTATATATTCACAACGGGGTTATGTTACAAGGAACCATAACATATAAGTTAGAGACACTGCTATCTGAAGACTTAAATGTGAGGATGAGATCTAGTTTGCTTAGGGATCCATGTTTATCATAAATAGATAAGTAGGAGTATCCATCCAGCTTCCTATGTTGGCACAGAAGACGTGATAGGTATGACAAGACTCTTTGGCCATGTTGGTATAGTTATACATACATTCAATGAAGTTAAGGAAGCAGAGCGGGATTAACCATTAGGTGACTTTAAGCAGCTGCCTAGGGTCCACAGTATAAACATGGGGCCACAGTACCATAACATTGACTGGTCCCATTTGCCATCCCTGTGAGAAGAATGAGGGGGGACGACCAGCAAACTGGTAATCTGTCTGGGGTTCTATGGGATCTTAGTCCTTTTCTGTAAGAAAGTTAATGTTTTCATGTACTTTATGAGTTTTATTTTTTATTGGATATTAATTAAAACCAGCATATAGTCAACTCTGTTTATGAAGGTACCCCATGTTTCTTTATGGTACACTTCCTTCTTTGTATAATCTTGGCCTCTTTTATTTTCTTCTCCTACTCGTTGCTCTACTGTCCATTTTAGTTTTTATCTTTATTCTCTTCATTTATTCAGACTCTTTTGTCACGACGATATGTTGCTTATATTCACCCTTTGACTATAAATTATTTATGGAATATGTTTCTGCTGTAGAGGTTATGTGTTATTGGGCCAAATTAAGTCATTTGTAGCAATTATTTGTGTGGATTTGTGTAATTCACCAGGAATAATGTGAGCACCAAAAAAGAGAGATAAAAAAAAAGAAAGAAATATTTGGTTCCCAAGAAAGGAATGGGAAATTGTATTACCATGTAGGAAAATTCCTCCAAAACAAGGTCACTTTGTCCATTTTCAAACAGTTTGAAAAAAACACAGGGCTCTCCCTGCACTGACTGTACGAGGAGCATTGGATTGGGCAGTGATGGAGGAGGCCATGTCTCCTCCATTCTGTTGCAGGAGGTGCAACGGTAAGTATAACATTTTTATTTTAATTTTTAATTGATTTTATATTAATGCAAGCAGTGAAAGGGGCCTGAAAAAAGTAGGGTCAGGGGCACTATAGCATGCCGAGCTTCACATTTGTATTCCTAACGCTATAGTGTTCCTTTAACCCCTTAAGGACCAAACTTCTGGAATAAAAGGGAATCATGACGTGTCACACACGTCATGTGTCCTTAAGGGGTTAAACAGCAATGATTGACTATGAGGGCTGATGGCGAATTAGACCAATACTTGCAACTTACCTCTGAAGTCCAGGGTTAGATAGATAATGCATATGGTCACATTTGTTATTATCCAAGCTACAGCACAGTAGAGCTAAACTGTTTAATAAATGATTTGACACAAACCAAGGGGTTCGTGCCCAAATAATCTTTGCACCATAAGCAATACAATGAGCAGCAGATGTTATGGTGTTAAAAGCATATAATGATGATATCTGCAGTCTAAGATCACACTTCTGGAAGATGACACAGCCAGCCGTTCTGCCCGTCTGCTAAATGCAAGGATAATGTGCAGAGAATTAAATCTTTATATCAATACCTGTCCAACAGACCCTGACTTTAAATTTCTCACTTTCAGAAGCGTGTGAAGAACTCGCTAACATTCCATTTATGTGCAAGGCTTGTTTTATTTTACAAAGCCATTGCAATAACTTATTTAATGCGGAATATTGACACAGTGACAGTATTAACATTATTTTCATGCTTAACGAACTGGTTCGCAAAATTTGATCTATGAAAATATATAGTTTTAAAAAAAAAATACAATTTCCTAATTTGGAGAGTAAATTTCGTAGCATTTGTTAATCGTAAGAAGAATACGATTATCCAGTTAAACCGGTTAGCTAGATGTCATTAGTTTGTTGTATACATGAAATACAGGGTTAGAGAACCAACCGTCAAAAGCCAGTTTCTTCACCTCCTTGAGCTGATCAGAGGATCATGGTATCACGAAAGGATTAGCAGTGACTTGGGATTTGTGTGATTGGTTAATTTATTGCAGAGATGGCAGGCCTTTCATCTATGGCAACATTTAATCAGTATGGCCATGAAGGCTATTACAGGTTAGCTCTTTCCTCAAGTCAGCCAAGGCTACACCATCAGCCCTATCGCGATTCCCCTGAAACTCCCAAATTATCTGGAACCAGCTTTAAGCTCGCAGTAATAAAAATTAGAAGAGATGCCTGATACAGACCACGAGCAGCCCTGACTAGCACAAGGCAAATTATAAATAGTATGAATGTGCACTTTAGAAAAAAATTGCCACCTCTTAAGAGATGTGCAGGACTTATCACCCCTGCTCTGATCCAAATCCTTGTGGTTGAAAATTTATATTAGATTTTATCAGGGAAGTCTAAGTCTAGAAAAATCAATGAAGGTTATCTTTTATGTTGCAGGAACTTGTGGAAATATTGATTTTCATTTTATAGCGAATTTGGAGCATGAGTTTGTAATCACTGCAAAGCTTACTATAATATTCTGCTACTGTATCTTTTACCTGGTTTTCCTGTTGTATTTCAGATCGCTTATTTGATCTTGATTATTTCAATTTATGGTTTTAACACATGTACTGGGTCTTAAACGACGCTCTTTTTTTTGTTTTATTAGCCGCAATAAAATGTTATGACTTAGGTCTCTATCTTTATTGATTAATACCACCCTTTGGCACGGCAAGTTAATTATATATCTGAAAATAACCACAGGCACAATTTATCCATCTTCGCAGGAAACAAATATTAGAAATAGAAAGCTTATCGCATGCAACACCGTGAAAATTATTAAAGATGCACGCAGGATATATCATACCTGTAATATTGAAGATTTGGGATACACATAGGACAACCACATGTATATCAAACAGATATACAGGTGGTTAGAAAAAATACATTCTGTTACATTAATATCAAATGTAATAGGTTATATGTACAATGTCTCTAGAGTATAGTTCTGGATTGTTATTGGATTACGGTTTTGGATTCAGGGATTTCTTTTAGAGATACTCACAAGTACTGAGCAACAATAAGTAAGTAAAGTAAAGTAATTATTAAAAGTTTAGAAGAGTTGAAGTACATTTTTCAACATAATTACTCACTTTACAAATGTGTACATTCAGAGTCAAATCAAGAAAAAATACAACAAAGGCTAAGTGCAATTATAGACATGTAAAGCAATAATAGACAAAATGAAAATGAAGAACAGTTAGCTGGATGTAGGATATTGTGAGACTCCATATGTTCCGGCTGTGTGTAGTTTCTTTTTCAAGGATGGAAGAGAGTAAGCAGGGGGAGTAGAGAAAAAGGCAGACGACAGAAGAGGGAGAGGTAATAAACTGAAGAGGAGAGAATAGAGGTGAAAAATAAGAGAGACCTGATGTATAAGACACAGTAAGTTTCTTAAACATTCAGGGAAAGTAGATAATCTTCTCAAGCCAGGGAGACCGTGTTTTGTAAAATAGTTTGAAAGTACTTAGCACTCAAACTCGCAGTCATCTTCTCCATTGTAAGGACAGACATCATATTGTTTCCTATCTCTGCGAATTAGGGGGTTCAGCTATCCAGTGTATTGCTATGCGTTGCCAGTGCACATATTAGCAGGAGTGGATGACTCATTCATCATGGGGATGAGGTGTCTTGAAGAGTGCTATCCAGCACTCCTCAACAGACCTACCTCTGGTCAGCACCACTCCAATGGCAGTGCCTACCATTTTGAGAACATGACACCTGAGGACACCTGACACCTGAGGAGCATATAAGACATGCCCATCACGAATGGAGGCCTACTGTACACATCCCTGAAAACGTAGCAGACAGTGGTTCATATGAATTTGTTGCATAGTATTATATTAGTAGTATAAGTGATACATCTTCCATGGTATATAGGATCACCAGTGACTTTACCTGATGTAATTAGTTCTTAATAAACCCCTACATTCATTTAATATTCCAATCTTTCTTGGTTCGTTTTGATATTTTTTTTTAATTCCAGTTCAATATTCATTTTGCAGCTGAAATATCCTCTTATTATTTGGGTACTAGGGCATATCTGATTACTTTTTTTTTTTTGCTAATTATTATTTTAAAAAAATATACAGGTTAAGAATGATGTATGAATTTGAGATTTTAAAACAGCCATTGATTTATTTATAAATCAGCTCATATGTCAAATTTACCTATATCTTTTTTATTTAGATGGTAGGAAATATCTGATATCAGAAATCAGTTTCGTTAGTTTTTTCCCATCCTTTTTCCACTGCGTTTCTTGGGGGGGGGGGAACAACAAAAAACAATATATCACTACTTCAGATGTTACCCCAGTGTATTCAGTGATAAGCTCTGTAAACATTCACGCAATCTGGTGGTCACACAGTATGGCTGGAAAGTTGTTATCCAACCATATCTGTTTTTTTGTTCGGAGTGATTTGCTCAACACTCTCAGCCTATTATTTCTGCATGAAGTTGGACTGGCTAATCACAAGTGCATTTAGAACAGCGCCAGAGAGATTGGACTGCGGATGTCAATAGTGCCCACGTTTTTATCAAGTCAATCAAAAGAGTTTACATAAACCAAGAGTATCCCGTCCACAGGATTATTGCACCATTTCAACTACAATGAACTGGCATGGTTAAATGCCCCTTTAACAACGTAACTGTAACCATTTACGCAGAAGAGAAGGTTAAGCTTGTATTAGTAGGAGGTTTAACCCCTTAAGGACACATGACATGTGTGACATGTCATGATTCCCTTTTATTCCAGAAGTTTGGTCCTTAAGGGGTTAAAGGGAAAAGCTATCTGGTTGGTAATTGATAGGCCTTCCTAGTAAAGAGTTTTTGAATAAATTCTTAAAAAAGATTGACAACTAGGGTATGTTTAATTCGGGTGGTCATAGGAATTCCAAAGAACTGTAGAAGACCAAATCACACCAATGGGAGCAGGCTGTATTAATCGAGTCAAGAAGTAGAGTGTGAGGCTATTTAGTTTCCTCTAGTGGTAGCAAGGTCCAAATATAACCTATGATTTTAAGAGGCAAGTGGACAGATAAGGAGATTGACATGATGTGGGTTGTGAAAGAGCTGTTAGATTCAATGAGGACATCAAGTCAGCAAGCATGTGTGATAGAGTTGGTGGTATATGCATCAACACTGAATGGATACAGACAAAGAAAGACAAAGAAATGTGAGTAGTTGAAGGAGTAAAAACAAGTTATGTTTTTCAGAGACTAAGTTTTAAAAACACATGCGGTTAAATAGAGGAGAAGCTGCTAATGACAATATCCAAGAGGGAAGGAGAGGTCATAAAAAAGGCAGAAAAATATATCTGAGTGTCATCTATCTATCTATCTATCTATATCTATCTATCTATCTATCTATCT
Source organism: Pelobates fuscus (assembly GCF_036172605.1). Classification (NCBI taxonomy): domain Eukaryota; kingdom Metazoa; phylum Chordata; class Amphibia; order Anura; family Pelobatidae; genus Pelobates; species Pelobates fuscus. Next base: position 51,324,359 of record NC_086320.1, read on the forward strand.
ATCTATCTATTGTCAATCCGTCGGTCTGTCCGTACATCCTTCCTTCCATCCGTTTATCTATGCATCTCTTACTCTCATTTATCTGTCTGGATGTGTCTGTCTTTCATCTCTTAAAAAGTATCCTATGTATGCAGAGTAAATATCAACAAAATATATAATGTTTTCTATTGGGTTCACACAGTATTTCTTCCTCAATTACTCTATTGAATAGGTTTGAATATTTATATATTATATCCATGGGAGCTCGGGATAAAACCTTACAAAAAAAGATAATGTCATTTATTTGTCGTGGCAGATTTCATCCTTCCTTATGCTAATGATAGTTCATGATCCTGGCATATGTCGGATAATCACGGTGAATATTTTTTTATATGTTCTACATTTAACCCTTCAAATCAAAGCACACCACTGCAAAGGGTTGCCTAACCCTCCGGCACTCATGGATTAGTGCCAGTGGTGGAGAAAATAAAAATCAAATGTAATAAATAAATCTCTATCCTTACTCGTTATCATACTAGCTAATAGTAAAAGAACAAAAGGCTTGCTCATTACAAAATCAGGTCTCATTTTAGTGTTGCTCTGAATTGTGAAACTGGCTCTCGAAAACCCACTGAAATGCAGCAAAATCATTATTTTTTATCTGTGTTACTGACCAGAATAATTTTTCAGATAAAACTGTTATTTTCATGGATTCCTATACTTTTCAACCACATTTGTTGTAAACATTATTCGCTCCCCATATGTTTGCTGGTTGCAGCCAAGAATTATGCAGCGATAGAAGATTATATAGGGATTATTCATTGGCTTTCTGGTATATTAGCCTTACAGCAAAATGATCTTAAAAGATTGGACCTTCTGAATATTATTATTTATGACAATTAAGTATTTCTCTGTATTATAGAAAAATGGCAGTAAAATTATAATTTTTTTTACTGTTAAGGAAATGCTACAAAACATGGTCTAAAAAGATTTGATACTGTGCATTTAAAAACTGGGCCAGGAAAAAGATGTAATGTTTCTCTTTTGAGACCTCCAGTAGCACTGAGTGGAAAATTCTAGTTCGGAATAATCATTGTACATTGTGCCATGTGTTAATTAGCTTAATCATATGGGGCAGCAACTGGTCATCCAATTTGACTCAATTTCTGTTTCTGTTTAAAGTAAGTTTTTGAAAACAAATGAAAGCCTGCATTCTAAGCATTATTGTTTCGATAGCATAGGTCCATCCCACCACCTGTTGGAAATAATAAATTATAAATTAAAAGATGTTCTCGGCTAAGTCTTTTGAGAAACGACTAAATCAAAGTTTTTTCACCTATTTTACAAGGATGCAAATTATATGAATGGTACCAACTTGGTGAACTAGTCATAACATATAACATTAGCTCATTAACCTATTCTTAATCTACATATAGCAACATGTTTTCAGCAGAACACCTTTGTTAGACTTCATACAATGTCCGAAGACTCGCCAGTGCACTTTGGAAGGTAGTGGTGCTACAATAACCAATTTATTTGGCTTAAGTGTCTGGGTCTTGATTAAGACAATGCACCTGTTGCAACCATTGAGGAACCCAATCCTACCAGGGTATGAGAATTTTTGGGATGGGATCCATAAAATATACAGAGCAACAGTTTTAGACTTCTAAATAACCATGCAGCTGGTATTTTGGCTTCTGTGTTCCATGTCTCCAGTTTGCTGAGCAGTAATAGGACCATAACTAACAGAAGAAACTACAATAGCCAGGGCCGGACTGGGAAAAAAAATCGGCCTGGGCATTTTTTCACCACAGCGGCTCAGTAAGATGGGGTCCGGGCCAGAGAAGGGGAGGTTTTGTCATCACCAGTGACAAGTACACACCCTCTTAAAGTAAGCATGTTGGATCACTGTTCTTCCAGGGCATGTGCAGATCCCTGCTGAAGAGCTCTCACATGTGAAAAATGCCCTGTATTTGTTCTGCACAGCACCAGCAAATTTAAAGACATGCTTGCATTGTGTTTGCTTGTGACCTGTCACTGGTGTCATTATAAATGTGAAACCACAGCACAAAAGGGCCAGGAAAGCGTATTGTGCATGTGTTTGGTAACTGCTTGTGGGATTGCATGTGTGTTCCAAGAGGAAGATTGATAGATTTGTGAAGCTGGAACAGTAAAAGATAACTAGAGGGAACTTAAAAAGCACAGGAGTTGAACTTTGAACAGTCAGAAAATGTCCAGCTTGTTATATACGAAATAGTTATATGCCAGCTGACACTGAATGGATTCATTAAGCCCCCATCGGTGTGTTTATTAGTTAAAGATAATGTAAGGTGAAAAGACAAATATAGACTTAGAGCATATGTATGAATCATTGGTGTATTATTGGCAATTCCAGCACAGCTACCTAACATGGAAATTCAAATTGCCTCAAACCCTGCCTGAGGGTACAAACACCCTGAGGGACAACGGGGTAAGTCTGTGTCAAATTTAAGCAACTGCTGACAATTAATAACCTACCGGATGCATTACTTAGAGAATTAAATTAAGTTACATATATCTCATACCTTCACTCAGTGTAGAAGATCACAAATAAGCAGTCTTATTCATTTCTACATATTCTGATTGCATTTTTCCCACTGTTTTTAACCTTGTCAGACCCAAGACTTTCCAAGTATCTTTTTTTACATTTCAGAATAAGTTGTAGCTGTATGCCTCTCCCGAAACAACGTTTTCATAGTTTATTAAGGAGGAGAGGGCATTCTATCCAGAATATTAGGTATGGGGTCCGTATGCTAATAAAACAATGAGGTAAAAGCCTATGGTTATTCAAGGAAAATGCGTTCATACAATCATCCTCAACACATCGAAATCTTCTACCTGAACAATTTCCCTAATGTTTATAAATCTTTAGACTTTTTATGGACAGTTGACAGATCATTTTGACAGTGCTGTCACTAATTACGATTTTTTTTATATGCTAGCAATATTTGTATGAATATGTATTTATGTGGTGTGAAAAAAATAAAACTAAGTGCAGACATACACATTTCTTTGTCCTGCAACTGGGTGCCTCCATCTTAATTCCTTGTTAATTATTAAGCTCTGTCATTGGCACTTGGCAGTTAACATATAGAGAACTCGAGAAATGAAACAATATTTCTGTTTCTTCTTCATTTTTTTTTTAAAAACATTTTTATTCATCTCTAAAATGCTTCCTCCTCTTCAAGTTCTGCAACTAATCTGATCCACCAAATTAAAATCTGCTATAATAAAGAACTATGTGATGCTAGAAATAATTACATACTGGGTAATTTATAAATTAAATTCATAGAAGGAATCTATATTGTGCGTGGACAGGTTCCAAAAAAAATAAAAAAAAATAGGGTTATTCCTTATTTATCTAAGTTTATTTAATCTCACACAGGACTTTTGCTTGGGACTAGTAAGCAATTAGCAGACCAGGAGATAAGAACTTCTAAGGAAACATTGTCTGCATATTGACACGGAAGACACTGAACTTAACTTAAAAAATTAACTCTTCTTTACAGGAAATGTGTAAGGAGGCTGTGTGAGTCACATAATTGGAAGGTAGGCCTAGAGCTGCAGAAATAAGGTAATTTAACTCCTGAATATCGAGCGGTTAAACTGCAGGGGCATCATCTATACACCAAACCACTTTATGAAACTGGAGTGGTTGTGCTGCTGCGGCTGACCCTTTAATAAAAATATATCATTAAGTACATAGTAAATATGCTTAATGGATTTCAAAATTGTATAAAATTAGATACAAATACATGTTCAAATGTTGTATCAGTAGAAATTGAAAAGGAAGCTGCATAATTGTTGGTGCATTAGAAATAGTAAATATATTACTGCATTCGTTAACCTATAGTAATAGTAAATATCAATCTATCCGGTAACGTATATGGACAGTAGAATAAAAGGCGTACAATAACCGTAATGGACACGCTATAGAGAATAGAATAGGATTGGGTAGGAAAACTAAAGCACTCCAGATTTTATGGGCTACATCTCTTCTGATGCTTTGCCAGCATTATGGCTGTCAGAGCATTAGGGGAGATCTAGTGAGGCACACATTGTTTACAGAGGCAATGGGAAACAGACCAACTGAACTTACCTAATGTAAGCTCGGCTGCTCAACTTCCTGCTGCCCTCTTAACACAATATAGTCTTCATTTTTACTGAGGGGGATTATCCATTGGATGTCCCTCTGTAGGATTTCCTTGGTAGGACGCACCTCCCCACCCCTCCCCCCCCCAACCCCATCTCCCTTATTTTCTATTCCCATCCTGGCTAGTAGTACAAGACTTGAAACTTTGGGTTCAGTATACTGACATTATAATAATGTGTGTACAGTAAATGCAATGGGTTCAGTATACTGACATTACAATAATGTGTGTACAGTAAATGCAATGGGTTCAGTATACTGACATAATAAAGTGTGTACAGTAAATGCAATGGGTTCAGTATACTGACATTATAATAATGTGCATACAATAAACGCAATGGGT